>NC_135893.1:11455493-11807423 GCF_964194155.1 Cetorhinus maximus
TCCTCCGTCCCCCCTCATCCTCTCCTCCTCCTCCCATCCTCTCCTCCTCCTCCCATCCTCTCCTTCTCCTCCTCCTTCTCCCATCCTCCTCCCATCCTCTTCTCCTCCTCCTCCTCCCATCCTCTCCTCCTCCTCCCATCCTCTCCTCCTCCTCCCATCCTCTCCTCCTCCTCCTTCTCCCATCCTCCTCCCATCCTCTTCTCCCCCTCCTCCTCCCATCCTCTTCTCCCCCTCCTCCTCCCATCCTCTTCTCCCCCTCCTCCTCCCATCCTCTCCTCCTCCTCCTCCCATCCTCTCCTCCTCCCCCCATCCTCCTCCTCCCATTCTCTCCACTGGAAACATTAATCACCCAATTCTGTATGTTTCAATTAAATCCCCCATCAACTTTTGAATCTAATACAAATACATATTGCAGCAGCTTTTTAAAAACATCAGTGGTGTTGGAGGAAACATATTAGAAGAAAGAGTGTTGATTCTGCCCTCAGGCAGTTTTTTCCTTGTATGTAAGTGATGCTATCTCAGGTGACAGGGAAAGTGCACTGGAATTTTAGCAGGAACTAGACTCACGCTTTCTCTAACTTAACATTGGGTGAAGCAAAACGATTGTTTTTGACTCTGTTTCAGACTCCACTCACTGGAATTTATTTTTCTGCATTTCCACCTCTCTCACCTTTTTAAGATTAAAACCTTCCTTTTGAATTGCCTGCCCTAATGTCTCCTATAATTTGGTCAATTTTTGTCTGATTACACTCATGCAAGTTGGCTTGGGATGGCTTGAAGGTGCTACATCAGTGCAAATTGTTGTTACAGCACCTAACTGATCCTCCCCCTCAACAACTCAGTCTGTGGAGAAGAAAAGAGTTGACGTTTCGAGTCCTCATGAACCTTCAACAGAACTGTTCTGTTGAAGGGTCATGTGGACTCGAAACGTCAACTCTTTTCTTCTCCACCGATGCTGCCAGACCTGCTGAGTTTTTTCAGGTAATTCTGTTTTTGTTTTGGATTTCCAGCATCCGCAGTAGTTTTTTGTTTTTAACTCATAGTCTGTGTTCATTGACCCTGAGCAGATCTTAAATCACCATGATTTCTTCTCCACCGATGCTGCCAGACCTGCTGAGTTTTTCTAGGTAATTCTGTTTTTGTCTTAAATCACCATGTCTTGTCCATCACCAGTGTCGTTTACCTCCATTGTCAGAACAGTACCACTCAAATCCTTATGCACGCCTGTGTAACTTCCAGTCTTAACCGTTCACTCTTTTTCTAGAATCCAATCTTCCTGTCTCCCAATTAACTCCAGCTAGTCCAAAAGCCCTGCTCATCATCCTTCCACCCACAGCCAGTTCTCTTGTTGGCTCTGTTTCCCAATGCATTACATTTAAGAACTTGTTCCTCATTGCTAAATCACTCTGTGGCCTTAGCCATCTGCTATTTCTGTAATCCTGTCTAGCATTATATATTTCCTGCACACTCCAGTCCTTCCTCCTTCAGTTCATACTCTGGGTATTTTGGTCCTATTTATCAGGAACTCCCTGGCTAAAGTTTTGCATCTTCTTAAAAAAAATCTCAAAACTCATCTAATTCATGAAGTGAATTTAGCCTGTTGACATAGTGTGATTGCTTTTATTATTTTGTGTTATGAGGGTTGGTACAAAATATATTGAAACTGGCTGTAAACTTCATTTTGTTGATATTTTGTGTGTTATAAAAAATTGTTGGATTATTGTTGACCTTGTCTCACTTAGTCTGCTTTCTGGAGGATAGGAAGAATGTATGAGTTTATTGTGTCCAATATACATAAATTCATGCTGCAATGTTATAATCCCTGGGTTACACCATTGTAAATGTGGGGCTGTAGGAGTAAATTCCTGATCATTAGTCCCTTTGGGAAGGGATGGGGCATAATTGTGTATTAATTGGGTGTTAATTGTATTCAGGTGTTGGGCCTGACCTGTAAAGGAGCAGAATAAAAGTGGGGTTGTTGTTGGAGATATATGTTATGCAACGTGTGTTCAATCAATAAAATCTTGTCAGTGTATAAAGACAGGCACCAATGTTCTATCATGTTCTAACAGCAGGTTCTCATAAAGGAGAAACATCTTGACACCGAACCCAGAAGAATATCAAGTGCAGACCTGAAATGTGTAACAGTTGCTTCTTAGAGACCTGAGTTGTTGGTGACAGTCAGGTGACTCCTGCCTCCATTAACCTTCCAGGTTACCTGTGGGAATCATGGCTTAAGTCCCTCTTATTGCTGAAGTGAGGTGATTGGCCTGTGGAAGCCATAGAATGGTGACTGCCTGGATCGTTTCTTTCAGGCAATGGCTCTCTGCTGTGTTCTTGGCCACCTTGCTATTTTTGTTTAAGCCTGGCCTCCCACTTGATCCCTCACTCCTAGCAGAGACTCAAAGAGGTAAATTTTTGGCTTAGTGTTATTCATGTAAAGTGGGTAATAGTCAGCAACTGGTTTTGCATTTCTCCTGATACTTATTTCTATTGACTTATACTGATGATGCAGTGTGGTTTCTAAGAAGCGCTACACTGATGGATGTGCTGTCTTTTGGGTGATATGTTAATTCAAAGCCCTGTCTGCCACCTTGAATGGAAGTAAAATCTCCCATGGCAGTTTGTCATCTGTCCATCTCGGGAGATAATGGACCGTGCCCAGGCTGTGCATAATTTCTGTATTCAACATCATCTGTTGTGGCTGTAGAGGCCGATTTGTGAATGACAGTCCCTTCTGCAGCTGGCACAGATGAATAACGTTGGCCCGAGGCCAACTCTTTTTTTTCTCACTCCTTCCGGTGGGTTCCCTTTTCCAATGTCTGGTCATGTTCTGAAGTTGTGAAAAGCACTATATAAATGCAAGATTTTTTTTCAAATGGGAATGAAAATTGGGAAAGATGTAAAAGAGGCTGTTGATTTGCTATCACCATTGTCCAATTTACATTGTAACACAAAGTCAAGATCTACACTTGCAACCCAAGTAAGTCTATTTCTGGTGCTTTGGCATCTAGTTCCAGTTCAGGAAGGCATTTCTCATCCCTCCCACCCTTGGAGCAGGAAAGTGATGAGTGGGGAAGTAAGCGTGAGTTTGGAGCAGAGGCTTGCATTGTAATGTCTTGAAACAGGCTGCAGGAGATCCACCAGTTGTCAAATGAAATACATTAGATTCTAAGTTCAGTTTGAAATGTTGATGACCATTGAAGTTTTTTTTAAAAAACAAAGGCATGTTTGCACACTAAAAACACAACGTTGAAAATACACAACAGATCAACTAGCACTGAGAAAGAGAAAGGACAGACTGGTTTTACAGCTGGGTACTCATCTTCTGAGCCAAATGATGGCTGCATCCTCAAAGACATGCTCTATGGTGAGCTTGCTATCACCGCGAGACTAACAAGCCATCCGCATCTGTGATACAGCGATGTCTGCAAGTGAGATCTCGACTGTCCGGGAACGGAGTCAATCCATGGGAAGCCTTTGCTGCTGACCAGAGTGCCTGGAGGCAAACAGTCAGGAAGGGCGTGCAAAAAGCAGAGGACAAAAGAAGTGACCAGATAGAAGGAAAGAAAAGTTGACCTCGGGCCAACGTTATTCACCTGTGCCAGCTGCAGAAGGGACTGATGGGATTGAAGGCCGATAAATCCCCGGGGCCTGATAATCTACATTCCAGAGTACTTAAGGAAGTGGCCCTAGAAATAGTGGATGCATTGGTGGCCATCTTCTGAGATTCTATAGACTCTGGAACAGGTCCTACGGATTGGAGGGTAGCTAATGTAACCCCACTATTTAAAAAGGGAGGCAGAGAGAAAACAGGGAATTATAGACCAGCCAGCCTGACGTCAGTAGTGGGGGAAATTCTAGAGTCCATTATAAAAGATTTAATAGCTGAGCACTTGGAAACCAGTGGCAGAATCGGACAGAGTCAGCATGGATTTATGAAAGGGAAATCATGCTTGACAAATCTACTGGAATTTTTCGAGGATGTAACTAATAGAGTTGATGAGGGGGCCAGTGGATGTGGTTTATTTGGACTTTCAGAAGGCTTTCGACAAAGTCCCACATAAGAGATTGGCGTGTAAAATTAAAGCGCATGGGATTGGGGGTAGTGCATTGATATGGATAGAAAACTGGTTGGCAGACGGGAAACAAAGAGTAGGAATAAACGGGTCTTTTTCTGAATGGCAGGCAGTGACTAGTGGGGTACCACAGGGATCGGTGCTGGGACCCCAGTTATTCACAATATATATTAATGATTTAGATGAGGGAATTAAATGTAATATCTCCAAATTTGCAGATGACAAAGCTGGGTGGGAGGGTGACCTGTGAGGAGGATGCAGAGATGCTTCAGTGTGATTTGGACAAGCTGAGTGAGTGGGCAAATGCATGGCAGATGCAGTATAATGTGGATAAATGTGAAGTTATCCATTTTGGGAGCAAAATCAGGATGGCATATTATTATCTGAATGGCTATAAATTGAGAGAGGGGAATGTGCAATGAGACCTGGGTGTCCTTGTACAACAGTCGCTGAAGATAAACATGCAGGTGCAGGAGGTGGTAAAGAAGGTAAATGGTATGTTGGCCTTCATAGCCAGAGGATTTGAGCACAGGAACAGGGATATCTTGCTGCAATTGTACAGGGCTTTGGTGAGACCACACCTGGAATATTGTGTGCAATTTTGGTCTCCTTATCTGAGGAAGGATGTACTTGCTATACAGGGAGTGCAGCGAAGGTTTACCTGACTGATTCCTGGGATGGTGGGACTGACATATGAGGAGAGATTGAGTCGATTAGGATTATATTCGCTGGAGTTCAGAAGAATGAGGGGGGATCTCATAGAAACCTATAAAATTCTAACAGGACTAGACAGGGTAGATGCAGGAAGGATGTTCCTGATGGTGGGGGAGCCCAGAACCAGGGGTCACAGTCTGAGGATATGGGGTAGACCATTTAGGACTGAGATGAGGAGAAATTTCTTCACCCAGAGAGTGGTGAGCCTGTGGAATTCATTACCACAGAAAGTAGTTGAGACCAAAACATTGTATGTTTCCAAGAAGGAGTTAGATATAGCTCTTGGAGCGAAAGGGATCAAAGGGTATGGGCAGAAAGCGGGAGCAGGCTATTGAGTTGGATGATCAGCCATGATCATAATGAATGGTGGAGCAGCCTCAAAGGGCCGAATGGCCTACCCCTGCTCCTAGTTTCTAATACTGTCATTTGCAAATCGGCCTCTACAGCCACAACAGATGATGTTGAATACAGAAGTGATACACACCCTGGGTACGGTCCATTGTCTGCCAAGATGGACGGATGCCATCATCATCATCATCACCCAGAAGTAGCTGGGTTCTCTTTCCAGATGCTGACTGATGTGCTGCTTTTTCTTACGCCTTTGCTGTTTTTTTTCAAATTTAAAGCATTTGCAGTTTTTCCTTTTTTGTTTTGGTGCTTCTACAATGTGTGTGATTTTATTTGATATTTAAAATTGTTTACTGCTTAATCTAAATTTATCAACAGAAAATTCCACCAAACAATAGCAGAAGGGAATAGCCTTGAATTTAACAACTGTGAACATATCTTGATATCTGAAAAAAGAACAAACAAATATCTAGAATATTATTTATTTTTGATGCAAGATTGGGAAGAGTGTACTGTCTGATCTACAGTGTGGAATCAGCACTTTTGGATTAATTGATGTCTATTGACATCTGCTGGTGACAGTGATGAATGGCGTGTTAAATAAGGCAATACTGCAAAACTTCAGGATTTCAGAAAAAGCCCAGAATGAGTTGGCAGGAATCATCATTTGATTATATCTGTTCGTTGTAGTTGATATTTGACAGAGGAGATGAATGGAACCTACAGTAGGAGGCTCCCACTGACTATCTTTCTTTCTTAACAAAAATAAAAATACCTGGAAAAACTCAGCAGGTCTGACAGCATCTGCGGAGAGGAACACAGTTAACATTTCGAGTCCGCATGACTCTTCAACAGAACTAAGGAAAAATAGAGAGGTGAAATATAAGCTGGTTTAAGGGGGGGGTGGGACAAGTAGAGCTGGATAGAAGGCCAGTGATAGGTAGAGGCAAAGAAGGGATTGCCAAAGGTGTCATAGACAAAAGGACAAAGAGGTGTTGACGGTGGTGACATTAGGTAAGATATGTGCTAATGGGTGACATTAAGGGTAGAAAGCAGGACGAGCAACGTATAGATAGCCCTAGTGGGGGTGGGGGGGGGGGGGGGGTGAAGGGATCGAAATAGGCTAAAAGGTAGAGATAAAACAATGGATGGAAATACATTTAAAAATAATGGAAATAGCTAGGAAAAGAAAAATATATATAAATTATTGGAAAAAGGGGGATCGGAAAGGGGGTGGGGATGGAGGGGAGAGTTCATGATCTAAAGTTGTTGAACTCAATATTCAGTCCAGAAGGCTGTAAAGTGCCTAGTCGGAAGATGAGGTGCTGTTCCTGTTTTTGCTTTTATCTTTCTTCCTTGCCTGTGGTCCTGTTTGAATTTTGTGGAGATTGTGTTTGTTTCATTGGTACGTGAATCCTAAATCAGCATAACGCAATTTGAGATGGATGAAAATTAATGGAAACAGGGATTTAGCTGCTGTTATGGAGCTAAGTGACCCACTGAGACAAAATGCTTCTAATCTTAGAAGAATGTTAAGTTTAATTTTTTCAGAAGAGGAGAAAAGTGATTTTAATTGTTCACACCAGCACGCATGAAATAAGAAAATAATGATGGGCATTGAGCAAAAAAACATATGTATCCCTGTACTGGAGCAGAATATTCAATCAGTGCGAGTGCATAGGAATGAATTTCACTAAGTATTTCATCCGTATCTTTGGCAGTGAAACAGTACATCATTTATAAGAAAACAGAGCCTATAACAGTGCGATCTCACAGCTTGACCCATTACACTAACTGCTTGATGTAGATGAAAGCATTCTACTACACACTGAGAAGCATGGTTTAAGACTTCTTGTCATTTGGAGCAGTGTTCAGTGTTAAACCATGATTGTTCTGGTTAAAGATGCCTTGGAGAAGAGCAGGGAATTCTCCCAGTTATTTGGTCAAACTCCTCCCTCAACAAAGTCAATTCAAAAGTCTCGTGGGTGTTGTTTGAAAAATAAGTTTGATTGGTAGCTCCAATGTTGAGTTTAACAGGCAAATATTTAAATTTCATTTGTGCCAGTCAGTTTTTTTTGAAAAGTATATCTCAAACCAGCTGGTGTAACTTGAGTTCATCTGAAGGAATCAGAGAGAGAGAGAAAGACTCTCAATCAATAAGATTAATATTGAGGGAGTTTGTTCTACTGACTGTGCATCTAAATTGCTTCTGTTCACTTACCCACTTTATCCACAAATAAGTTTCGTTGAGCATTTATAGCCTGAGCCATGGCCTTGTGAAAATGTTTATTCTACCACCTCTAGAAGGCCAGCAAGATCATAGGATGTAACCAGGAAGCTGAGTTTTCTGTTTAATCCCAGAGCACACTATAATGTCTTAGCTATTGGGCAGGTAAAACACATGTTGGGTCATGGAAAGTGAAAGCTCGACTGTGGGAACGGTCTGAGGGGAGGAGCCTGAGGGAAAATATTATCAGTAAAAACCCAAAGTGCAGCGTGGTTAAAAATGGTGAGCTGTTGAATTTTGATATCTGTATGATGTCACACTAACTTCAATGAACAAGTAGCAAAGGGTATAATTTGTTGATGAATATATATCAATCATATCTCAACTGTTATCGCTACACCTACTGTTAAAGAAAGGTCTAGAATAACAAATACAAAGACTTGCAGAACCATCACCATTGACTATGATAAAAGCAATCACCATGGACTGTTGCCCACTGAAAGGCAACTGGATAGAATAGTAGTTCAAGAAAGTTTCTTTATTGTTTACTTTCTATAAATTAAAGTCCAAATATGTTCGTTATTTAAACAAACTTGCTGAGCCTGTCAAACATCCCCTCGCTTTATTTATCTGGCATTACATATTCTACAAAAGCAAGGGCCGAGTATCCTATTAAACAGCCGTGGGAAAAGTGGAGGTTGTCATAAATATTGTCATCGCTTTTTAAGAAGAAAATTATCATTGTAAACTCAGGAAAGCTCATTTTATCAGTTGTTATAAGGACTGCAGAAGTTGCTTTATGCCTATTATTTCTGAACAGCTGGCAGTAAAAGAAAATGGGTAATGTTTTAATTCTGTGGACAACATGGTTAGGAATGTGTTGGTACAAAAATGCAACCCTCCTTGCCATACCATGACACCGTTGTGAATTTCCCCCCCTTTCCTCAGGGAGTAATTGTGAATCCCAGGTGCGTATATGAGGTAGACCGAGTGAGCTAAAGCACTCCCGTTGGATGTATGTGCCCCTAAAGAAGGTGAACCCAGAGAGACTTGATATTACATAATGTGGGAAGATGGATGGTATCATCAAATTTGAGAATGATTGAGATTCTCCACTGGGGTAGAGGTAGCTTTCTCCTGCACTTTAGGGCCTTGTGCCCCAGTGCCAGAGTAGGAACTTAGGGTAACATTGGTCCTTAACCAATTCAAAGGCACGAACAGCAGATGTAATGAGAAGCCATGTGGTACACCAACTCTGGCACAGATTGCAATTTAAGAAAGCCTTGATCGGTCTAAATGTAGTTTGGGGGAAAAGCTTGTGATGGTGGTTCAGATCGAAGTGCATGGCATGAGACCCTGTCAGGCTTTGGTGACAGCCAAGAATATGACTAAGAATATAACAAAGGAAGAACTATTAGGAATCAAGTTAATTTATGAACATTTGTGACATATTTTCTATTTTTTCATGTCTTATTTCTACTGCATATTACCTCAAGATCTTCACAAAGTGTTATTTATATTTCATAGACAACATCACAATGGACCGAGTTGCCCTAGCTTGTGTCAGCTTTGGGAAAGGAGAAGCAAGTTGGAGGGACTTAGTATGTGCAATGTGCTCTATTAAAAGATGTTGTAAATAAAACATCCTATCTCCTCAGCCAGCTCTTAACAATTGTACATGGATACATTTGGAAAATATAACTATGATTTTGTGGTATTGTAATACTGATTTGTGGACCCCACTTCTCTTCGGTATAGCAAAATGATTGTGAAAACTAACAATGCAGAAACAAAGTTGATGGGCTTCAGAAGCCACAGTAGAGCATGGTGTCCAAATTCTTGTCTTCGTGGGCTATATAGGTGTATACTAAGAACCCTGAGGGGGACACGTGTGTAATTCTATTGTCTAGTATTTCCAAGGGGGCTGGTGCTCATGAGGAGTGCATTGTGGGAAATCGCACTAAGTGTAATGAGACCTTGCTACCATATAAAGTGGTTGAGGTGAACAGCCTAATTGTATTTAAGGGGAAGCTAGATAAGTACAAGGGAGAAAGGAAAAGTAGGAGATAATGATGGGGTCAGATGATAAGTTGGAGGAGTCTCATGAAGCATAAACACTCGTTAGGCCGAATGGCCTGTTGCTATTTGTGAAGTCATTTTTATAGTCATTCATTAAATTTATTAGATGGCAATTTACAGACTGTACACTTCAATTTCCCACTTTCTGTCGGCACCGCTTCCAGGTGGGAGTACTAGATCATAGAATCGCCCCATGAAATTTAAATCAATGGCCCCAGTAACTTGCTGATGTTTACTTACCTCAAGTGTTCTAATTTAAAATTTATTTGTCAATGCAGCAAAAACACTACAAGCACCCCTTTTAAAACCTCTCGACCCAGAAATATTGGTAACCGGATCAACCATCAATAAAGAAAAACATGACAGTGTTGCCTGGGTGTGGAGGGCCAGAGGTTGGACATTATTTTTTTCTCAATTCTCAACTGGGGTCCGTAAGAAGTTTTCAAGGGGGCTGCCAAATCAGCATCTTTTGAGAATGAAATATTTTTTAAAATCTCATTCTGTGAGCAGGGTCAACAAAAGGAAAGAGTGAGACTGACCACTACCAGTGCCAGTGGTGCCCCATTTATTAGGAAGAATGAGACCTTGAAATCAACTATATATTTTTTTTAAACCCATCTTCAAAAAGAGTTCAATTCAGTTCACCAATGCAAGGTTTGGCTGATGTGGGATAGCTACTGATGTTAGAGGAGAGGACACTCTGCCCCTCTCATCTCCAGATCCATTAGTGACAGTTGGCAGTGGGTTATTTACCTGGCAGGCTGCATGGCACACACTGTCCTGCCAGCATATTCCATCTTTCAATCTGGTAACTGAGCAAGAGGTCAGTAGGGTTTGATGCCCATTTTGTGGGGAAAGTGGGCCAGAAATTAATCAGAGTGTAAGTGCATGATTAGCTAACTCCGCCTTTCCCTCTTTATTTGGCTGACTGCCTCACATCTTTGACAGTTGTTTACAGAGTTGAACATGGCACAGGCAGTTGATGAATTCCCCAGTGGCAGCGAGAAGTTTAGAGATCCTGGCTCTGGATTTCAGGAGTGTCATTCATGTGATGTGCAAGTGGCCATGAAAGTTGATCTTTTATATTGGGAAGTGAGCTTGGAGCTTAGGTGCACCTCCTCCATGGTCATCCATCTGAATTTCTGTTGTGGGATCTTGCTTTGTGCAAATTTGCTGCTGGTTTTTACTGCGTGACAGGAGCCACTTTTGAAAAATAGTTGTCAAGGGGGTCTGTAGAATTTTGATACTCGGGAGATGGGGGGGCGGTTTAGAAGCAGCAAGGTTGAGAGCTTGTTAGAGGATATTGGACAGCAGTTCCTCTGAGATCTGACTGAAAATTTTAAATGGCTCACCACCACCAAACGGAAATTAGCAGCATTGCACTGAATTGTAGTGTGCAACTTAAAATGAGTTTGTGAAATTTAAATCATTTAAGTTTTCACAAATGAATAATAATGAGTGAATGAATGGACAGAGAATTGGGTAGTGTAGATCCAGAATTTCTACTACATGTGCCTGGGAGCACCTGATGGTAGAATCAATCCCAAGTAGTGTGAAAGAAGATTTCCATACAATATTCAATGGTGACAATACATCTATTTAACTCCTTATATACTAGTGGAGAGTCTAGAGAAGCTGGGATTGGTGTCCTTAGACCGGAGAAAGTTAAATTGTGATTTAATAGCGGTGCGAAGAATTATGAGGGGTTTTGATAGAGTAAATAGGGAGAAACTGTTTCCATTGGCAGGGGGATCGGTAACCAAGGCTCTATTTTAATCACCCAGGGGGGCAAGGTCAGGTGTAGGCGCTTTGAAAATAGTGATCCCAGATGACCTGTCAGTGTCCTGACACCTCCGTAAGATGCTCCTGTTTTCAAAGTGATGGGAGTTTGGGGGAAATGCCAGCTACCCACTCACGTCCAATTAATTTCCCATTAAACTCCTTGAGGAACTTGTTAGTAGGCTGGGGAAGGCAGAAAGACGATTTTCAAATTGCAGATTGGCAAAACCGAACAGTGTGGGTGCAATGTAGGGAGCCGATAGGTCATGTTTATGTTAATAGACCATTTACAGCACAGAAGGAGGCCATTTGGCCCATTGTGTCCGCACCAGTCAACAAAGGTCTGGCAACATTAATCCCATTTTCCAGCTCTTGGCCCATAGCCCTGGAGGCTATGGCACACAAGTGAATACCTAAATACTTCTTAAATGTTACGAGAGTTTCTGACTCAACCACCCTTTCAGACTCCCACCCCCCTTTGGGTGAAAACATTTCTCCTCAACTCCCCTCTCAGCCTTCTACCTTTTATCTTAAATCTATGCCCCCTGGCTATTGACCCCTCTACTAATTGAAAAAGTGCCTTCCTTTCCACCTTATCTATGCCCCTCATAATCTTAGATATCTCTATCAGGTCCCCTCTCAACTTTCGCTGCTCCAAGGAAAACAACCCCAGTCTATCCAATTTTTCCTCATAGCTTACACCATCCAGACCAGGCAGCATCCTGGTAAATCCCCTCTGCACCCTCTCCAGTGCAATCACATCCTTCCTATAATGTGGTGACCAGAACTGCACGCAGTCCTTCAGTTGTGGCCTGACCAGCGTTTTATACAGTTCCAGCATGACCTCCCTGCTCTTGTATTCTATGCCTTGGCTAATAAAGGCAAGTATCCCATATGCCTTCTTAACCACCTTATCTACCTGCCCTGCTACCCTCAGGAATCTGTGGATATGCACACCAAGGTCCCTTTGATCTTCAGTATTTTCCAGGGTCCTACCATTTATAGTGTAATCCTTTGCCTTGTTAGCCCTCCCCAAGTGCATTACCTCACACTTTTCCGGGTTGAATTCCATTTGCCACTGCTCTGCCCACCTGACAAGTCCATTGATATCCTCCTGCAGTTTACGGCTATCCTCCTCACTATTTACCACCCTACCAATTTTCGTGTTATCCACGAACTTCTTGATCATTCCCCAACATTTAAGTCCAAATCATTTATGTACTCCACAAACGGCAAGGGCCCCAGCACCAAGCCCTGTGGAACCCCACTGGACACAGATTTCCAGTCACAGAAACATCCCTCTACCATCACTCTCTGCTCCCTGCCTCTCAGCCAATTTTGGATCCAACGTGCCACTTTGCCTTGGATCCCATGGGCTCTTACTTCCTTGACCAGTCTGCCATGAGGGACCTTATCAAAAGGCTTGCTAAAGTCCATGTAGACCATATCAAATGCATTACCCTCATCAACACCTTGGTTACCACCTCAAAGAATTCGATCAAATTTGTCAAACGTAACCTTCCATTAAATCCATGCTGACTATCCCTGATTAATCCGTGTCTCTCCAAGTGCAGATATATTCTGTACCTCAGTGAAAGTTTTAGCAAAAAGGGTTATTCTCTCAGGACGGGTCAACTACCTTTTTTTGGCCACTTGACTGCAGTATGAGGCTGCTGGCTTTCTGATCTCTTGCTTCCTCTACCCTGCAAGACTGCAGTAAGCTGTCTACTGGCTGCCTTTGAGGATTGTACTCTGGAGTCAGTGCCACTGATTGGGTGCCAATCTCACCATCAGCCCAGTTAGGTGATCTGCATTTAAATATAGCATCATATTAGTGACATGGTGTGACGTGGAAATGATCAGGCTTCAGGAGCCCCAGCCCGGATTGAAAATCAAGCCCCAGAGGACACAAATGTAAGGTAATTAAAATAACAGGCGGGGTAGGGGATTAATTAGACTTCTCTTATGCAGCAAGTTGTTATGATCTGGATTATTAGTAACTTTTAAGGGAATTAGATATAAACTTAAAAGGAGAACAATGTAGAGGCTTGGGAAAAGAGTAAGGAATTGAGACTTATTGGATGGCAGCTTCAGAAACTGAGATAGGCACGCTGGGCTGAATGGCCTCCTGCTGTGCTGCAGGATTCTATGCCTCCAATTTCCCATCTTAGTTGGCAAATGAAACCTACTGCAGCACAAAAATAGTAATACAAATCAGTTAGTGTCGCAGCAGATCAGACATATTACTTAACCAGTTAAACAAAACTATGGAACAAAATGTATTTATCTGAGGAGTTTTTAAATTTCATTTATGGTATGTGGACCTCGCTGGCTGGGACAGCATTTATTGGCCATACTTAATTGCCCTTGAGAAGATGGTAGTGAACTGCCTCCTTGAACCGCTGCACTCCATGTAGTGTAGTCCACTATGGCACCTACAGTACTGTTAGGGAGGGAATCCCAGGATTTTGACCCAGCGGCAGTGGAGGAACGGCGATATATTTCCAAGTCACAATGGTGCGTTGCTTGGAGGGGAACTTTCAGGTGGTGGTGTTCCCATGCATCTGCTTCCCTTGTCCTTCTAGATGGTAGCGGTTCTGGATTTGGAAGGTGCTGTCTGAGGAGCCTTGCAGAGCCCTTGCAGTGCATCTTGTAGATGGTACACACTGCTGCCACTGTGCATCAGTCGTGGAAGGAGCGAATGTTTGTGGATGGGGTACCAATCAAGCGGACTGCTTGTCCTGGATGATGTCAAGCTTCTTGAGTATTGTTGGAGCTGCGCTCACCCAGGCAAGTGGAGAGTACTCCATCACATTCTGGTGTTGTGTCTTGTAGATGGTGGACGGGCTTTGGGGAGTCAGCAAGTGAGTTACATGCTGCAGGATTCCTAGCCTCTGACCTGCTCTTGTAGCCACAGTATTTATATGGCTAGTCCAGTTCAGTTTCTGGTCAATGGTAACCCCCAGGATGTTGATAGTGAGGGATTTAGTGATGGTGATGCCATTGAACATCAAGGGGCGATGGTTAGATTCTCTCTTGTTGGAGATGGTCATTGCCTGCCACTTGTGTGGCGCGAATGTTACTTGCCACTTGTCAGCCCAAGCCTGGATATTGTCCAGGTCTTGCTGCATTTGGACATGGACTGCTTCAATATCTGAGGAGTTGCGAATGATGCCAAACATTGTGCAATCATCAGCGAACATCCCCACTTCTGACCTTATGATGGAAGGAAGGTCATTGAAGCAGTTGAAGATGGATGGGCCAAGGACCCTACCCTGAGGAACTCCTGTAGTGATGTCCTGGAGCTGAGATGACTGACCTCCAACAACCACAACCACCTTCCTTTGTGCTAGGTATGACTCCAACCAGTGGAGAGTTTTCCCCCTGATTCCCATTGACTCCAGGCTTGCTAGAGCTCCTTGATGCACACTCTGCCAAATGCTGCCTTGATGTCAAAGGCAGTCACTCTCACCTCACCTTGGGAGTTCAGCTCTTTTGCCCATGTTTGAACTAAGGCTGCAATGCGGTGAAGAGCTGAGTGGCCCTGGTGGAACGCAAACTGGGCATCAGTGAGCAGGTTATTGCTAAGCAAGTTCCGATCGATACCACTGTTGATGATCCTTTCCATTACTTTACTGATGATTGAGAATAGACTGATGGGGCACTTTTGGCTGAAGATTGTAGCAAGTGCTTCAGCCTTATCTTTTGCACTGATGTGCTGGGCTCCCCCGTCATTGAGGATGGGGATATTTGTGGAGCCTCCTCCTGCGAGTTGTTTAATTGTTCACCACCATTCCTGACTGGATGTGGCAGAACTGCAGAGCTTAGACTTGATCTATTGGTTGTGGGATCCCATAGCTCTATCTATTGCATGCTGCTTTTGCTGTTTGGCATGCAAGCAGTCCTGAGTTGTAGCTTCACCAAGTTGACACCTCATTTTTAGGTATGCCTGGTGCTGCTCCTGCCTTGCCCTCCTGCACTCTTCATTGAACCAGGGTTGATCCCCTGGCTTGATGTTAATGGTAGAGTGGGGGATATGCTGAGCCATAAGATTACAGAATGTGTTCGAGTACAATTCTGCTGCTGGTGATGGCCCACTATGCTGCATGGATGTCCAGTCTTGAGTTGCTAGATCCGTTCAAAATCTATCCCATTTAGCACAGCGGTAGTGCCATACAACATGATGGAGGGTATCCTCAATGTGAAGTTGGTACTTCGTCTCCACAAGGACTGTGTGGTGGTCACTCCTGCTGATACTGTCACGGACTGATGCATCTGTGGCAGGCAGGTTGGTGAGGATGAGGTCAAGTATGTTTTTCCCTCTTGATGGTTCCCTCACCACCTGCCGCAGACCCAGTCTAGGATGGAGTGCTTCAGTATCTGAGGAGTTGCGAAAGGTGTTGAACATTGTGCAATCATCAGCGAACATCCCCACTTCTGACCTTATGATGGATGGTCATTGATGAAGCAGCTGCAGTGATGTCCTGGAACGGAGATGATTGACCTCCAACAACCACAACCATCTTCTTTCGTGTTAGGTATCATTCCAACCAGCGGAGAGTTTTCCCCTGATTCCCATTGACTTATCAGCTGAGGGGGTGGGGTGCGATATGTGGTAATCAGCAGGAGGTTTCCTTGCCCATGTTTGACCTGATGCCATGAAACTTCATGGAGTCCAATGTTGCAGACTCCCAGGGCAACTCCTTCCCTCGTGATGGTGGTGTCTGGGATATTATCTGTAAGGTATGATTTTGTGCATATGACTATGTCAGGCTGTTGCTTGGGGGTGTGCACCAGCGTCCAGATGTGCCCAGATGTTAGTAAAGAGGACTTTGCAGGGTCGATAGCTGATGAGTCATTACTTGATAATGTTGAACACAACTTGGAAGAAGCACTGTTTCCACCCTCAGTGCGGAAAATATCTGGGGTGGGGGACTTCAATGTCCATCACCAAGAGTGCCAGTAGTACCAGTTCAGACTGAGCTGGCTGGTCCTAAATGGCTGCTAAACAGGTCTGTAGATGGTGTGAGGGAACAAACAAGAGGGAAAAACACACTTGACTGCATCCTCATCAATCTGCCTGCCGCAAATGCATCTATCCATGATAGTATCGGTAGGAGTGACCACCGCACAGTTCTTGTGGAGATTCACATCACCTTCACATTGAGGATACGCTCCGTGACACTACAACCCTGCTAAATGGGATAGATTTTGAACAGATCTTGCAGCTCAAGACTGGGCATTCATGAGGCACTGTGAGCCATCAGCAGCAGCAGAATTGTACTCAACTACAATCTGTATTCCCCACTCTACCAGTGTCGTTTCTGGTGGTCCGTTAGAAGACCTTGTAGCAGTGTGATACAACTGGGTGTCTTGCTAGGCCACTTCAGAGGGCATTTAAGAGACAACCACATTGCTTTGTGGCCTGGTAAGGATGACCAGGTAAGGATGGCAGATTTCCTTCCCTAAAGGGACATTAGTTTTTTTAGGATTTTTAATGATCACTTCATGATGATTTATTAATTTTTAATTCCAGATTTTTATTGAATTTATCTGCTGTGGTGGGATTTGAACCCAGGTCCCCAGAGCATTACCCTGATTTCTGGATTACTAGTCCAATGACAATACCACCATGCCGCCGCCGCCGCCTCCCCTTAGAGTTGTGTAAGTTATACAAATGGGCATGGATTTTATGCTCCCCTGTTGGCGGCTATGAAGGCCAGATATGGGGTGGTACATAAAATCCAGCGGGTGGCCTCACTGCCTCCTACAGGAGCGCCCCTGCCCCCATCGTAATTTTATCAGCGGCAGGGGTGGTGTCATGTGGCCTGCCTGCCCCCCCAGTGGGTCAGTTGAGGCCCTTAAGTGGGCAATTGATGCACACTGAAAGGCCACATTTTGCTGCCAGGATTCAACGGGTGGTGGAAGAGGCCCACACCAAGCGCCCAGCCCAGCAGGTTTCCTTGCGTGGGCTAGTGGTGGGCAGGGGGTTCTTCCTTATTGGGTTTCCTGGACCCATTGGATGGCCCTGCCATGGTGTTACCAGCCTCAGGTTCCCCTGCCCCCAAGTTTTCCTACCCTCATGGAATCTCAAAATCTTGCCTGCCACCCCCTCGCTGGGGCCTACCAGCATGGCACCCAGTGAGACTCCCCAAAACTTAAGAGTTGCAGCACACCTCCTCAAGCCCTGTGTGCAGTACCAGGAGTGGTCACCACCCCCGGTGGCAGTGCTGGTACTGGAGAGCTGCTGGCCTCTGATTGGCCTGAGCTCTCTAAGGTGGGACTTTCTGGCCCTAAGGGGCAGAAGTCCCACCTCCAGTCTGTTAATGGCCAATTAGCCATGAAATAACTGAGGGGCAGCCGTTCTTTCCCTGGGCAGGATCCCCCCACTGATATTTTAGAGGGGGTGGTGGGGATCATGCCATCCCATGAAATCCAGTCCATAAAATATGAAAGGTGTGACAGAGGAGGCGGAATCAGTTTATTGTCTTTGGCCTCATATAGGTTTGGGTTTTATATTTGTTTTTTAGCTTCCAACTTTTTCTCCCTGCCCTTGGGAAGATGCTGTCTCTTGCACGGTTTATTTTAATGGTTTTCAACAGCTCATCAGTGTCTTATCCAAACAGTCCCATCACTAAGCTGTTGCTGTTAGCAGGCTATTTAACTAGGGAAGAATCAGAACTGAGCCTGATCCTGTTCTCCCCAGTGCACCATGCAGATGCACTTTCCAGAAGGAGTTGCTGGATCAGGATCGGCCGTGGTATTCCTGAATAATTTTTCCTTCCCTTGCCCAAGGCAAGTGAGACCAATTGCAGCAACTCATGGGTTATGATGACTGGATCAATACTGAGTCTTCAGAAAGCACTTCATTGCTTTTTGTGGAGATTTTTATTATTTATAACAATAAAAAGCATGACCAATCATTGCCAGTAATTGGACTCAGCACATTGAATTTAAAGAAGTATCTGAATATTTGATGCCTGATCAGTTGGATAGCTGACTGGGCAGAATAAAGCAGAATCACAAGAGTCGTTTGTACAGAACTTCAGTATTGCTGATAAAAGAGACACGTCTAAGCTTTTTTGTCTTGCACTCATCAGGACAGTCACAAGAATACCAATATAAGGGGGAAAATAATTTATACTGTATGTGAAGAGAGTGCTGATTGGTTGGCAAATGGCGTTGCCATAGAGAATGCACCACTGATGGTGACTGACAGTTAACTGCCAAGCATTGTTTGCAATTTAAACCAGGCAGCTTGACCCTAATTGGTCAAGGCATTGCCCTGAAGAATCAGGGTCAAGCTGCCTGGTTTAAATTGCAAACAATGCTTAGCAGTTAACTGTCAGTCACCATCAGTGATGCATTCTCATGGCAATGCCACTTGCTAACCAATCAGCACTCTTCACATACAGTGTAAATTATTGTTTTCCCCCTTATATTGCTGTCCTTGCGAGTGTCCTGATGAGTGCAAGACGAACAGCTTAGACATGTCTCTCTTTCTCAGCAAGAGTCACAAGAGGAAAGAGGCAATGAAGGAGATGAAAGGTGCAGAAGACAAGAGAAAAAAGAAAAGTTAGAAAAAAACATTGCCTGCATAGTGGAGTTCACAGTCCAGCTTCTGTTAGATTTTACATTTGTGGGTTTATAAAGGTGCAACTTTAGTTGGAGATTTAGTCATAAAATATTGGCAAGTTCTTTAATGGCAGTCAGGGTAGAATTGTTAGTGGTCAAACCAGCAATGTTTCCAGACATTGATGGTCATGCCACTGTTAGGGTAGAAGTTAGTCTGGAATGCAACATGCATCTTAATTACTGTGGAGTCACTAGATATAGGGAATACACTATACATTGGACCCTGCATTGTGGAAGCATGCTCAACCCTGGCATAAATCTGAGCTTGTTGAGACTGGACTGGTGCCATCATACAAACGAGTTCAACCAAATGATTTCTGGGGAGGGTTGGCTAGGGACAGAAGTGTCCATATGTTGTGGCTGGAACTATGTACTGACTCTCACTTGAGCTGCCATGTAAAATGGGAGTTATATTTCTAAGTCATATACTGTATAGCGAAGGAAGTGTGGCAGGGATGAGTTCATCTTGGTAGAAACATGTAGCCGATTGCTCCTCAAGTGACCAGCGTAGGGCAGGTTGCCGAGCCATTCAACCAGCTGTCTCAGTTGGCATTTCTGAGTCCATATAGTACTTAGATAACATGCTGAATAAGAAACTGTGATATAACCGGACCACTGATGGACCTAGACTCTGTGGATGAAACTATCAGCTAGATATTAAGGTTCAGGGTTGCTCATCAGGTGATGCTGGCACTACACCTAGCAACACTTGAAAAGACTTGCGATGAGCTATCAAGTAACTGAAGATTGACAGTGTCAGTCCCAAAAATCATTCTACTTACCTTCTTTTCTCAGAAGGGGTTTAGGCCTCTGTATGCTTACAAAAAAAAACTTGCATTTAAATCACACCTTTCATGACCTCATGATGTCTCTAAGTGCTTTACAGCCATTGAAGTACTTTTTGAAAGGTAATTACTGTTGTAATGTTGCACACCAGCTCATTATCTGAACTTTATAGTCTCCTATGTTTGTTCTCCCTGTGTTGCAATCATATATCCAGCTGTCCCTCATTGACTTGAAGGAGGGGCACTTGGGTGAGGTCAAAGGGCTGCTGCCATCAGTGGAACCAATCTTCACCACGAGACTGCACTTTCGGGAGAGAAGGGGAGAAAACCAGTTGTAATCTTCCAATTTGTGCATTTTGTCTGAAGGAAACCTATTTTTGGTGGAAGATAAACTCAATTCTGAAGAAGGGTCATACGGACTCGAAATGTTAGCTCTGTTTCTCTCCCCACAGATGCTGCTAGACCTGCTGAGTTTTTCCAGCATTTTCTGTTTTTGTTTCAGATTTCCAGCATCAATATTTTGCTTTTAAGCTCACTTTTGAGTTTGGAATCAAAATATTTCAACATTTTTGTGGCTTTCATGCTTTCCTCACAATATTCTGACTCAGGACCATACATCAGACCAATTGAAACATGGGAAAAACAAGCTTAGAGGCAGGAAAGCTTGCACAATGGGCCAGGTAACAGTTCAGACACAGAGGCCTACCATTTCAGAAAAGGAGGTAGAGTGATATTTTTAATTTTTTTTTGTGAGTCGACGGAGAAATGGCCATTGTCTTTACTGATCTCTAATTTGCATGCAATTCTGTTGTCTTGACAACAAGATTGCAACAGCCTGATTCAATTGGTGTATGCTCTGTCACAGCCTGATTCATGACGTGTGTATTAAAGGAAGAACAACCACAAGCCATGTACAATTTTGCAAGTAGATTGTGGGTGGTTTCTGTGGAATTTGCAACGTCAATAATGACATCAAAAGCAGCACAAACGGAAAGCTAAACTAAAGCTTCTGACTGGAGTACTGAGGCTTACAATATTCAGCAGCTTGCCACTGTTCGAAGCACTTCATGGCAGATGCTCCCTACATTACTGTGACAAGTCTTTTAAGTTCTGTACTCACGTGTGACACCTCCGCCTTCCAATGACGATGGTAATCAGGTACAGTAAATGCTACTGAAGCTTGTATGTTCAATAGAATTTTCTGAAAGGAAAGGTGTTGGGGAAGATTTGAATCACATGACTTAAAAGTTACTGTTTTTCTTTTAAAATGAAACGTACTTTCGCCACATCCTTTTTTTCCTTACTGTTGCGCACTCTAAGTCATTCCTCTGTGAGGGGACTAATATGAAATATAGTTGATGTATTGTTCTCTTCAAATTTATGAATCACTTACCTACCCAATATCTGCAATTAAACATTTCCAAGCTGGTGATAGTAGTATTCCATGTAGATTGATAAGTTATAAGGTGTTGTATCAGTGATGATTGTGAATTGATTAGGATCATAGGAAACTGAGCTGACCCCAAACTGTGACTAAATTTACTAGTAGATGAATGATACACATTGTGGTGAGCTATCAGAGTCCATTATTGGCTGTGTTTGACTTGCATCATTTCCTGTAATGGCTGATCTTATCACACCCTGCACTGGAATCGATCCTTGAACCTCTCTTATTTTTCATCTACATTCTGCCCCATGGTGATATTCATCTGAAGACATGATATCAGGTTCTGTGGATGTTGCCCACACCCAGTTCTAGTTCACCAGCACCCCTCTCGAGTATTCCGCTGGCGCTGCACTGTCAAATTGCTTGTTTGACGTCCGATCCTGGATGAGCTACAATTCTCTCGATTAAACTTTGGAGGAATTAAAATAAATTAATTAAACAAATCCATCCAAAATGATGATGCCATTTTCTTTGGTGGCAGTATAAACTCCATTCCCTGCCACTGGTTTGGGCCCCTTCCCTGGCCACCATCTTAGACTGAATTAGATTGATGCTGAGCTGAACTTTTAAGCTAATACCCTACTGAGCCAGAGTACATTCTGTGCCCTTGTTACCCTCAGTGCTTCTTCCAAGTGAGTTTTCATGTGGAGGAGGACTGATTCATCAGCTAAGGGAAGACAGTAGGTGATAACCAGCAGGAGATTTCTTTGCCAGTGTTTGACTTGATGCCATGATAATTCATAGATTCAAAAGTCAATGTTGAGGACTCCTAGGGCCACACTAGAACCAAGGGGCACAGTTTCAAAATAAGGGGTTTTCCATTTAAGAAGGAGATGAGGAAGAATTTCTTCTCTTGGGGAATCTTTGGAATTCTCTACCTCAGAGAGCAAAGGAGGCTGGGTCTTTGAATATATTCAAGGCTGAGTTAGATTGATTTTTTATCTACAAGGGAGTCAAAGATTATGGAGATTGGCAGGAAACTGTAGTTAAGGCCACAATCAGATCAGCCATGATCTTACTGAATGACTGAACAGGCTTGAGGTGTCGAATAGCCTACTCCTCCTATTTCTTACGTTCTCTCATGACTGTGTGCTATGGTGCTGCATCACCTCTGGTGTGTCTATCCTTCTTGTGGGCCAGGACATATAGGATGGTGATGGATAGGTCTGGGAGGTTGGCTGAAAAGTATGATTTTATGAGTATGACTCAGGCTGTTGCTAGACTAGTCTGTCGGACAGGTCGCAATTCTGGTACAAGCCCCCGATGTTAGTGAGGCTGACTTTGCAGGGTTGACTTGACCGGGTGAGTCATTGTGGAGTTTGGTGCCTCGGTCAGTGTTGTATTCTTTCTGGTTTTATTCTTCCTCGGTCTGGATTCAAAATTAGTCTCCATCCCTTTAGCCATTTAGTTTCTTATTACCATTACCTAAATGAACTGATAACTTCCTTCCCTGGAACCATCTCATTTTTGGTGCCCTAGGAATCCATTTAATAGTCATTACCAGAAACCTCATTCTCTGCAAAGAAAACCAGTGCTTCAAATTTGATTGGAATGACTAATTTGCGTTCGGATATTCCTGCTCTATTTTGTCCCTCCACACTTACCTCACCCATGGATAGTCAACACTCTTTCCTCTATGACTGGCAGCTGCCTATCTCTCAGCAAGTGACCACTCTCTCAAATCCTTGCTTCAGAAACCTTACTCTCCTATGTGTTGGACTGTTTCCAATGCAGTTTCGAATTTAATGATCTTGAGTTCAAATAAGCTCAGCTGGAGACATGTCCCTTTGATGTGAGTGAATCCGTTCTTTTCTCAGGGCTTGTGGAGATACATTTTTACTTTTGATTTTTCTTTTGATTAGTTAGTTAATAATTACATAAATACCTGTAATAATTATTTTATTAATATTGATCAATTTAGGGTCCCATCTGTTCAGTCTGGTTTTAAGTAAGTATTTATCCTCCATTCTCAGTATTATTTCTTTTCAGTGTTGGACTTTGGCTACTGAAGTTTGGTTGCACAATCTTCCCCAATCAATCTGCCTAAGTTTTGCTTATGTTATTATTGAAATTCTATTCAAATTCAAAGATATACGTACCCAGCTCCTGGTCTTTAGTATCTGAGAACCTATAAATAGTGAACTTTCTGATGTTCCCCAAGGATGCTGTTAGAGAAGATGAAACTATGTTGTTTGGTTTATTTGTTGTTGCTAGTGTTTTGATTGAAGTTTAAACATGGTTGAGTGAGAGTTAATGTATTTCCATTGGATCTTTTCTGGCATTGCATTGACGTTACAACTGTACAGGGCGTTGGTGAGACTGCACCTGAGTACTGTGTACAGTTACTTAAGGAGATTTATATACTTAATATACTTGAGTTGGAAGAAGTTCAGAGAAGGTTCACTGGGCTGATTCCTGGGATGAAGGGATTGTCTAATGAGGAAAGGTTGAGCAGGTTGGGCCTATACTCATTGGAGTTTAGAAGAATAAGAGGTGATCTTATTGAAACATATAAGATTCTGAGGGAGCTTGACAGGGTAGATGCTGAGAGGATGTTTCCACTCTGTGCGGGGGAATCTAGATCTAACACAGTTTAAAAATAAGGGGTTTCCAATTTAAGATGAAGATGAGGAGGAATTTCTTCTCTCAAGAGGGTTGTTACTCTTTGGAATCCTCCCCCCTCCACCACCCGGTGAACAATGGAGGCTGGGTCATTGAATATGTTCAAGGTCGAGTTGGACAGATATTTAATTGACAAGGGATTCAAGGGTTTTGGGGGACAGGCAGGAAAGTAGTGTTAAAGGCACAGTCAGATCAGCCATGCTTTTATTGAATGGCAGAGCAGGCATGATGGGCTGAATGGCCTTCTCATTCTTCTATTTCTTATGTTCTATTTCATACTTGTCAGTGTTGTTTCTACTATTCCACTTCCATCTCTCTTTATTTGTTTACGTCCTGCTCTCTAATTTTGCTTTGCTTCTCTGTCGTCTTTTGCTGCTCTTGTCTTTTTCTGCTTTTTCAGGTGGGAGGCAGTGGGTGGCATGTAGCGTGTAAAAGGAGTCACCAAGGGCAAGAGTTTCCATTTTCGAATGGCGTTTGGAGAAATTTGTGGGTCTCGATCGCTGTGCTCCAATCACTTGAGCTACTGGTGTGATTGACTCCCGCTCACTGAGGCCAGTTTATGCTCAGCGTAGTATCAGTTTCAACATTGTTATAAAAATAAATCAAAGTTTTGAACTTCTGGAATGACATCTAACTTTTTGCCTAGGTCCAGTTGAGTCAAATGATCAATCTGCTGATATCCTACACCACCCCCCACCCTCTGCCAACCCCAACCCAAAGCATAATTGAAGAGTTGCTTCTTAAAACAATTGGTTGTCATGATCTGCAACGTACTCCCTGAAAGGGTGGTGGAAACAGATTCAATAAGATCTACTTTCAAAAGGGAAAAGAATATACACTTGATAATGAAAACTTTGCAGCAATGAGGAGCACAAGGGAGTGGGACTAATTGGAAAACTCTTACAAAGAGCCTGCACAGGCATGATAGACTGGATAGCTTCTTTCTGTTCTTTGCTGCAGCATGCCTTTCTTTACTTCATTGATCAATATTTAGGTTTGTGAAGATGCCACGCTTAGTCTGGTCATCCCAGTCTCACATCCTCCACTTCAGATTGGATTATATAATAGTGAAATTTGTCTGTTGTAGAGTTGTTTCAAATGGGTGTAGCCACTTGGCATCTGTTTTAACAAAAGATAGGACAGTTTTAAAACAACATTTAAAAAGTAGGTCAACAACAAAAACAGAATTACCTGGAAAAACTCAGCAGGTCTAGCAGCATCGGCGGAGAAGAAAAAAGTTGACATTTCAAGTCCTCATGACCCTTCAACAGAACTCGAACTTCTATTGAGGACTCGAAACGTCAGCATCGGCGGAGAAGAAAAAAGTTGACGTTTCGAGTCCTCAATAGAAGTTCGAGTTCTGTTGAAGGGTCATGAGGACATGAAATGTCAACTTTTTTCTTCTCCGCCGATGCTGCTAGACCTGCTGAGTTTTTCCAGGTAATTCTGTTTTTGTTTTGGATTTCCAGCATCCGCAGTTTTTTGTTTTTATATTTAAAAAGTAGGTGGTGGCTGTTTTTATTTTGGCTTTTTTTTTTGTGAAAAAAACAATGGAAAGCATTTGTTCATGTTGTAGGCAGCAGCAATTGGAGATATCCCAAATGAACTCTGACCATTAATGTTTTGGGATAAGAATGGGAACTTGAGGCCATACCTAACCATTGCCAGTATTCTAATCTCTGTTGGTTCAACATTTTAAAGCCTAGAGTGTACTGTCAGCAAAGTAAAGAGCAACTGAGTCTTCTAAGTAACCCGCAAGATTATTGCAAAGTAAAAGATCTGAAGGTACTATTTGTTAATGTTGGAATTGTGCTACAATAGAGTACATGCTTCAAATTGGTAACCAAGAGTGGCTGTCCCCAAATGGGGAAGTATTAGAGTTTCATTATAAGAGTATAAAGAATTGTTCTCACTAGGTGTTGGGGGGAATTGGAAGAGTCTGTGGGCAGAATCATCCCAGCTTTGCACTAAATGCGGTAGTGGGCGGGTAAAACGACGTTTTAATTTGCCCATCAATGGGTGCACATTGTCTGCTGCTACGCCTAGTTTCCCTGTTAGCAGTGATTACTAGCATGAATTTGGAGAAAGGCTAATGGGTCTAAATGCCACTATGGGAAAAAATGCTTGAAAGAAATGTCCACTTATTGCAGTAAATTAAGGTAAATTTAAAATGAATGGCAGCTAAAGAAAATATCTACCTAGTTAATTTATAATGATACTTTCATTACTACCCCATTAATCTGGCCAATATTTGTAAATCTTTACCTCTATTTTAATCAGTTCGATCAGTGTTGTTAAAGTTGGATTCTCTCTAACTGGCAGATCTTGCCATGTTTTACTGGTACCATGGTGGGAAACTTGTGGCATCTTCATGATGCAAGTTGATGACTTCCTATGGGGTGGCACTAGTAAATTTTAAAACAAAGTTATTGACAGAATTAAAACAGACTTAATGGGTGTGAGTCAGGCTAATGCGGCATTTAAATATATTGGATTAGAAATAAAACAGTATGGGTCTGCGGTTACTTGACATCAGCAATTGTATTTAAGAAGTGTTAGTCCTATCGCAGTCAGTTGGGCTAGGTCCTCACAAAAAGATGCAGGCGCTTTCAAAGAGGAGACAGAGCAGCTGCAAAGTCTGATTGGACAATTAACCTGGCTGGGCACACAGACAAAGCCAGATGCAAGATTTGATGTTCTTGAACTGAGGACTATAATGAAACATCTCAAGGTCCAGGACATCTTACAGTGAACAAAACATTAAAAAATTTAAAGATGGAGAAATGTGTGCTGAAGTTTCCACCTTTTTGGGTGACCTTAAGAATACATATTCGATTGTCTTCAATGGCACCTCTCACACAAGCCTTGTTGATGGGTTTTCAAGTGCAACAGGTTTATATTATTCCTTGTGAGTGAAAATAGAAAGTATTCTCCCTTGGCTTATGAAGCCAAGAAAATAAGATGGATAGTAAAGAGCACCCTGGCTGCAGAGACTCCCGCACCAGTATAGGCGGTTGACATGCTATTCTTTTTATCTAAAATGTTAGGGGAAATACTACATGGGAGAAATGATGAAGGAAATGTCCCAAAAGAGTATCCTTTGGGATAACATACACTCCACAAAGAGTGCGAGTGAAAAAAGATTATGAATTGATATTGCAAGTCTAAAACAAATGGCGGAGGAAAAAGAGATCTCTAAGCTCCAATGGGTTGATACAAGCCATCAGTTGTCAGATTGTTTAACCAAAAGGGACGCTTGTAATGAAAAATTATTGTGGGTATTAGAAGAGGGACAACTCAGGATGTGAGTTTTCAAAATGTGTGACTTATTTCTCTGTCTTCAGTTTTTTTTGTCTGAAAAGAAAATGCACTTGTTATAAAAGGAAGGTAATCTTTTAATGTTGCAATTGTGATGCAATAGAGTATGTGCTTTAAGTTGGTAATTGAGAGCAACTATCCCAAATTGGGGAAGTATTAGGGCTTCATTACAAGAGTATAAAAAGGTGTTCACACTGGATGTTGGGGGGAATTGGAAGAGTCTCTGTCTTTACTCTGCAGCTTGGAACTAAACCTGTCTTAAGGTATAGGCTGGCTTCACACTCATTCTTTCCTCAACCTACGATTATTAGAATGAACACTATTTTAAAGAAGAGCAGGGGGAGCTTATTCCCAATGTCCTGACCAATATTTGTCCCTTAATCAACATCAATAAAATGGATTATCCAATCATTTATCACATTGCTGTTTGTGGGAGCTTGCTGTGTGAAAATCGTCTGTTGTGTTTTCTACATTGCAGTAGTGACTGCACTTCAAAAATACTTAATTGGTTGGTAAAGTGCTTTGGGATGACCTGAGGACATGAAATGTAATTTTGTTTTCCTTTCACAAGGATTTTGAAGAAACAGATTTCTTTCGGAGTGAGAGGTATAAGTTTGCCACAGGAAGTGGCTTTGCACTTCTGGTGTATTTGATCACTGATGGTAGAAGCACAGAAAAGATCAAATGATTTCAGTTGAAATGCTGCTTTGTAAATTCCTTGTTTTCTGATTTAATTTTTTCTCAGGTCTACATCTCAGTTGACCTTTTTCTTGACTCCCACTTTCAGCAATGCTGCAAACCACTGAAGGTTCCAAATGTCATTGCTGTAGATGGGTTGTAATGGAATGGTTGGGTAACAGACAAGGGGCTGAGAAATTAAGTTGTCGTCTTCTTTTTCTTCTTGTGTGCTTTGCCGAAAGTCAGGTTCAACCCACAGCACCATGATCTCCACCATGGGTTGGGCAAGGAGGCAAGCCCCAAATCTACCCCAGCTGTAACCGGGATTGAACCCTGTGCTGTTGGCACCAATCTGATCCATGCTAGCCATCCAGCCAACTGAGCCAAACAGCTCCCCAAGGAGTCCAAGTTGCTGTGGCAACATGCATTTTTACATTCATGTTGTATCTTGGAGCTATGGATAGTGATGTTGGAGGCTCCAATTTCTTTCCATCATGTGGCTGACCAGGAATCTCTCCCATTCATATCGCCTGCCATTTCCATATGTTGGAAGGGTTTATAAGTTTATACGCAACCTGTTTGGTCGCATTATGAACGCGAGTCCTGGAGTGGGACTCGAACCTGGAAACTCTAGCTCAGAGACAGGGATGCTACTCACTGTACCACAAGACCTTCTCAAATCAGGCCTATCAAAAGGATTGCACACAATGCAGCCAATGGGCTATGTGTAGCCCCTTCCCCCTGCTTACAGCTCTCAGCAGTCTTTCTGGTTCTCTCTCTCTGGGCGTCCATCCATGACCTGACCAGCTGTGGGATATTGGTCAAATTTAGATGCACTGCTGTTCCTCTGCTTTTCTGGCTTTCCAACCTCCATGTAACAAGTGAAATAACCCATTTAAAATATGACTACTTAATAGAATCATTGATCCTATTTTGTTTTCTCTCATAATGAAGGAAGAAATTGCAGGACTGCGGCGAAAGAGCAAGGGAGTGGAATTAATTGGGTAGATTTTCCAAAGAGCCGGCATGATGGGCCAAATGGCAATGTAGAAATTAAAAGCTCTCTGTGTGGGGAATTACACATGCAGTCTCATGTCTGTGGTGTAGAATGTTACAACATCCCCGAGCATGACTCTTGAATAAAAAGCCAACTGGAATTATGAACATGCATACGGGCATACAAATTAGGAGTAGGCCATACAGCCCCCTGAGCCTGCTCCGCCATTTAAATGGGTGATCTGATTTTGGCCTCAACTCCCACGTTCTGCCTATCTCTGATATCCTTTGACTCCCTTGTCCATCGAGGCTCTATCTACCTCTGCCTTAAAAATATTCAATGACTCTGCCCCCACTGCTGCCTGGGAAAGAGTTCCAAAGATTCACGAACCTCTGAGAGAAAAAATTCTTCTCATATCTGCCTTAAATGGGAGACACCTTATTTTTAAACTGTGTCCCCTAGTTCTGGTCTCCCCAATAAGGGGAAACACCCTTTCAGCTTCCACCCTGTCAAGTCCCCTCAGGGTCTTAAATGTATCTATAAGATCACCTCTCATTCTCCTAAATTCCAATGGATACAGGCCCAGCCTGCCCAACCTATATAACCTCCCGATCTCAGTTATCAGTCGAGTGAACCTTCTCCGAACTGCTTCTAATGCATTTATGTCTTTTAAGGTAAGGAGACCAAAACCATACACAGTACTCCAGATGTAGTCTCACCAACACCCTGTACAACTGTGGCAAAACATCCCTACTTTTATATTCCATTTATCTTGCAATAAATGACAACATTCCATTTGCCTTCCTAATCACTTGCTGCACCTGTACTTTGTGATTCATGTACCAGGACACCACGATCCCTCTGTACCACTGAGTTCTACAATCTCTTGCCAGTTAAATAATATGCAGCATTTTTATTCTTCCTGCCAAAGTGGACAAGTTCACATTTTCCCACGTTTTACTCCATCTGCCAAATTTTTGCCTGCTCACTTAACCTATCTCTCCCTTTGCAGACTCCTTATATCCTCTTCACAACTTACTTTCCTGCCTATCTTTGTGTCATCACATTTAGCAATTGGGGGCCTGAGTAATTTTGCACCAGAAAATGAGAGACTTACCTGATCGGCATAAAAACAGAAAATGCTGGAAAAACTCAGCAGGTCTGACAACTCTGTTTCTCTCTCTACAGATGCTAACGTTTCGAGTCTGTATGACTGTTCTTCAGAGCTAAAGAGAAGTACAAATGTGATGAAATTTATTGGTCTCCCTAGTGTAGCAAAGATTACACCACGAGCAGTGACTGCAATCTACTGGGTTAGAAGTAATACATGTTAATTATGGCCTCACATTTGATGCATGTTTGGGGCCCTGGCCTACATTATATTTCCAGCATATTTTGTTAATGTTTAAATTTTTTATAAGTTCTGACTATTCTTTAGCTGTTCATGTCTCGAGAGGTTTGACACTTCAATTTTTTTTTAACAATCGCAGGATCATGCGACCTGATGATGCCAACGTCGCAGGCAATGTCCATGGAGGGACAATATTGAAAATGATAGAAGAGGCTGGAGTCATCATTAGTACCAGGCACTGCAACAGGCAGAATGAGGTGAGTCTTGATAAATCTTAGTTTATAAATTACCAGGGCATCCAGAGCTTTGTTGGCGCTGATTTGTCTTGGCAAATGCAGACAAGCTGGTGCTGACCCCTTGAATGCTGACTATCAGTGTACAATGCTTACAGATGGCATGTATGTGGGGAAAATGGAGCGATAAGAGATCCCATAAATTAGGTGAGAATGCCTGGGTTGAAATAACTGCCTTTCTGCTAAATGCAGTACTTCCAGATAGTCATTCCCGTCGAGTACAAGAGCTTAGGTTTATAGAAAAGGATGCAAAACGAGGGGTATTGTATAGTCATGCAGATTGCATTGAGATTTTATTTTATTTTATTTCTGTGCTGAGAACCACAGTTTTCAACAGCTCCTAGCTTTGACCTTGCACCAGGAGGCAAGGCGGTCAGATAATTTTAAAATGAAGTTTTGTTATAAGCAGCAGCTGCAGCATGGTAAAGTGATTTGCTCTCCTTCCATTGTTAGTGTTCCTATCAAATGGATAGATTGAGGTAATGAGGGGTATTGTAAGGAAGAATTTGTATTTACATTGTACCCTTATCGTATCTCTCAGAAAGATGTCAACACATTTAATTTGCATAGGAAGTGTTGATTCATAAGCAAACAGGAGCCATTTAGTGTATAGCATTGTGTTAAAAATTGAAATGAGATGAATGACTGGCTGATCTATTTGTCGTGGTGCTGGTTTAGTGATAAGTTTTTGTCAGGGCAGTTGGAGAACTCTTTGCTCTTCTTCAAACAATGGGATCTTTAAAATTCACCCGACTGCCAGAACAAGCACTCAAGTTCTCGATTTAATGTCAAAACAGAAACAGAAATACCTGGAAAAACTCAGCAGGTCTGGCAGCATCGGCGGAGAATGTCTTGTGTAAGAACAGCATCGGTCTTTGAGTACTGCACAGATGATGTGTCAGCATAGATACTGCGTTCCAGTCCTCCATGTGGGTTTTGAACCCAGTCTTCTCTATCAGAGACATGAGTGTCACTAACTGAACCAAGCTGCTGCAGTGGACCTACTAACACTTCTGAAAAAAAAACAGAAAATGCTGGAAAAACTCATCAGGTCTAAAAGCATCTGTAGAGAGAGAAACAGAGTTGACATTTCGAACCTATATGACCCTTCTTCAGTGCTTTTATCTTTTTGCTTTTATCTACCAACGCTCCTCCTGGTTTTGAAAGTTTTAAAATGCCTTGGAAGGAAAGTAAGCCAGCAAGTGTGACCAAAGTCTGTGTCACCGATGATTTCCTTTTCATCCCCTTTTTTCTACATTCATTTTTATTTTTAATCCACTTATTTTTATTTTTAAAAATTCATTTTATCCATGGTTTTATCTGTTTTGCTAACCTTTTTTTTCCCACCACCGCCCCCTCCCTCCACCCCATCCCCAAAATTGTTCTTTCACACAATACGCTTATTCTGCTATTATCACATTCTGCTTTCTTACCTTTACACCACTATCAGCACCTTTTCTTTTGCCCTTATCAGTACCATTAACACTCCCTTTGTCCTTTAGTTGATGACAACCCTGTCAATCTCTCCTTTGTCCCCACCTATCGCTGGCCTTAGACCATAAGACATAGGAGCAGAAATTAGGCCATTCGGCCCATCGAGTCTGCTCCGCCATTCAATCATGGCTGATAAGTTTCTCAACCTCATTCTCCCACCTTCTCCCCATAACCTTTGATCCCCTTACCAATCAAGAACCTATCTATCTCGGTCTTAAATACACTCAATGACCTGGCGTCCACAGCCTTCTGTGGCAATGAATTCCATAGATTCACCACTCTCTGGCTAAAGAAGTTTCTCCTCATCTCTGATCTAAAAGGTCTTCCCTTTACTCTGAGGCTGTGCCCTCGGGTCCTAGTCTCTCCTACTAATGAAAACATCTTCCCATGTCCACTCTATCCAGGCCTTTCAGTATTCTGTAAGTTTCAATCAGATCCCCCCATATCCTTCTAAACTCCATCGAGTATAGACCCAGAGTCCTTAAACGTTCCTCATATGTTAAGCCTTTCATTCCTGGGATCGTTCTCGTGAACCTCCTTTGGACCCTCTCCAGGGCCAGAACATCCTTCCTGAGATACGGGGCCCAAAATTGCTCACAATATTCTAAATGTGCTCTGACCAGAGCCTTATAAAGCTTCAGCAGCACATCCCTGCTTTTATATTCTAGTCCTCTCGAAATAAATGCCAACATTGCATTTGCCTTCCTAACTACCGACTCAACCTGCAAGTTAACCTTAAGAGAATCCTGGACTAGGACTCCCAAGTCCCTTTGCACTCCAGATTTCTGAATTCTCTCCCCATTTAGAAAATAGTCTATGCCTCTATTCTTCCTACCAAAGTGAATGACCTCACATTTGCCCACGTATTCCATCTGCCACTTCTTTGCCCATTCTCTTAACTTGTCCAAATCCTTCTGCAGCCTCCCTGCCTCCTCAATACTACCTGTCCCTCCACCTATCTTTGTATCATTTGCAAACTTAGCCAGGATGCCCTCAGTTCCTTCATCTAGATCATTAATGTATACAGTGAAAAGTTGTGGTCCCAACACTGACCTCTGCGGAACTCCACTAGTCACCGGCCGCCATCCTGAGAAGGACTCCCTTATCCCCACTCTCTGCCTCCTGCCAGACAGCCAATCTTCTATCCATGCTAGTACCTTGCCTGTAACACCATGGGCTCTTATCTTACTGAGCAGCCTCCTGTGCGGCACCTTGTCAAAGGCCTTCTGGTAGTCCAAGTAGATAACGTCCATTGGCTCTCCTTTGTCTAACCTACTCGTTACCTCCTCAAAGAATTCTAACAGATTTGTCAGGCATGACCTCCCCTTGATGAAACCATGCTGACTTTTCCTTATTTTGCCATGCACTTCCAAGTATTCTGAAATCTCATCCTTAATAATGGACTCTAAAATCTTACCAATGACCGAGGTCAGGCTAATCGGCCTGTAATTTCCCGTCTTTTGCCTCACTCCCTTCTTAAACAGGGGGGTTCCCTTCTATCCAGCTTCACCTGCTCCATCCCCCTTAAACAGTATGAATTTCATCACATTTCCACTTGTCTTCAGCTCTGAAGAAGGGTCATACAGACACGAAATGTTAACTCTGTTTCTCTCTCCACAGATGCTGCTAGAGCTGCTGAGTTTTTCCAGCATTTTCTGGTTTTGTCACTGATAATCTACTTGTGAGGCAGAGGCACAGAAGATGGGTGGGAATCAGTTCTAGTCTGTCTGGTTGCTGAGGAGGAATTCTAATAAAAAGGAAAAGGGGAGAAAAGGAATAACTTCAATTAGTAAATAAGTATCATTGGAAACCACAGTTAGACTAATCCAGCATGATCCTGTCAGCTCTTCAGGACATTGCTCTGTAAATTCAGAATCAGTGCCTTATCTTGTGTACAAAGTACAGGTGGTTTCTTTCCATTCTCCTGGTCCCATGTTAAACCCCTCTAGGTCTGGTCAGTAAATGCCAACCTTGCCAGCAATGCCTATAATCTGAAAATTAATTTGGGGAAAAAAAATTAAAGTAGCCACCGAAATATGTAGAGTGAAGAACATCTCTGAGTTTGTTGCTGCTGTTTAATTGTAGGCTGAATTCCATTTTCAATTCAGTGCTCATTATATTTCAGTGCACTGGTCACAATCGTGGCATTCTATTGATGCTGAATGAATATGCATTAGCTAATTTTCAATGTGTAAGCATGCCAGTACACTGAAGTTAGGCTACAGAATGGAGTAGGAAGTTAACTCTAATGATTCAGGAGGTTTAAAGGTGAAATTTCAGACAAACAAAACAGAGACTAAATTGTACAAAAACCATTGGGAGTCTTTGGCTCACTGCAGTCATGGAATTCACTCTCTCGTTTGCTCACTCAGTCTCTCTTGCTCTCCTTAAATATATTTTTTTCTATCTATAAAATGGCAAGCCAATGTTAGTAAGTGACAGCGTGAGACCCTGCTGCATTGCTTTGGTGTTGGCATTGTGAGGGTGCAGGAAAAACAATGCATTGATTCAGCCCCAACCCTGTAATGCTGTTGCAGGATCAGAGGGGGCAGACTGATACGTGTACAGCTTGCTTGTTACCAAGTAACTTACACTCTCAGATTGTGGTGCTGTTGTGTAGTAATAGTGATATCTTAAAAAATAAAAATCATCCTCCTTTTCTGAAATGAATTTCCATGAGCCTATAAATACTGATATGACTTAGATTGACACCTGAAATTGGGACATTAAATACATCAGGGCAACTGTTTTGTGTAATAAAATGGTGCTAATACGTGAGTATCTTTCACCAAAGCCTCTTGTGTTATTGTATAAACACATTATTCTATGGGAACATATGTATAAACATATTAATAAAAACAAAAAACTACTGCGGATGCTGGAAATCCAAAACAAAAACAGAATTACCTGGAAAAACTCAGCAGGTCTGGCAGCATTGGCGGAGAAGAAAAGAGTTGACGTTTCGAGTCCTCATGACCCTTCAACAGAACTCACATATAAACATATTATTCATTAACACATGTTATTCTATTCTATCAACATCCCGGGGATTACCACTGACCAGAAACTGAACTGGACCAGCCATATAAATATTGTGGCCAAAAGAGGAGGTCAGAAGCTAAGAATTCTCCGGAGAGTAACTCACCTCCTGATTCCCCAAAGCCTGTCCACCATCTACAAGTCACAAGTTAGGAGTGTGATGGAATACTCCCCACTTGCTTGGATGAGTACAGCTCCAACAACACTTAAGAAACTCAACACCATCCAGGACAAAACAGCCCACTTCATTAGCACCCCGCCCACCACCTTAAACATTCACTCCCTCCACCACCAATGCATTGTGGTAGCAGTGTATACCAACTACAAGGTGCACTGCGGCAACTCACCAAGGCTCCTTTGACAGCACCTTCCAAACCCACAACCTCTACCGCCTAGAAGGACAAGGTCAGCAAATGCATGGGAACATCACAACCACCTGCAAGTTCCCCTCCAAGCCATACACCATCCTGACTTGGAAATATATCGCCATTCCTTCACTGTCGCTGGGTCAAAATCCTGGAACTCCCTCCCTAACAGCACTGTGGGTGTACCTACACCACCTGGACCGCTGCGGTTCAAAAAGACAGCTTACCACCACCTTCTTAGGGGCAACTAGGGATGAGCAATAATCGCTGGCCTAGCCAGCGACGTCCATACCCTGTGAATGAATAAAAAAAGCCTATATTAATGTAGCATATTCCACATTTACATAACCTATGAATGTTTTGGATAATTACAACAGTTCCATAAAGAACAATGGTCAGGCTGAAAATAGGAAAAGAACAAGTTTGGTTGTTTTCATTGCCATCATTGAAACCACGTGCAAGAGCAGAGAGGAAGGTAAAAAGAGTTAAATTCTCGTTATGTGGTTTGTACAAAAGCAGATTTTTATCAAGGTTAAAGAGTACAGTGATTGATTTATTATGGGGAAAGGGACTAGGTTGTAGTTGATGTGAATGGTGCATTGGATCCTATTACCTCTGGGTTTGGGTCTCCGATTGAGTGATGTAAGTCTTCTGCTATTGGATGTAATGACCCTACGAGAAATGGGCAGTTTCAAACTAATTCTCAGTGCATATGGAGGCCTATAGCACAATCTGAAATTGTTTACTAATTGATACTAAAATTGGATATCTCACTCAGAGCAGTTGCAGGAATGGTTGATGTGACAAAAAAGATATGTCAAAGTGGCAGAACATAGATGTTCACTTTTGGAATTAAAGCAGGATCGGGCAATAATTTGGACAGGAGGGCCTTTTAACGGGTTTTGGTGAACTGTCAAGGGCCACACACAAATGAAATATGAGGAATTTCTTCTCTCAGAGGGTAGACAGTCTGTGGATTTCTTTACTGCAGAGTGCTGTAGAGGCTGGGTCGTTAAGTATATTCAAGGCTGAGGTAGACAGTAAAGGAATCAAGGGGTATGGGGGAAAAGGCAGGAAAGCAGAGTTGAGGATTATCAGATCAGCCATGATCTCATTGAATGGCGGAGCAGACTCGATGGGCCAAATGGCCTACTTCTGCTCCTATGTCTTATGAGCTTATGTTAACAGCTACCACTAAATATTATGACAAGTATTGTACAAAGAACCCTTTGTGTCATTGCAGCACTCAATAAAAATCACACTTATTAACATGCTAATGAATATGATGCAGACTTACTCAAAACTTGTCTTAGCAATTGATATTATGCCATAAAACTGTAAAACACATTACAAAATTTTACATTTGGTGAGTTAAAAAAAAACCTTAAAGTGGTTCAGAAGATATTTTAACAGCTAAAGATAAGAAACAATTCCTATATTAACAATCAAAAATCAACATAGAATATTTTAATTTTATTTCAAAGAATATTTTTTATAGAAATGATGACATAACAGTCAAAGTATAGCCTTACACTTTTACATTGAAAGTTGGGTTAAAGAAAAAAGACTCAATGAATATGAAGAATGAAGCGTCAGATGTGTATTAATCAGAAAATTGAAGTCAGACACCTGTAGACTAAAGGGTTAAGATCAGGAGCACCTGATACTGATGTAACTATGATGCAGTGTCTTATGATTAAGTGACCGAGATCTGGAGGGAAGCACTAGTACAACCTTGTGTAGAGTTACTGAGATGTACATAGAACTGTAAATAAATAAGAATGGTTTTAACAGTCTATTGTAGCATTCTTAGCATAACAGGCAATCCCTAAAGAAACCCCATCTAGACCCCAAACCCAAGATAAAACATGGTGACAGCAGACAGAGTGTAAAGACCCAGAAAAAGTCCAAGAGAAGACTGCACACCTGAAAGACCTATAAACACTTGGAAAAAGGACAAGAAGAGAAAAGATTGAAGACTGACCTGAGAATGGAGCATTGTGAGTGCTGCAGATGCGAGCAGACACACAGACCCGGAGTCCAGACAGCAGTGAGTACAGATCACAATCTACAAGCCATACTACTGAAGCAGAAAAAGATCCAGAGCTTAGGACAAGCATGTCCTAATATACATTGCCACCCCTAGAACCTTTCTGAAGTGCTAAAGGCTCACAATAGGCTCAACACTGGGACAATTGGAAGAAAAGATTCTCCAGATACAGGACAGCTTCAGGTTTGCATAAAAAGGATCAGGTCAGTTCTTTATACAGTAGGGGCTATTGCAGACTACGAACTAGGAGTTGATGAGGCATCAAGCTCACGTGATGAAGTCCTCCAGGCATTTGACATGAACTTCAGTGTTCAGAAAAATTTGATCATCGAACGAGCAAAATTTAATAAGAGGAAACAAAAAACTGGGTGAATGCATGGATTCATTTATAAGTGACCTGTACCGAATCATGGCGAATTGTGACTATGGGATCCTCAGAGATTAATTAACATTGATCATATAGTACTTGGGGTCTTAGGTGAAACCCTGTCAGATCTCTTGCAAATGAGGGAAGATTTCACTCTCTCAAAGGCAGTGCAAATAGCTTGACGGATCCAGCTTAGGAAGCAAAACAGAGCAGTTGCACATGGGGAAAGTGACGTCCCTTGGGGGAAAAAAAACGAGTGAAGCCATTCGCTATGTCGGACAAAAAAAAGCTCAGTGAAGCAAAAGCATGCAAAATCAGGAAAAAATGCACCAGCCGCCATCTTGAGATGCTGTCGGCATGGCGTGAAAACCCTGCACAAGCGGGAAGAATGCCCAGCAGGGGGAGCAGAGTAGCACAACCGTGGAAAGTTAGGACACTTTAAAATGCCTGCCGATCTAAAATCCAAGTAGCTCACAGGAAGAAAGAGAAAATAACAAGAAAGAATCATATTCCAGAAGTGGAAGAGCTATAGGAAAAACAAATAACCTTCCTAGGAAAAGTTAGCAAAATAGAAAGTAATTACTGGAGCATGAAATTGGAAATTGCTGGTCATCCCCACAGAATTCAAGCTAGTTACTGGTGCAGATGTTTTGGTATTACCCGTTGAAATAAAGTGACACAGAACTATCACGCTACAGCTGCCCTCCATCCAGTTGCAAGGTCCAGGAAGAACTACACGGAAAGTAATAGGCCAACACTTGGCGAGATTAAGATACAAGGATAAAGAAATTATTGAACCCCTGTATGTTCTGCAGAACCAGGAGTCATCATTACTGAGCAGGAAAGCATGCTTGCAGTTGAGGCTGAGTTACAAGGTTGATGAAATTGCTGATCACTTCAGTAATGTATTCAGAAATGATTTTTCATCTCTATTTTCAGGTTTGGGAAAGCTGAAGACAGTATACCATGTAACTCTAAAGGTGGATGCTAAGCCTATATAAGACCATAAGACATAGGAGCAGAAATTAGGCCATTTGGCCCATCGCGTCTGCTCTGCCATTCAATCATGGCTGATAAGTTTCTCAACCCCATTCTCCCGCCTTCTCCCCGTAACCTTTGATCCCCTTACCAATCAAGAACTATCTATCTCGGTCTTAAATACACTCAATGACCTGGCCTCCACAGCCTTCTGTGGCAATGAATTCCATGGATTCACCACTCTCTGGCTAAAGAAGTTTCTCCTCATCTCTGTTCTAAAAGGACTTCCCTTTACTCTGAGGCTGTGCCCTCGGGTCCTAGTCTCTCCTACTAATGGAAACATCTTCCCCACGTCCACTCTATCCAGGCGTTTCAGTAAATATCTCTTCACAGCAAGGAAGGTCCCTCACCCACCCTTAGACAAAGTCGATTAAGATTGAACATGTTACAACAAGGGATCATCTCTCCAGTAATCATACCAACAAAGTGGTGTTCTGGAATGGTCACAGTACCAAAGCATAATGGTTCAGTTAGAATCCGCGTGGACTTGACTCAATTAAACAAGTCAGTAGGTCGCAAGATCCACCCCATGGCATCCGTGGATGAAAGCCTCACAAGAAAGCACCCTCTCCACAACATTGGACGTGAACAACAGCTTTTGGCAGTCGCCTTTGGACAAAGAATCCTGATTGTTAACTACTTTTATCACCTACTTTTATCGGTCATTATTGTTTTAACAGGTTACCATTCGGAATTGCTTCTGCACCTGAGATATTCCAAAGGACAATGGGCAGAATTTTCTGCGTGTTGGGCGGGCCCGACCCAATCTCTGGCGGACGGGGAGCTGATCCCCGCCGGAGAAGCGGGACCTGCCGCCATTTTACGTGGGCTGGTCAATTAAGGCCTGCCCAGCGTGACGTCCAGTGGGAAGCGTTATGCATGCATGAGACAATGTTGGGACATGTTCATAATTTACATTAAAAGTTTATTAACCTTTTTTAAACCCTACATGAAACCTCATCCCGCTGGTGGATGAGGTTTCATGATTTTTCTTTTGCCCGCTGGGACTCCTGGCCTGCCCGCCAACCTTAAGGTTGGACGGGCAGGTCCTTTAATTGTATAATTGATCCTGTCAATGGCCTCAATTGACCACTGACAGGTTGGCGGGCCCACAGCTGATTTTGCTGTGGGCCCGCCTTCCTGAAAATTTAAATGGGGCAGGATGACATTGGGGGTTCCCTCCAACGTCATCCCGCATCATTTTACACATCGGCGAGCCGGCCCCGCCCCCTGCTCGCCAGCAGCAAAATTCTGCCCAATGTTTCAGACCCTGGAAGGCATGGAAGGTGTAATATGCCACATGGATGACATTCTTTTACACAGTTCATTGAGAGAAGAACATGACCAGTGAGTGAGAGCAGTCCTCAAAGTTCTACAAAAAGCATGTTTGACATTAAGCGAAAAATGTGAATTTGCAATGCCTATGATAAAAGTCTTAGGGCACATTGTGCAAGCTTCGGGAATTACTACCAACCTGCAGAAATCCAGAGTCATTAGAGAGAATTCCCACAGGCTAGAAACATCACAGAATTACAAAGATTCCTTGGGATGGTCAACCAAGTAGGCCAGTTCCAACCAAACTTGGCAGAAATGAACAAGCTATTGAGATCAGGTCAACAGTGGCGCTGGAATGTGGACCAACAAAATGTTTTCAACAAGATCAAAATTTCACCAGAAATTCTAGCACACTATGATCCAGAGTTGCCAACAATTGTAGCAGCAGATGCATCTTCCACAGACCTGAGCGCAGTGCTGTTTTGAGTTCAAAAAGACTGACAAAGAAGACTGGTTTATTATACCTCAAGGTCTCTCATGAACACAGAAGAGGTATGCAACCACTGAAAAAGAAGCATTATCAGCCACTTTATTATCCATAACTTTGCGCAGAATATGGTTTCACGCATGTGACTGGTTTGCCATGATATCCTCAGTTGAATGGAGAAGCAGAAAGGGGAGTTCGAACAATCAAGGAAATGATGAAAAAGAACAAAAATATTAACTTCCCTTCTTAACTACAGAACCACACTGCTATTAAACGGGTTCTCACCATCAGAACTATAGGTGGGGAAAACTGCTGTGAATGCAATCTTCAGCTCTACAACAAACCCCACAACCTAATATTGTCTCAGATCGTGAGCAAGTTAGGAAGTGTGGTGAGCAACAAAGAGACAGTCAAGTTTGTAATTTCAACTTCAGGCACTGAGCAAGAGACTTAATGTGCTACGGTCCAGGGACAGAGTGTGGACACGAGATCAACAGAAAGAAGGCATTGTAATAGAAGGAGCTTCACAACAAGATCTTATAGAATTGAGACAGAGCAGGGAAATATCAGAAAGAACCAAAGACCTTTGAGATCATTGGGAAGGAAACCAATGGAAGCTTGGACATACTATTTTTAGATCCAGATGGAGACAAGGAACCAGAAACAAGTAGAAACTCTACAATCACCAAATGGAATGATGAGAGAGTGCAGTTCGTCCTCAATCTCGATACTAAATTGGGACCAGTTCAGGGAGATTGGTCAAGGCACAACAGAGACTAACCCTGTGAAGTTCGAGACTGTGGTGGGGAGGTGAGATATAGTAATATGTATATAGTTGTGATAAAGACTCGAGGTACAGGGTTAAAATCAGGAGGACCTGATACTGATGTAACTATGATGTAATGTTACATGTTTAAGTGACCGAGACCTGGAGGGAAGCAGTAGTACAACCACGTGTCGAGTACTAAGACGTACATAGATCTGTAAATAAAAAAGAATGCTTTTTTAACAAAAAATAGTGTCTGGTAGGATTCTTGGGGTAACAGGCAAAGCCTAAAGAAACCTCTAGACTCTGAGCTCAAGATGAAATAGCACCATCTCTGTTAATGCAATGCAGAACACTGCTGCAAGGTGGTCATCGCTAATTGAAGATCTGTGTCTTTATTTATTGAATTTCATCACAGAAAATGTCTGCTTGTATATGTATGCTGATCCAGCCAGCGTCAGCATCTTCTAAGCATGAACCTTGATCTTTAGAAAGCTCTACTCATTGAGAGAGCCATAAAACCCAGGAAGCAGCTCTGCAAGCAAGATAAGCTCGAGTTTGAAGTCATGTGGAACATTGCCAACCTCAAGTATAAACGATGAGGATATCAAAGACAGGTCAATTTCTAACATTCTAAAATCCTCAAAACGGCAAGAAAATTCAGTGTGTAATACGAGTACAGATGATGTGTATTTTTTCAGCTTTTGATTGCAAGCAGCAATCTGTTACAAAGTGGGAAAATGGCTGAACTGCTTGTTTTCTAAAGGAGTAACTTTGTGATAAATGACTTGGCACTGAAATGCAAATCATGAGCAAAAAGTCCCTTCCCTTGCAGTCATAAATTCATTTTGTTTATGTGGTCCATCTTATCAAACAACAAATGCAAGATTGAAGAGCCAAACTGCATCATTCTACTGTAACAAAAAATCCAAATCTTTTTCTTTCAGTTTCTAACATAAGCCGGTCTCGGCTCTCAGTTCCCACATTGTTTTCAAAGCTTTACCCAAACTAAACCATCTTACATTGGTATGATACAGAATATCCATGAGCTCCTTAGGCAGAGTTCTAAATTGCCTGTGGTTTAATCTTTTTTCTTGAATTTCGTAACTGTGCCCATGGCGTTGCTTAATTTTAGAACACTTTTACAGAGGAACACTTGAACATTGGAATGTAGAAAAATAATTTTCTGTTTCTGATTTGTTTCTTTGATTTGGTGGTGTTGTCCTTTCAGTAATCCAACATATTGTCAGATTTGGGCTTCCATCAGTGGTCACATTTGCCAGTCTTTTCCCCTCCTAATTTTGACATGCACTGAATAATGGTCTCCAATAAATCTTTTCCTGATGCTGTATCTTTCATTGGCTGCATTGATGCCAATTCTTCTGAGTTCAAAATTTTCAGTGATGTCTCGAATGAAACTCAACCACTGGCCTGTTTCTTTGAAATTACAACAAATCATGCACAATAGGAAAAATTGTTCACCTTACTTCCCAGCTGCATTTCAGGTTCTCTGAGATATTCTTGACATGTCTTACAATAGTTTGCCTCGTCAAGCAAATGTTTACCTGCCTGGGCACAAAATCATGGTATTCACTGTCTACTTTTTTCTTCTTTGATAACCTCAACCTCGTTCCTGAATTTGGGTTATGGTTTTGAGCGTGCTTTTCTAGTCAGACATGGTAACACTGTAAAGTGGTCACATCAATACTAGGGAACCCCAGCGAAGCCCAAATTGCACATAAATACTGTACCCAGAGAGATGCTTCTTCAATTCAATTCAGATGTGAAGTGGTTAACTCTGTTCCGCTCTCCACAGGTGCTGCCAGATCTACTGACTATTTCCAGCATTTTCTGTTTTTATTTCAGATTACGAGCAGCTGCTTTTGTATAAAATTGAACAAATTGGAAAAACGCTCTGAACTTATTCCCTCTGAATGAAACTCTGAGGTTTTGATGGCACACAATCAATAGTTTTGATTTATGTAGTGTTTTTGTTAGTAAGAGCTGAGCCTATATGATATATTCACGGTCTACATAATGGGTCATTGTTCAGTTTGATATGTGGACAAGTATTTTATTCTCTTTCTGGAGCAAAAGCTCTTTGGCTATGTTATAGCTCTTCCAGCAGGAGAGCTTTCAACGTTCTGTTGAAGAGTCATGCGGACTCGAAACGTTAACTGTGCTCCTCTCCACAGATGCTGCCAGACCTGCTGAGTTTTTCCAGGTATTTTTGTTTTTGTTTTGGATTTCCAGCATCCGCAGTTTTTTGCTTTTAGCTTTCAACCTTCTGGCGCACTGCTCTAAGTTAAGAGCTGTCCCTAAATGCATTCGGCATCTTAGGTCTTTTAAACTAGTTAGGGCCAAAACTAAAAATTGAGAATTGTTTCTGTCCCTTCCAGCAAATCTTACTGACCCTGCGATTACGGATGGCTGTTGACGTTATTATTTCATTTAACTTCAAAATAAAAAGTCTCAGTACTTCCAAAGCGATGGAAACACAGAATAAATAAAAACAGAAAACGTTGGAAACTCTCAGCAGGTCGGGCAGAATCTTTGGCGAGAGAAACAGAGTTAACACTTCAGATTAATGATCTTTCGTCAGAACTTGAAGAAATCAGAGACATAGCAGTATAAAAGCACCGGATGTTTAACTAATTACAATTAATTGCAGCGTTTTTTTTCTCCTAACTGTATAGAGTTCTTAGTTACATCTTGTTTATTGAACAGTGAAATAATGCAAGTAAAATCCTGCCTAAGAGGCATTTTTATAGTACTGTACTTGTCTTACAAACTTTTAAAGCACTTCACATACTTTGAACTACTGTGACGTGCAGTGACTGTTGCTCCATAAGTGCACACACAGCCATTTTTGTGCAACAAGATGTATGACCTGTTAATTTGCAATAATTTGAGGGAGGAATATTTGTCAGGAGACAAGGAGAAGCCTCAATGTCTTCTACTCATGGGAGATTTAACAGCCACATGATACTGAAAGACACAGCTATGGCATTTGGTTTAGCTCAACACCTGAAAGATGGTACCTTGAACCATGCCGAGCTCCTTCAGTGCCACACTGGAGTGCCTGCCTAGATCAAGCCCTGGAGTTGGGTTTAAACCCTCATTTATTCAGCTTGGAAATGAGAGTTATATTAACTGAGCTGAAATGACCTTGCTAAATACTTTCACTATTTCACTGCTGAAAAAAGAGGAATTTTGTATGGACAGTTAACTGTTTTAGCAAGTACTTTAATCTTTAGACAGGTGAGTAGTTAATACACTCATTGTTTGTCTGTATAGACTTTCATTTTAATGAGCAGTGCTGCAGTTAAGTAAAAGTTCCATTAATTGCATGGAAATACTACTTTATTCCGCAGTGCAATGGTTAAGGTACTGGTTACAGCCATTGTTGTATGAATTTTGTGCAGTTCTTGTTTGTTAAAGCACCACTGATGGTATGTGTTCTGCAAGCCTTATTGACTTGATATTCTATGATCAGTCAAGGAAAGTTAGAATTCAAAAGAAATAGAGGTGAAATTCCAGGTAAAACATTATAACTATTAAAATATTGTTGGAGCTGCATAGAATTATAATGCTTGTTTAATAATGCTTCCTTTGTTTGTGGGCTTCATATTTTTTTGCTTCGACAACAAACACTGGTTGCACCATTCTGATTGAGGCGGTGTGATCATGGATAGTGTACAGTTTTTAGGGACAAAATATGCAGAGTTGAAATCTTTGGATATAAAAAATATTGGTGCTAGGTTAGTTGGGTCCAGCCCACATTATGGGCGGCATATTCTTCTTAGCTGAGCACTGCTGGGGTCTACTTGTCAGCTGTGGCTCACTTGGTAGCCAATCTGGCCTCTGAAACGCAAGATTGTGGGTTCAAGTCTTGAGCATAAAATCTAGGCTGACAACCCAGTGCTGCACTGAGGAAGTGCAACACTGTCAAGGGTATCTGATGGGATGTTAAATAGAGCTGTCCGCTCAGCTGGACGTAGAAGATCCCATTGCCACATTCGAACAAGAGCAAGGGAGTTCTCCCCAGTGTCAGGGCCAATGCTTGTCCCTCAACCAACTTCGCTAAAAGCAGATAATCTGGTCATTATCACATTGCAGCTTGTGGGAACTGGCTGTGTGCAAATTGGCTGCTGCGTTTCCCACACTACAACAATTCAAAAATAGTTCATTGGTTGTAAAGCATTTTAGGACATCCAGTTATCATGAAAGGCATTATATAAATGCATGTTTTTCTTCTTGAATCATTCATTTTAATTATTCTGCTCCTGTGACATTAGAACATAATAGTAAACACCATTCAATAAGATCATGGCTGATCATCTACCTCAACTCCACCTTCCTGCATTATCTCCATATCACTTAATTCCCTTAGTATCTACAAATTTATTGATCTCTTGAATATACTCAAGGTTTGAGTTTGCACAGCTCTCTGGGTTAGAGAATTCCAAAGATTCACAACCCTTTGAGTGAAGAAACTTCTCCTCATTTCAGACCTAAATAGCCAACTCCTTATTTTGAGACTGACCCCTAGTTCTAGACTCTCCAGCTAAGGGAAAAACCCTTACTGCATCTACCCTAATGAACCCCTTAAGAATTTTGTATGTTTCGATGAACCTCTCATTCTTCTAAATTCTAGGGATTATAGGCCTAGTCTATTCAGTCTTTTCTCATCAGACAATCCCCTCATCTCTGGAATCAGTCTAGTGAACATTTGTTGCACTCCCTCTAAGGCAAGTATATCTTTCCTTAGGTAAGGAAACCAAACTGTACACATCAAGACCCAATATAACATTTGTAAGGCCCATTTATATTTATACTCCAATCCCTTCGTAATAAAGGCTAGCGTACTGTTTGCATTCCTAATTTTTTGCTTTACCTCCATGTTAACTGTCTGTGTTTCATGTACAAGGACACCCAGATCTCTCTGAATACCAACATTTCCCAGTCTCTCACCATTTAAGATATATTCTGCTTTTCTACTTTTCGTTCCAAAGTGGATAACTTCACGCTTCCGCACATTATATTCCATCTGCCATGTTCTTGCTCGTTCATTTAACCTCTCTATCCCTTTGCAGCCTATTCTAATTCACAAGTGCAAAGATGCGTAAGAGGGTTACTCCATTGACAGCTGTGTCAGTAATTAGCATGGAGATGCTTGAATGTAGATTTCAACTGGAAATTGTGCAACCACCTGCTGTTAAATCACGGTGGCAAAATCACCAGTAATTGTTCTCTGCCAACTGAAAATCAATTTATTGAATGTGGAGGAGGTGTTTCAATACAGGTCAGAAAATGTTGTAAGCCCAGCGGTTATTTTTAGTTGGAGTCTGAATCCGCAGCTTGCAGCCTGTCCTTCTTTGAAGCCCATATTTATCCCAATGGGAAAGCAGGCTTCTACTGCCTCTGCTGTGATGTTAGATATGCTGATTCCTGGAAATGAGACGAAGGACATGGAATAATTATGTGAAATGTTGCCATGGACTGTTTTGTAGTTCAAGGTGAATGGAACAATATCGATAGTAGGTTTGATAGTGACAAGTCCTGCTTTTTAACCCCTTATTTACTGACTCTACAGGAAATGAGTTTCAAACTGCCTTTCATAATTTAGCTCTCCTCAAGGAGAGAGTTAAAGATGCTGTGCAATTCAACACTCTGTTTCCGATGTCCAGGGCTGGATTATCAGACCCCACCAGTGGCTGGAACGGAGGAGGATGAGGCCCAACAATGTTGGCGCTGGCCAGCGTGTAAGTTTTTCAATTCCATTTCCAGTGACAGGCAGCCGATTAGGCTTGAGCTTTGTTAAGGCCAATTAAAGGAGGCCAGTTGAGAGGGTGCCTCCATGTTGAAACACCCTCTCCGTAACATACCACCCATCGCAGGCTGCTGCTGCTCCTGAGCAGGAAAGCCTCTGATTGGCCCTCCAGCTTTGAGAGCCCACCTGCCCCCCCACCCCCCCAAGTAGACAGGGAACCTGTTTCCATACCAATTAAGGGAGAACCTCTGAAAATTCCCATGAGTGACGGTTTCCCAGCCCTTTAAGGAAAGTCCAGCCTTCATTTTCAGTTTCAGGATCAAGTTGGCATATTTCCCTCCTTGGCATCAATTGCAAGCAAGAAAAAATGTTTCAGATATATGATAGGGAAATACTCAAGTGTCGGACGGAACCTGATTGTGAAGACAAAAGAATGATTCATGGCGAATGTCCCTCAGTCCGAACCTCACAGCAACTGCTTAAGGGAGATGCTTTCCATTTCCCATAGCAGTCATCCTGTGCGAGTTTTAAGTGAAATTGCTAATTGGGTGTCAATTATTACTGAATTACAGACAGATTTTATGCTTAGGGCGCACATTCACTGATGATTGAATTGAAATGGACCAGAATTGGTTTGTATATGAACTGTATTTATGCATTGATTTTACATCATAGTGCATTAGAATGATTAGCTCTTTATGTGCTGGTTATCCACACGTCAGTTGGAAAGATATAACCTTCTAATCATACATTCTTGCCAATCAATTCAAAGATACTGCATAACAATGGAATGGTGGGTCATAGGTTCACTCACACAATTCCCTTGTCTGCTCCTATTCTATTCCTGAGTAAGTCGATTCTTTTCAGTGAACCGATTCTATCCCTCTGTTTAAGAAGGGTAGCAGGGATAATCCAGGAAATTACAGGCCGGTGAGCTTTACGTCAGTGGTAGGGAAATTATTGGAGAAGATTCTTCGTGACAGGATTTATTACCATTTGGAAGCAAATGGGCGTATTAGTGAGAGGCAGCATGGATTTGTGAAGGGGAGGTGGTGTCTCACTAACTTGATCGAGTTTTTCGAGGAAGTGACAAAGATGATCGACGATGGAAGGGCAGTGGATGTTATATACATGGCTTTCAGTAAGGCCTTTGACAAGGTCCCTCATGGCAGACTGGTACAGAAGGTAAAGTCGCACGGGATCAGAGGTGAGCTGGCAAGATGGATACAGAATTGGCTTGGTCATAGAAGACAGAGGGTAGCAGTGGAAGGGTGCTTTTCTGAATGGAGAGCTGTGACCAGTGGAGTTCCGCAGGGATCAGTGCTGGGACCTTTGCTGTTTGTGGTATACATAAATGATTTGGAGGAAAATGTAACTGGGCTAATTAGTAAGTTTGCAGTTGACACTAAGGTTGGACGAGTTGCAGATAGTGAAGAGGATTGTCAAAGGATACAACGGGATATAGATCGGTTGGAGACTTGGGCGGAGAAATGGCAGATGGAGTTTAATCCGGACAAATGCGAGGTAATGCATTTTGGAAGGTCTAATACAGGTAGGAATTATACAGTAAATGGCAGAACTCTTAAGTTCATCGACGGGCAGAGGGATCTGGTTTACAGGTCCACAGGTCACTGAAAGTGGCGACGCAGGTGGATAAGGTAGTCAGGAAGGCATATGGCATGCTTGCCTTCATTGGCAGGGGTATTGAGTATAAAAGCTGGGAAGTCATGCTGCAGCTGTATAGAACCTTGGTTAGGCCACACTTGGAATATTGCGTGCAATTCTGGTCACCACATTACCAGAAGGATATGGAGGCATTGGAGAGGGTGCAGAGGAGGTTTACCAGGATGCTGCCTGGTCTGGAGGTTATTAGCTATGAGGAGAGGTTGGAGAAACTCGGATTGTTCTCACTAGAGCGACGGAGATTGAGGGGCGACTTGATAGAAGTTTACAAAATTATGAGTGGCATGGACAGAGTAGATAGTCAGAAGCTTTTTCCCAGGGTGGAAGAGTCAATTACTAGGGGACATAGATTTAAGGTGAGAGGAGAGAACTATAAAGGAGATGTGCGGGGCAAGTTTTTTACGCAGAGGGTAGTGAGTGTCTGGAATTCGCTGCCAGAGGAGGTGGTGGAAGCAGGTACGATAGTGGTGTTTAAGAGGCAGCTTGACAAATACATGAATAGGATGGGAATAGAGGGATACGGACCCCGGAAGTGCAAACTGTTTTAGTTGACGGGCAATATGATCGGTGCAGGCTTGGAGGGCTGAAGGGCCTGTTCCTGTGTTGTACTTTTCTTTGTTCTTTGTTGTTCTCTCCCTGACCATTTCTGAAACTAAATAAGCCTATTTGCAACCTTAGTGTCCTGTTGACTGAACTGAGTTACTGACTGTATGTCCGCTTCATCACCAAACGTGCCAACTTGCAACTCCGTATGTCATCCATCCACACTCCTGCCTCAGCTCATGTTCTGCTGAAGCCCTCTAACGTGCTTTTGTTACCTTTTAGACTTACCTATTCCAATGCCCCCTGACTGGCCTCCCATCTTCCACTCTCCATGAACTTTGGCTCATCCAAAACTCTGCATCCTGTTTCCTAACTCTCACCAAGTCTCCTTCGCCCCTCATCTCTGTGTTCACTGACTTCCATTGATTTCTGGCCTGGCATTGTCTCCATCTTAACATGCTGATCCTTAGTTTCAAATCCCTCCATAGTCTGCTTCCTCCCTAGCTTTGTAACCTTTAGCAGCCCTACAACCCTTCAATTCTGGTCTCTTGTGCATCCTGGACTTCAATAACTCAACCTGAACTTTAATAACTCTACCAAAGGCAGCCATACCTTCATCTGACTAAGCTCTGGAATCCCCTCCGTAAAATTCTTCACATCTCTTGCTCTCTCTGCTCCTTTAAAATGCTCCATAAAACCCTTATCTTCTCATCTGTCAAAATCTCCTTATCTGGCTTGGTGTCAAAATTTGTTTGATAACACCCCTGCGAAGCACCTCAGGATGTTTTACTATGAAAATGCAAGTTGTTCTAAATGTATGTTGAAACATACTAATTGCAAAGAAAGGCAGCAAGCATATTTGTTTGAGATTGTGAATATGGGAAAGAACCATTTTCACCTCTACCATTGAAATTCTAATGCTATGAGCATTTCACCTCCTTGGAACCAGTAGTTTCATGCCTGTGTAATGCTTTGTGGACTGGATGAAACATGAGATGGCTTTTGGTTAAACACTTGAAAAAAATAGAGTGGTGATTATGCATGTGGTGATGGGATCATGTGGATGAATCTATTATCTGGTCATACTGTATTTCTGAGCAATACTCCTTTTCAATGAACTAAGTCTTGTTGCCCATAGGTTCTTAGGTTACTTGAATGATTCAATTTACTTTGGTATCTTAGTTCAAGGTCAGCTGTTGCTGGGCTGATAAATGATAAAGGTTCCTTATGTTGTACAAGCCCATTTCCTTATTTCTGACTGTTAATGCTCTGATAAATATTAGTTACATCCATTCATGTGATGTAACATCATGGGCAGCATCATATGGATTGTCTTCTCCATTTCACACAGTCTTTGACAGTGTTATGAACAATTAGAAAGGTAACTGATTCACCAAATTTGAGCACAGTACTTGCTGCTTATCTTTCCGTTCTATCTGTCACGGACAGAATGTATTTGCTCTTTTACTGCCCGTAATCAGTATGTTTTGTATGGAAAGAGGTGTGTCTTTTCTTACCCTAGGGTTGTGTATTTCAATTAAATAATTCAACGGCAAGCTTTCATGGGATGAATTTTCCCCCCGTTTGGGGAGGTAAGTTGATGGGCGGGCACACTTCTGATTGGAGCCGCTGATCGGAGGCGCGACGCCATTTTACTTGGGCGGGCCAATTAAGGCCCACCCAGCGTGACGTCCGCACAGAAGCGCTATGTGCTTCCTGTGTGGGCGGCGGGGGGGGGGGGGGGGGGGGAATCCCAAAATCGAGAGTGTGCTCTTTCGCGCATGTGCACGAAAGAGCGCACTCATTTCCCTGAGGCTAAGTGCAGCCTCAGGGAGATCGGCTGTATATGTAAAAAAGATAAAAATAGAAAAATAAAATTTCCCTTACGTGTCCCCTCATGTGACAATGTCATGTGAGTTAGGATATGTTCATAATTTTTACAAAATCTTTATTAAAATTTTTTAAAGCCTACATGAAACCTCATCCCACCTGTGGATGAGGTTTCATGTTTTTTCTAGTTCCCGCCAGGGCTCCTGGCCTGTCCGCCAACCTTAAGGTTGGACAGGCAGGTCCTTTAATTACTTAATTGACTCTGTCAATGGCCTCAATTGGCAATTGACAGGTCGGCGGGCGCGCAGCTGATTTTGCCACGTTCCCGCCTTCCTGAAAATTTAAATCAGGCGTGGTGATGTCGGGAGTTCCCCCCCCGACCCCCGTCACCGCGCGTTGCTTTACATGTCGGCGAGCAGGCCCCACCCCCACTCACTGACTTGTAAAATTCTGCCCCATGAGTTTAAAATAAAAAACGTTGTTTATTCTCACACACTTACCCTGAATTAACGCAACATCACACACTCGTTCTCACGCATGCGCACACACACACACAAAGATTGGGTACAGACAAACATAGTGCACTTTTACAGATTATAGTTAATTCCATCTCTGATTTACGATTTTTGGTCTCCCACATGGCAGGCCTGTGGTTTCTTGAATAGATTTGATAATTTAAAGTTGAAGTGAGGGTCATGTAAAGTGAAGGGTTCACAGTAGGTTGTGAGATTTCTTGTAGTTGAGTATCGAATAAGGTTGGTTCTCAGGTGGACTTTGAAACTGGAACAGGTTAAATACTTTGGCTGCTTGATGACTTGCAGCTAGTTTCAGAATCTAGTTCTCAGACTACCTGGCAACAAATGGTTCTGATGGATCTGCTGGGTACTGGGGTAATAAGGGTGCAGTGCCTGAAGCCTACTTTGAACACATGTCTGAGTTAACACTTCTGAGGCCCACCCAGTCTAGTTTGGATGGGGAAGCCATCGTGATAAAAAGGGAAGTTGGTAGTGACCATTGAGTTTTGATCTCCCCTTTTTGTCCAGTATGAAACGTAAAGACAGGCAGTCTGGAAACTCCATAGTCTTTAGGTGTTGGCCCATCCTTAAACAGTGAGATGAGTGAATTCCATAGTTGGCTGTGAGATACCTTCACCAGTGTCCATAGTTAATTAGATGTTCACCAGAGACTTGATAATGTCTGTAGACCAAATGTAAAAAGTCACATGATTTGCAGCAGCCGTCTTAACAGCTTGTTTGCATCCAATTTTTAGAATTGTTGACTGAAAGTTCATAATATAAAATGCCAGTACTGGGCTGTTGATTGCTAGTTGGTAAGAATGCGATTGTTACGGATTCCAAAGATGACACCATTTATTTTGTAGCTCACTATACGTCATTGCTCATTGACTTTGAGAAGGAGTAAAAGGGCTAGGCTTGAGAACATGTGATTCAGCTGATAAGGCGCTTGAAATGCAAAGCTAATGAAGCATGTGCTCTACCACCTGGAAAACTGTGAGAATAGTAAAAACAACCCAGCAGGCTTAAAGGAGCTGTTCACTGAATGAGTTCTTAATAAACTAAAACTGAATTAATTAATTGCCTCACCAATTTACATATGTTCATATGATCGCTAGGGAGGAGGGCGGCTTTTGGGCTCATTCAGCCAGAACAAATCTGTAATTTCCACATTGTTTAAACTGTTCCTTAAATTATTCCAAGGGATTTTGCCCCTCTTGCCCCCTCTAAAAGTCAATTCCACCTGCTGTTTACACTTTGAGCGAAGAAAAACATCCTGACATCAGTCTGAAATCTATACCTACAGAACCAGGATTTTGATATGCACGTTTGCATATTAATTGCTCATTTCCAGGCTAGTTGACTTACTATCACAGCAGTTTGTTTGTTGAATTGTTGTTTTAGTAAATAAAAATTACCATTAATTAATTAGCATAATATTCATTTGATATGCTACAGAAAAAGAGAAGTATAAAGTAGCAGGTGATTCTTGATGCTAAAGGTATTAATAATTTTACAAGATTCCACTTAGTTTTACATTGGATAGTTCTTCACGATCTCCCTTTCCCAACCCATTTACTGTGTACTCGGTAAAGATGATGGGCGGAATGGTCCCAGATTTGCACTAAGTGCAGTAGCGGGCGGATAAAACGACATTTTACCTGCCGGCTGCAGTGGTGGCTTTTCACGCCTTATCGTCCCAAACCTGCCACGTTATCTATGCATTCCCGGGATACACACCGTTTCAATGGCGGGTAGGCTCCAATTTTCCTACCACGCCGTCGCCTCGCCGCTTCATCACGCCAGGCGGCACATTTTAAAGTACAGCCGCGCTCAGTGCTTCCAGCCCAGGACTGCAGCAAAGAAGACATGGCCCCGAAAGGCAAGAAGACTGCAGCCCTCAAGTGCCTTTTGGACACCATGGAGGCCTGCTGTGATGTCCTGTACCCCTGCTCTGGCTACAGGAGGGGCGGCTACATTACCACTCCGGCTTGGTAGGCGATGGCAGTGGTGATCAGTGCCAATGTTGCACAGAAGAGGTTGGCCATCCAATGCAGATAGAGAATGAATGATCCCATCCATGCAGCTAGGGTATGGCAACCATCTCATCACTCTAAACTCACACACTCAAGCCCATCACACATTCATGGCATCTCACTCACTGCCAGCTCAAGGGACACCACCACCCATTCTCTCACACATACCCTCACATGTCTATCTGGCCTCACCTCCTCTGGAGACTGCCTCTTTAGTCCTCACCATCTTAAAGCCACTTGCACAGATCAACATGTGCCCCCGCACACACCCTGGGATACCCCCCTTCCCTAGTACAGTTCTCGTCCCGCAGCCCCTTCCCTTGCCTGAGGTCCCTTCCATTTCTCCCCCTCCCCCATGTAAGACCTTACCCTGCAGCCATTGAACAGCCACCCACAAATGGCTAATCTGGTAGGTAGAGACCTGCCCGTGAGCCCCCCTAAAAGTGATGTGGTGCTGTCTCTGGCGCTGATAACTGAGTGCTGACTGAAGCAAGGTAGGCAGACAAACCTTGAAGTCCCGAGCGAAGTACAGCCCGCCAAGTGCACACCTTATATATGCTGTTCTGAAACACGTCAGCATGTTTTCCTGACTATAAGGGTGGACAATCCGGCGGGGTGTGTTTGGGGGGCGGGGGGGTGGCAGGAATGAGTCCAGTGGGCTGACCTTATCATGATATTGCTGACGTATTACGATGAGGGTTCCTGACGTCTGATGGTGGGGAAAACGACCCGCCATCGGCGGACAGAGCGAACGATCGCAAACTGGTTTCACAGTGTTGTGAAAACAATTTTTGGTTTTCTTGCCATATTGTCCACTCATGCCACTGAACACGCCCAACGCTGGCGGGCAAGGAAAATCCCAGCCGATCTTTCAATTTTCCTTACTCTACTCTTGCTTCATCTCAGTCCACCAGCTACATTGCCCAAAACGGTGGACTGAATAGCTCTGTTTTTGTTTTAGATTTTCTAGTAGAGTTACTGTGGAATTAACTTGTCTCTCAGAGCTATGTCCATGACTTTGAAACACAGTTTCTTTCATAGTGTTTTAAGGTTTAAAGCTTCTAAAATTGAATTGCATTAAAAATTAAGCCTTTGAATTGGCATGGGGATACTGTTGTCCCTCTGAATTGATGCTTGTGTGAAGTTATTCCTTGGAATTGGCACTGATGTGGTAGCAGCCAAAAGCTGTCTGAACCAAAGTGTTGAACATTTACAGAACAAACATTTGTGATTGGCTGAAATGAGCATCTGTTAAGTTACCATCAAATACCCAACTGACTAAATGTGAACAAATCAGAAAGCATTGGTAGTTAACAATGGACATTTTATCAAAAATGTTAATCCTGAACTGGCAAGTTACAGGAACTAGCCAATCAAATTACTAAATTAATTTTGTAAACTTGGTTAAGGTCACCATCTACCAGCTCTGTGAAAATATGCCTAAGCATATGGCACAAATTTGATTCAAAATTAAATTTTTCTCCTTACTGACACTTTGCCATGTTTTTATACCTTTTTAGATTTTCAATAATTCACCAGCTCCAGGCACGTACTCCAAATTGAACCTCAGGTTCCCAAAACAATGGGAAAGCTTTGCAACAAAATTGCTTTTCAGGAAGTTACAATTCCAAAGGGCCAACTCAACGAGTAAGAATAAGCATCTGTAAAGGGAGGAGACATTTTGAATGTGCACTACTAAAATGTTAATCTGTTTCACTCTTTACAAATACTGACTGGCCTGCTGTGGTTTTTCCAGCATTTTTCATTTATATGCCTGATTTACAGCATTATTCTGCTGTATCTGTATTCAGTACTGGTACTGTTAACCAACCTCACAAATACAGATTAGTAGGTAATTTATCTCATTGATGTTCCTAGGACCTTGCTGTGCATTAGCTGCTGCATTTCCCTACATTAATCATAAGAGTGAATACACTTCAAAACATACTTCATTGGATGTAAAGTGCTTTGGGACATCCTGAGATTGTGAAATGCACTATAGAAATGCAGATTCTTTCTTTGTTTATCAGCTGTTTTGATTTGGTACAGATATAGACTGATATATTTCCAACGTTTTCTGTTTCAATTATTGAGTTGAGCTTTGTTGTCCTTTTATTTTTACTGCTGATCCCTTTATTTCACCTGCTTAACTAAGAGTCCATGTCAACCATCAAAAGCCCTCTCTTAGTTTGATGGTTCTTGAATTTAGCTGCCTCCATTCTGAGTCTAATGGGACTGGTATGCACTGCACAATAATCCAAGATTTATTTTTGTCATTGACAGCAAGAAGGCCATTTACGAAGGATGCCGAAAGTTGCTGGTTGTGGATCTTGCTTCTCTCTTTCCTTTTCCAGATTTTTGGTTAACTGAAAATATCAAAATAATATAAAGCCTAAATTTTTAAATTTTATCAGATAATTTTGACAGGAAAAATATGCAAATAGCTATATACTGGAGGAGCTGTTTACTTGTGTGACAACAACACATCACATGTACAGATTTATTTATGTAACTGTGGTATGTTAGCAGGAGAAGTTTAAATTTATCTGAGAAAGGAATAGTACCATTTACTTACTTTTCCAGGGACCAATTAAAAAGTTACTTCATGACTGTTTCTCTCTCAAACATCCCTCCAGATCCATTCAGTAACTGTGTGCACTCTTTCCCTCAGCCCTCAGTAATCTTCATTGCCACACCAACTTCCGGGAGAACTAAAGGAAATACTGGTGTACAGGAATATATAAGAAAGGAATAGGCCATTCAGCCCCTTAAGTCTGTTCCACAATTCATTTAGAACATGGTTGCTCAGTATCTTAACTCCATTTACCTGTAACTTTTAATATACTTGCCAAAAAAAACCTGTTAATCTCCATATTGATATTTTAAATGACACCCAGCCTCAACATCTTTTTGAGAGAGAGAGCGAGAGAGTTCTAGATTTTCACACCCTTTGTGTGAAGAAATGCTTCCTGACAGCACTCCCAAATGGCCTTGCTCTAACTTTAAGGCTTTGCCTCCTTGTCCTCGAATTCCCCACCAGAGGAAATAGTTCCTCTCTATCTACCCTATCCTTTAATCATCTCATACGCTATATTAATTTGTCCCAGTTCATTTAATAACATAATTCACAGATTATTGTTTTTGGTTTTACAAATCCATCTTCATGTGAGAGATTCAGGACCAATGGATGGTTTATAGTTTCTGCAATAGCTGGTTTACCAGGACAGTAAATTAGTAAGGTCCTTATACACATTACCTCAAAGATGGTCTCGTACACGTTACCTCAAAGATGGTCTTGCAATTACTTTAGTGAAATTTAAAAGTCAAATTGATTTTAAGCCCTTTCTCAGTCAAAACAAGCTGGATTCGTTTTAAAATAGTGGGAATGTCAGACTGAGTTGAAGGCAGTACTCTTCCACTTAAAGAAGCAAGAAAAAACCAATTCTGATTGGACTGGAGTAGATTTGCCTTTCAAGAGTTCCTTGACTTTACTATCATCCATCAAAGAATGGTAGATAACAATAGTTCACAATATACATTGCTGCGCAGCGTGTTTTCGTGACTGGTGTGTTTGTCACCATTTCCAACCATAAAAATTACAGAACATTCCAGTAAATAAAGGGTCCAAACCACCAATCAATAATTATTATACAAACCGAAGACCTGGGGCTGGATTCTCATCTTCCCATGGAGGCGTGAATCGGGTCGCAAAACACTGAACTTAGTTTTTTTTTTTGCTGCAAGAACAATTTTCCTCTGCCTTCCCAACCCCCTGCCATTTTCATGTAGCCTTTTGGCAGGTCGGAACACCTTTGGTGCAAAAAGCACACGTGTCTTTTCTGAGCTCCTCATTGTGTGGACCACAGGAAAATTGTATTTCCTCCTATTATTTTTGTGCGCTGGTTGAATTTTGTAAACCCAAAAAAAAATGTATTTCCTTGGAGAGTTCATAATCACTGGAGAAGCCTGCTGAGCAATCAGGAACATTCTGTAAAATGTTTTGACACCTTCCCGTGTCTCTATTAGATGCTGTATTGTAACGTTGATGTGTTTATAATGCGGGAACTCATCATAGGGACCTAACCAGCATTGTGTAATTGTTATTATGCATTACAGTACATTTCCAGTGGTCAAAGATGCCATAAGGCACTCAAAAATGTAAAAAAAAAAGTCATGTCAGCCTCTGCTGTCATGTCTTGTGCTGTGATTTAAATCGAATTACGGTTCTGGCAGTTTAGAAAAACCTGCTCTTGAAAGTTGAAAAAAAAACCTCTTCTGCTGCTCCCCTCCATTGGCTGACAGGCACACTGCTTTGAAATGCAAGTGGGACACCATTCTGTCCTCCTGTCAATTTCAGGCAATGTAGCTGGAAGGTTTTATTATGGCAGCTGTAGTCATCATGAATCTAGGCTTCAGCTCAGAAGGTGGTCTATTGGTCCAAGAAGAATTGAAACTTTTAAGAGGGTGTAATAACCGAATATGTCTTTGATGTGGTTTCTTGTTTGTTTACAAACCTAATAGGCACTTAAAGGATAACAATTTTTTGCACTGGAGTAGTGTTTTTTTTCCATAATGTGTTTTGAATTCGGGGTTCTATGAGATTGTTAAAGATTTAATTTTTTCCAATTATTTTAAAATAATCCCCATTGCTATTGCATGGTTCCTGAGGACTGGACATAGTGCATACTGGGTGAGTGGCTATGGAGGAGACATAGGGACATGGAGGTGGCATGGGGATCTGAGTAGGGGCGGCGAGGGGCCATAGAAGTGTCATGGGTGATCTGAGGGGGCATGGAGTGGCAAGTGGGTGATTGTGGGTGAGGGGGCATGGGCAATCTGAGGGGGCCTGGGGTGTTGCTTGGGTAGACGGGGAGGGGTGGGGAATGAGGTTTATGGGGCCTATAAATGATGTCGGCAGCTCAGCTGCTGTGTTGGAGAACCGAGGCGGGCCTTCTAACTGACCTGCATATGCACCCACACTCCATCGCAGCTCACAAAGTTCACTGGGAACCCGACCCCTGTGTGAAAGACAAAAATTCTAGGTAAAGTGACACAACGGTTGGATGTGCATTTTGGAAGGCGCAAAAGTACGCAGGTTATGTTTTCCTGAGCCCATAGGAAAATCTGGGTCCTTAAATCAAAAGAACTTGCATGCAAATAGCTGGCAGCACAAGTGACAGAGCTAAGTTGATCTTCTCCTCATGTTAAATCTTGAAAGTATAATATTTTGCATTTATTTCCCGCAATCATCTCCTTGCTTCCAGCCCAAGAACCTTGAGCGTTAAGCTTAGTTCCAGGCTTAAATTTACCTTTCTGGAAAGGCTGAATAGACCTAGAAAAGGGAAGCCTGAAGTGTGACCTGATAGTGGCCTTTAAGACTATGTAAGAATTTCATGGGGTAGACATAAAAAAAATTCCCCCTTGTGGAGGAATCCAAATCTAGAGGTCATAAATCTGAAATAGACATTAATAAATCCATTAGGAAAAATCAGAAAAAAAGTATTTACCCAAAGTGATAAAAATGTGCAACTCACAAGGAGTGGTTGATGTGAATAACATAGATGTTCTTAACCTAGCTTCTCCTTAAATGCATGAGGGAGAAAGAAATAGAAGGATATACTGATAGAGTTAAATTGAGGGGCAAGAGGAACCAGTGTGGAGCATAAATGCTGGTATAGACCAGTTGGGTTGGATGGCCTGTTTCTGCACTGTAGACCCAATGTAAATCTATGTAGTGATCTGTAGTTTTGCTGCAGTTTGATTTTATAACAAGTTCACAGAGATACATGTGTTAGTTGACAGTGACAGCTTGGATGGCTGTCTCTGCTCTTTGTGTCTTGTTGAAAATGAATTGCCTCAGCACCACTGGACCCCTGTTCCTGCAAACATACAAGCTGTAATTTTGTGCTTCTGTTTTCTCCTCCCTGATTTCTAGTTCATACCTTGGAAGCAAAGACTGGATTCAGTGACTGGCTTCAGCATCCTTGTTATCATTTATTCCCATGTTTTGCTCAACTGCAAAAGGTAAATTTTCATTCTGGAACATCTCATGGCCTGACGAACCTAAACAAAAAATAACAGGATCAATAAGAGTATCCTACGCACTCATCCTCCTCACTGTGTTCAAATCAAGAATGATTGGACATCTTATTCTTGCTTTTGATTTCTCAAGTCCTTAAAATTGTGGAATTTCTTAGCTCCCTAAGTGTACCCTTTCTCTTACAGCCTTTTAAATTCAACACTACTATAGAGGTGCACTACTGAGAGGCTTCTTTAGTTGAACAACCCGCTTTATTTGCAGAGCTGCTGGATTAGCTGCAGGCCTCTAGCAAGGCTACAATACACTTCCTAGACTAAGAAAGCTCCGTCCCTTATAAGCTTTCATGTGCTTGGTGCTGATTGGCTGTTTTGACCATATGACTCTTACTCAGTACCAAGCCTTAAAGCAACAAACGATCCAGCCTTCCATGTCTACTTGGCATGAAAGTGGTCCGGTCTCTCAGACAATAATTCTTGGGTTCCAACTTGGACCACTACTGAAGTTTCTTACATATACAGATTCATCTACTATAAATTTCTGGGCTCTGCTATGCAAATCGTAGCTTGTTTTTTGATTACCTTGTTCTTCTCTCCCCTCCCTGGCAAATTTAGAAATACGAGGCTCAGTCTCGTTCTGAGACGATGCATCATAAGCAGTTCTGGTGGTGGAGCTCCGTTGCTGCATGTGGATTTGTACGGTAGCTAAGAAAGAAGTGTGAGATTTTGGTTTCCAAGGTTCCACCCAACAATTTCTTTAGTCTTAACTTGTAAGTTTGGATGGCTGTCTTGGCTAGTCCGCTTGATGCTGGGTGGTAAGGCACAGTTTGGCTGTGTTTAATGCCGTTTAGATTGGTGAAGTTCTGAAATTCAGCACTTGTAAATATGGCTCCATTGTCTGATACAATGACTTCGGGCAGTCAGTGAGTCAAAAAGCATTGGTGTAATCTTTCGATGGTAGCATGCGACATGGGTGATTTCACCTCAAAGATCTCCGTCCATTTTGAGTGCATCGATTATGAGCAAAGACATTGTGTCTAGGAATGGACCCACGTAGTCTATATCGCCATTCCCAAAGATGTAGTAGGGCTGCAGCAGGCAACTTCTGTTGCAGCTGGCACTGTTGACGGTGCTTGACTAACTTCTCTATCTGCATCTATACCAGGCCACTACACATCTCCTGGCGAGCATTTTCATTTTAAAAATGTCAGGATGAGTGCTGTGTAGTTCGGTTAGAAGCAGTTCCCTGCCTGGTACAGGAATAACTACTCTTGCTCCCCAGAGTATGATGCCATCCTGACAACTCAAATCATATTTGTGGGTAAGAAATTGTTTCATTTCCTCAGACTGGCTCAATTAACCAACCTGCAAGTATCTGGTCTTTCACTTTGGACAGAAGCGGATCTCACTTGGTCCAGTTCCTGATCTGCTTCACACAGACTGACAATGTGTCTAAAAAATTCAATGCAAGGACAATTTCTTGAGGTTCAGGAGTACAGGAGATGCTTTCTTGCAAGGGTAGGTGGCTTAAACTGTCCGTGTTCGCTATGTCTATCCCAGGTTGGTGCTCCGAAGTAGGCGCTCATAGGCGCACAGAATGAATGCCCATCGCTGAATTCTTGCTGAAGCTATCAGTGGGATAGAAGACCTTTGTCTTCTTTGAAAAGGCCCAAAAGCGGTTTATGATTGGAGACAAAAGTAAAGTGCCTGCCATGTAAGTACTGGTGGAATTTTTTAACTCCAAAGACTATTGACAGTCCTTCCTTCTCGAGCTGCAAATAACCTTTTTCGGCCACTCAGAGCATTCTTGATATGTAACCTATTGGCCTCTCAGAGCCATTGTCCATTTCATGGGACAATACTGCACCAACGCCATATGGAGAGGCATTGCAGGTGAATATTAATTCTTTAGTTGGGTTGAAATGCACTAACAAGGTTGAGGAGTGCAGCAGTTGTTTTACTTTGTTGAAGATTACCTCCTGTGGAGCCTTCCAGGACCAACGATGGTGTTTCTGTAACAATATGTGCAAGGAGGCCAGTTTGGTCAATAAGTTGGGTAAAAGTCATCTGTAGTTGTTTACTATCCCTAAAAATGATTTGAATTTGGTGATATTTATGAGGGAAGGCACCTCCTTTATTGCCTTAACCTTTTCTTCCACAGGGTGTAATCCTTGTGTGTCTGCACAGTGCCCCAGACAGGTAACCTTGGCGGCTTGGAAAGTGCATTTCTCCTTTTTTAGGCGGACTTTGGCTTCCAGAAATCTTTTCAATACATCCTCTAAATTTGCTAAATGCTCGGCTTCTGCCTTTCCAGTTATGAGGACATCGTCAAGGTATACTACAACCCGTGGTAATCCCTGTAATAAACTCTCCATCGTCCTTTGAAATATTGCACATGCCGAGGATGCGCCAGAAGGTAGGCATATATACTGGAAAAGGCCTTTGCATGTGTTTATTGTGATATACCCAGGGAATGTGTTATCTAACTCGAGTTGCTGGTACGCTTGGCTCATATCCAACTTAGTGTAGGATTGACCTCCAGTATTTATTTTGATTTCTGGATGATTGGAAATGATTCCCGCTTTGCGGCAGCTTCTGCAGTTTTGCCGCCATGCTTGGCTGCAGGTTCCCGCCCTAACTAGTAAACGGTGTGATTTTGCTAGCTTTGTATCTCCTTCTAATCTTTTACAGCGCTTTTGATGGCCAGCGCTATCTCCATTGCTCGTTTAAAATTTATATCGACTTCTGCCAGCTGAATGGCATCATTGCGCACGGCACAAACTAACCGAGCCAGTAGCATGTCATTCTAGATTGCTCCAAAATCACAGAATCTGGCAATTGCCTCAACTTAGCAATATAAGTTGCGATCGATTCACCTGGGGCCCTCACCCTCCTATTAAATTTCAATCTTTGCATTATGACCGATGGTTTGGGCTGAATCCACGAGTTCACTGAACACTTTGGAGATGGGCACACTTGGGGCTGTGAGACTGCGCATAAGGTTGTAGATTTGACTCTCTCAAATGCTCAAGAGAATTGCTTTGCACTTTGCCTGTTCCCCTATATTTTTGGCTTGTAAATAAAACCTGAGGCACTGGATATATCGAGTCCAGTCCTCCATGGAGGATTCAAATGGGTCAATCCTCCCTCAGAGAGGCACCCTGGTGAGTATATATCTTTTTCCTTCTTTAAAACAAGATACTCACAGTTGTAGGGTAAGAGGCAGTGCCAGGGTCATTTATCCTTGCCCACCAGATGTAGAGATGTGCTACCAAGATGCTTCTTTAGTTGAACAATGAATTTTATTTGCAGAGCTGCTGGGTTAGTCGTAGGCCTCCAGCAAGGCTACAATGCACTCCCCAAACTAGGAAAACTCCGCCCCTTTATAAGCTTCCCTGTGCTTGGTGCTGATTGGCTGTACTGACCACGTGACCCTTACTCAGTAAGGCAGGCCTTAAAGCAACAATCACCACAACTGCTCTGAATATTGTTTACTCACCTGGATGTTGCTTCTACTATATTCAAACATTAGCTGTATCTGCACCATGTGAGCCTTGATGGGCAATATACAGGTGTCTTATGGTAGTTTCTTTAATGGAGCCCAGTGCAAAATTATTACTGTGTGGTCTGTGAATATAAACATAGATCTTAATATTACATTTTATGAAGGCCATGTTAGATTTAATAACAAGTACAGAGCCAGATTTAGTTAACAGCCTAACAGTGCATGAAAATTGAACTAATAGCGCTGTAAGGAACATATCTTTTTATTTGTGTTGGACTGTTGTAAAAAACATATATCTTTTTATTTTATGTTGGACTGTGGGTTAAAGTTACAATGGCTGCAGCTTGAAAGACATGTCCACTGGAACAGGATGAGAGGTATATACAATGTTGCAGTCCTAGAACAGAGTGTGCCATGAAAGACAGGATGGTGCCGGAAAGGAGTCCTGGACCAAGGGAGCTGCCTTACAACAGCATTTTAATTGGCTCCTGACCAGGTGATCAGGGTTTTGTGTGAGGGCAGTGCAGCTGAATAGCCCCTAGCCTAAAAGGAACAAGACCTAAAACCTCTTTCTCCTGTGTGTGGAAGATTCCAGTAATTCCACAATAAAAGCTCCTGGCCTGCAAAGAGAAAACATCTAAAATCTCTTTCCTCATATCTCTATAACCTGCTCTCTCTCTCTGAGGAAACCTCTGTAAAAAGGAAAAGGGGAAAACCACTGTTAGAGACATTGAAAAGCAAGTTCTCAACCAGTGAACTAAATACTGAAAGTGCTGGGTGACCACCTCATGTCATCAACAAGAACTGAAAGGAATTTGGAAGACATCAATCAAAATCAACTCATTGAATCCTATACTCTGGAATTGGTGTTATTGAACTATTTTATCCCACCCTTAAAATCCCATGTTTTTGTGTGTCTTGTATGTGTGTGTATAGGGATTTAAGAGGGGGTAGAGCTTAGATTATAGAGTTAGAAATTAGCTGTTCATATTCCTTTCTTTTGCCACTGGTTAACGACAGTTTGTTCAATAAACAGTTATTTACTTATTAAGCTTACAAACCCGGTGCTTGTATTCTGTTAACCTAAATTAAACAGTTAGGTAGAATTGGGGCAATCTGGTGATTTGGTCAAACTTTTCACATTTTGTCACAGCTCGGGGAACAGTGGGGCTCGATATTACAGCGCACTATCCCTAGTGAGTTGTGACAGCGTTCATAATATTATTGAGTTCAACACAGGACCCACCTTTAAGCCATTCAAAACCCAACCACTTAAACAGAGTGAAAATTGAGCCCATAGTGTTTGAAAGGGAGAAATGTGAAACAGCTAGGATTCTAGATTTAGGTAAGGCTGACTTCAGTGTGATGAGACAGAGACTGTCCACAATGTACCTGGCAAATTAGTTAATGGCTAAAAGGACAGAAGATCAGAGAGTTATACAAAGAAGAATTTAATGTGTTACAGAATCAATCTAAACTAAAGGGCAAGAGTTCTACATGCCAATAAAAAACAGCCATGGACAACTAAAGAAAAAACATAAAACTAAAAGAAAAAATCAAATATAAATTCAGAAAGTAGTGCAGATCCTGGTGAATGGGAGGAAAAAAAGAACAGATAGCAAAGCTACAAAAATAGAGTATGAAAGGAAACAAGTAAGGGGTATCATTGACCAGAGATGTAGCTAACCAGCCATATAAATACTGTGGCTACAAGAGTGGATCAGAGGTGAATCACCTCCTGACTTCCCAAAACCTGTCCACCATCTACAAGGCACAAGTCAGGAGTGTAATGGAATACTCTTCACTTGCCTGGATGAGTGCAACTCCAACAACATTCAAGAAGCTCGACACCATCCAGAACAAAGCAGTCTGTTTGATCGGCATCCCCAGCATAACCTTAAACGTTCACTTCCTCCATCACCGATGCACAGTGGCAGCAGTGTGTACCATCTACAAGATGCACTGCGGGAACTTGCCAAGGCTCCTATGACATCACCTTCTAAACCAAGGACAGGAACGACCACCCCCTGAGGTTTTAAATGGCCTGCTACCCAAAGGAAGAGTATGAACCTCTTTAAAATTGATAACGGTGATATTACCAATGAAACTAAGGAAATAGCAGATGTGTTGAACAATTACTTTGCTTCAGTATATACAGTAGAGGAAGAGGTTAGCATGCAGGACATCCCAAAGAAATGAATATTGAATCGGAGCTCTCAAAAATTAATGTAATCAAAATAACAGTAATGAAGAAAATAATGGCTTTAAAAAGTGATAAAGCCCCAGGACTTAATGGTTTCCATCTCAAGATTTTAAAAGAAGTAAGTGAGAACATTGTAGGTGACCTAACTATAATTTTCCAACATTCCCTTGATTCAGGAACCGTTTCTTTAGTTTGGATCATTGTGCCTGCCATTCTGCTATTTAAGAAAAGCGAGAGAGGAAAGCTAGGGTATTATAGACCAGATTTACTGTCAGAAAATTACTAGCGTCTATAATTAACTATCATTTTCAGCTGATCAGGGAGATCCAGCATGGATTTGTAAAGGGCAGGTCCTGCTGAAGGACCTGATGGAATTTTTTGAAGAGGTGGCTGAAGTTTAGACTCGTGGAATTGAAAGAAAATTATTGACCTGGTTTGGAAGTTGGCTGAGTAGCAGGAGACAAAGAATAGGGATAATAGGCGTCTAATTGGCAGGATGTGACTTGTTGTATCCTGCAAGGATCTGAATCGGGAATTCAACTATTCACTATATTTATTAACTACTTGGAAAATGGGATGGAGAGAAAATGGGATGGAGAGATGTTTATCTAAATTTGCTGATGATAAAAGGAAAGGTGGCATTGTAAGCAATGTAGATGGCAGCATGAGAGTGGGAAGTGATATAGATTAAGTGAAGGGGCAAAACTGTGGCAAATGGATTTCAATGTAGGCAAATGTGAGGTCATTCACTTTGGGCCAAAAAAGAACAGAACAGAGTACTTATGAATTGGTGATAAGCTGGAAACAGTGGAGGCCCAAAGAGACTTGTGGCTCCAGGTACACAAATTATTTAAGTATCACGAACAAGTAGCAAAAATAATCACAGACCAATGGAGTGCTGGCTTTTATACCTAGAGGACTAGAATGCAGGGGCAGGGTAGAAGGCATGCGTCAGCTGTACAAAACCCCGCTTAGACCACACCTAGGGTAATGTGAGCAATCTGGACACCAGACTGGAAGGCCTTGTAGGGAGTGTAACATATGCTTACCAGAATGATACCTGAACATCAAGGGTTAAATTACAAGAAAAATAGGATCATATTCCCTGGAATTTAGAAGGTTAAGGGGTGACTTGATTGTAGTTTTCAAGATATTAAGGGGAAAAGGTAATTAGAGAGAATTGATTTCTGCTGGTTGGAGAGGCCAGGCTCATAGTCTAAAAATTAGAATCAGACCTTTCAGGAGTGAAATTACAAAACACTTCTACACACAGGGCAGAATTTAATGCCCTCCCCTGTGGCGAGTTTCATCGTGGGGGTGGAATTGAATCAGGTGGGAGGGTGGCAGGTGGGACCGTGCTGCCTTCTCGCCACTGCCCCGATTATATCTTCCCGCTCAGCGGCAGGGCTGGGGGCTCGCCGTGCTGGAAGTCCGACAGGTAAACCCTGTCATGGTTGCTTGCAGGCTCGCGGGGTGGGGCCCCTCGTTCAAAGACGCTCAGTGCATCTCACTGTGAGGCGTCCCGCTGCCCTTGCTGCTTGGCACTTAATACAACGGGCCTTCCCAAGAAGAGATGATGCCGGGCTCATGCCGGCTGTCCAGTCGGTGAGCGAGACTCCTGTTGTCTCCACCCAAAGGGTGATAGAAATGTGAACTATCTCCTGCAAATAACAGTTGACGCTACATCAGTTGTAAATTTAAAATTTTAGATTGATATATTTTTGGTACCCAAAGGTATCATAGAATAATGGACAATGGTGGGGTATATAGGGCTATGTTGCAAATCAACCATGATTCCATTGAATGTTGGAATAGGCACAAGGGGCTACATAGGCTATTCCTGTTTCTATGTTCCTATAACTATACCTTGTGGCATGCTCGTAAGTGATGTCATCCAAATGTACCAAATCATGTTAATCCCACATTGTATGTATTTGAAATTGCCAGATACCTTGTGCTATACTCTCCATTATCCCATGAACTGAAAACGTGTGAATTTTTGAATAACCGTGAAACATGTAACTTTTGATAGCAATCACCACCAGTTTCCACTAGGTGGTAGTATAGGTTCTCAGTCATGGGAGATTTCAGCAGTCTCCAATCAGAATGCTCATTCACAGGCTTCATGTTCTCAGAACAACCCGTTGTCTCTTCTTATAATTGCGTTTTGTGTTCGTGTTTTTATAATGTGTTGGGCAGAAGAATTCCTGATAAATGTACTAGGTGTCTATGCATTGATCTTTCACCATCCGAAGCAAATAAAATACACACATTGCAAGTATAAAGTGATGACGAGTGAAGTTATTTGATACACAAAATATTGACAGCTATCCCTGAGATAATACTTTAAATGATGGATAAATTTACTAATTTAACTTTAAAGTTCATGACCCCTCCTCTTTCTCCACTTACTATGTATCCTATTTCCTAATCCTTCTGCTGCATTTACTGTCCATCCTCTCAGGCACTGTATCCTTATCCTTTGAAACTTTTTCCATCTTTCCTACCTACCTCCAGAATTAATAACTTTCTCTTTGATGCCTTCTCTCGCTCCATGCTCCAAGAGTATTCTTTCAATTTCATTTTATCCTGTTTTAATTTCCCTTTTTTCTACATTGCTAAGTGTTATAGTATTTTCCACTATGTTAGGGATGCTATATAAATGCAAATTGTTGAAATAAATTAAATTAATTTGATTTTAATAGAAAAAATCATCCCTTTTCTTAGAATTTTCTTGCTGAGTTTTTTCCCTTGGTCTCCGCTGAAGGTGTTTAATTTGGTTTGAGGCTTAGATCCACAGGCGCCAGTTATTCTCAGGTACATTTATCCACGCAACCTTATCCCACAAGTAGCAAATGAGATATTCACAAAAATGCATTTACAGATGTCCCTTCAGAGGAAGAACCGGCACCTTGGTTGGTTTTCTTCTCTTTAGCCCAGGGGCATTCTAGCTAAGTGGACCATACCTTCTGTTTTCACTAATACACCTACTAAAAATCAATTTATTTTGTGAAGTAGAGTACTTATCGCCCATAATGTACCATAGAGGCTGCACAGTTAATTGCAGTCTTAAAGACCCAGCCTCTATTATCAATAATGGAGCTTTTCAGTAGGTATGGATTCTGGGTCAGCGTGGAACAATGTACTTTCAAACTATTTTGGAGCTAATGCACTGGTTTTTGGAAAACTTTATGCTACTGCCAGTAGTGTTGTGATGCAATATTGATGGGGTGGCTATGTTATGCATAGACAAAGACTACCAAAATGACCCATTACTCTACACTGACAAATGTCCCTTTAAAAAATGTAGAATTTGATTTCTGCATGTTTTCCAGGAAGAGCAACAAGTGCCCATGATATACAGGGAAAGTAATCTAATCATGGTATAACTCCAGGTTATCTTGTGAGTTATATAAGTGGATCACCATGGAATATTTGTTAATTCTTTAATACCTGCTGTTTGCTGTGAATCGGAAAATTGGTGCAAGTAAAACATTTTGTAGCTGAAAACTTTGGAGAAATTTCACACTTTTGGTTTACACCTGTAACTTGTTACTGAGATTATTGCTGGGGCAAATATTTGAGTGAGCTTTAATTTCACAATGAAGGACGCACTTGTAAAATTCACAAAAATAACCAAATTTACTCTCTGTATTTTGTGGGTAAGAGAAAAAAGCCCTTTTATTTGACAGGTCCAAAATGCAGCTGCCTGTATCTTGTCTCGTACTGTGATCCATTCACTCATCTTCACTGACCTACCAGTGTCCCAACAAGAATCAATTCAAAATTCTTGTCCTCATCTTCAAACCCCTTCATGTCTTTACCTCATCCCATTTCTGCCATTTTATCCAGCCTTATATTCCCTCCTGCACCTGCAAGTCCTCTAACCCTAGCCTTTTGTGCATGGTCTGGCACTGCCACTGTGCTTTATTTAGTAGGCAGGTTTATTTTGATTCCATGCTGCCTTTTTAAGCAGCGTCTTATTAAACCATGGCGCACTTTGGCACTGCTACTTGACCAACAGACCCCTGTAAAGCTAATTGGTATAAGTTCTAATTTTAAAATTTAGGATTAGAAAATTCTCATCCTTGTGTTCAAATTCCTCCCTGGCCTTGCACCTCCCTATCTCTATAATCTCCTCCAACCTTACAAGTCTGCAAGGTATCTGCACTCATCCAATTCTGGCCTCTTGCACAATCCCAATTTCCTTAGATCCACCATGGGTGGCTGTGCCTTCAGCCGCCTAGGCCTAAACTCTGGAATTCCCTCCCTGAACCTATCTGCCTCTTGAACTTTTCTCTCTTCCTTTAAGTCGCTCTTTAAAACCTTTGACCAAACTTTTGGTCACCTGCCCTAACATCTCTTTATGTGGCCCTGAGTTAATTTTATCTGATAAGGCTCCTGTAAAGTCTCTCAGGACATTTTACTATGTTAAAAGGTATAACTTAAATGTAGATTGTTGCTGCTGGAGCTAGGGAATGTCACTCACCTGGCGTGACAAGCATTGATATTGCAGGTGATGATCGCCCTGCTGTATATGTAACCGGCCTCTTTGAGCAGGTGGCTGATCTTTTCTACACGTGAAAGCAAAATTGATTGCTCCACATTATCATTTCACTGAGATCTTTGTACAATGCGACTTTTGAATAAACTAGCTAGACTTTCCTGTTTGACAGGTGTTGCACCTCCTGGCATAAACAATTAACTTGGGCTATTTTGATACTTTCTTGAATCTATCACAAAGCTAACATGCAACAAAGGATAAATGTGGAGAAGAGAGACATAAGGAAGAGGTATAGCTCTTGGGGCAAAAGGAATCAAAAGGTATAGGGAGAAAGCAGGAGCAGGCTATGGAGTTGGATGATCAGCCATGATCATAATGAATGGCGGAGCAGGCTTGAAGGGCCAAATGGCCTACCCCTGCTCCTAGTTTCTATGTTTCTATGTCGCTAGGAATTCAGTAAAACACTAATGGCAAGCATGTCAAATTTTCTTATATCCACTTTTGGACTGTGGAAAATAGTTGGTTGTATGAGTACAGAGTCTGTCCAAATGTATCTTGCACCTGGAGAGAATATACTTGAAATCAGAAATGTAAAGTGCTAATGGTTACAGATCTGTGGCTAGTGATGGGATAGATTTGAGGCCAGGAATTCAAAATTTCATACAACACATTGACATTGACAAATTAGTAAATCATATTGGCATAGTACATGCCAAACCTGGTGACAACAGTACTACATAGATAGAGATTCTCCAGCTGGTTGTAGCTTCACTATCTGAAAAACATACTGCACTCAGTTGTCTGTAGACCTGATGCATAGATATGTCCTGTAACCATAGCAGTTACATGGGCTTACCATTGAATACAGAAAAAGGCCCCAGTTTATAGCTTTCTGAGATGATTCACTGGTTAACATTAGACTGAGGCATCCAGGAAGCAATATGTAGAGAAGAAAAAGACTCCTCTTTTTTAGCATTAAAAGCATTGGATTGTTTTACTTGTATTGCTGAAGTAGTAAATAAAGTTGGTGTTATTTTCTGTAATGGATGCTTTTCCTGTTATGACATAATAACAATCATCAGCTGTGGGGAAAGACTGTTGGTTTCTGATGCACTTCTTGTCCAGGCATTCTCTCCACAACAACTGCAGAAATTTGCATTTATATAGTGCCTTTAACCTAGTAAAATGCTTCACAGCTTTATGAAACAAAATTTGATACTGCCCATATAAAGAAATAGTATGGCAGATGACTGGTTTGGTTTAAGGAGAGTCTTAAAGAGTGAGATAGAGAGGAGGAGAGATTTAGGGAATGGCAGAGCTTAGAATCAGCGGAAGGCATGGCTGCCAGTGGTGGAACAAAGGAAACCAGGCATAAGGGGCCAGATTAGGAGGAGTGCAGAAATCTTGGAGGGTTTTATGGGCTGGTGACGGTTGCAGAGTTAGGGAGAGGAGAGACTATGGACGGATTTGAGTACAAAGATAATTTTAAATTGGAGTCATTGCTGGACCATTCAACATCACTACAGGAGTATGACAAAGCTGCATACTCTCCAATTCCTTTTCCTCTCGCTTATCAATTTCATCATGAGGAAGGCAATAGTGGGTGCAGACTTTGGCATCCCATGGCAACACCACAGGTTGACAGACCTGGATTTCGCAGACGACATTGCCTTGCTGGCCGAAGAATCATGCACGCTCCAAGAATGACCACCAGTCTTGAGAATAGTGGCGCCAAGGTTGGTCTATACATCAGCTGTGAGAAGACCAAGACAGTGATGGCGGTAAAGCAACAAGGCCCTCTCATCACCATCGGGCAAAAGAACATATAGGACATTGACCACTTTCCCTACCTAGGTAGCAACATCTCCAGGAAGAGAGATGTGGAGATTGACATCCACACAAGAATCAGCAAAGTGGCATTGGTCTTCCAGTGGCTCTACACGGTCCGGGCATCTAACACCATCAACACGGCCATGAAGCTGTGACTTTACACATCCATAGTTGTACCAACTGCAATCTATGCCAGTGATATATGGAAAAGAACAAGAAAGATGTCACGTAAGTTGGATGTCTTTCACTAGCATTGCCTACATAAGGCTCTGGGCATCATATGAAGAGACAACATCATCAACAAAGAAGTGCTACAGAGAACTGGTCAGAAGTGCCTGTGGGATATTGTGACAGAGAGATGACTGAGTCTGGCTGTATTTCACCTCCCAGAATGACAGTAGAGTGGACACCACCAAATCACCAAATGAAAAAAGAAGATGGGGCTGGCCAAAGAAGACCTGGAGAAGTACATTTAGGGAGGATCTTCAAGTGCAGGACACCACCTGGGCTGGAGTGAAAGAAATTGCAATGGACAAGGGCCAGTGGCAGAGTCTTGCAGCTCATTTTCCTACCCGTAAACAGAGGAAATAAGCCGAAATAAGTAAGTTGGACCATATGGTACTCTGCATCTAGACATCCCACCAATTACTACTGCACTCTTTATGGTTTGCCCCTAACCCACTTTGTACTGCAGCTCTATATTTCCTGATAGCATCAATTACTCTGCTACACTTTTGCACAATCAACCCTAACCTTCTCTGTTTTGCTGTGATTCAGAATCATATGGCACTTTTTGCCAATGGTACCTGGCTGGGATACAGTTCTTCTAATAGTGCCATAGGATCTTTTGAGCTTTTTTGACTCGATAGTAAATCAGTGCTATGGTTTTAATAACATATCTGGAAGACCGCATCTCCAACATTGCAGCACCCTCAGTGCTTACTGAGAACCTAAATTATGCCTTATGTTCTAGAGTGGAATTTCAATTCAAAACCTTCTAACTCAGATGAAAGGTCCCTCTGATGCTCACAGTGCTACAGATCTGATAAGGTACCACTGTTGTATCAGGTGTTCGTATGATATCATGGGGTTACTGGTATTGTGGTGAACAATACTAGAGTTCTGAGGAGAGATTGATTTACCATAATTTGTAGCCAGGTTTGCTGAATCAATTAGTAAGGTAGGACCAGTAAATTATAATGAGATCCAGAACGATGCTTGTTTCTATAGATAAAAGGAAAACAGTATGAAGAGCTATTGCTGGATATATTGTTGGTGATCAACAGGTTTATCATCTCTACTTTTATTTCAGGAACGCTGTGTAGCTGTACTGGCTCGTGTGGAGCGCACAGACTTTCTCTCACCAATGTCCATTGGGGACGTAGCTCATGTCAGCGCTGAGATAACCTACACATCAAAGCATTCTGTTGAGGTCCAAGTTAACGTGATGGCTGAAAATATTCTTAAAGGTAGGGAAAATGATTATAACCTGGATACGTTTTGATCATGTTTCATTTTGTACTCTCTCTGTCTCTCACGCTGTCTTGAACAAAAGATATCCACTGCAAAACCTTTGAAAATTATTTTCTGATGGGGTTTATACTATCCCCATGTTTTTCCTAATGAATTGGTGTGGTTGATTATATATGACACTCCATATGCCCCTTCATTTCAGTGCTGTCCAAACTGTGTGCTCTACCGGACTATTGAATTTGTGCCTCATGTCCCAAAAAACAAATATGGAATTGAAAACAAAAACAGAATTACCTGGAAAAACTCAGCAGGTCTGGCAGCATCGGCAGAGAAGAAAAGAGTTGACGTTTCGAGTCCTCATGACCCGCTTGTTTCGTTGACATGACCAATTCGGGCTACATTTTTCATATGTTATATAGAATGTTCTTCTGAACGTTTCCCCTGAATTGGGTTATGTTACACTGATTCAAAGTGAAATGTTGGCAAGAAGTCTAAGAAGGGAGTTGCATTGGAATGGTAGCTGTTTCACTGTGTTGGCAGCAGATGGTAAGCCAGGTGGTTCTGGGGTTCTGCATTAAACAAAGAAAAGGGTTAAGAACATTTCGACTATTGGGTCTTCTTCACGGGCAACCTGCAGGCAAGGAAGATGAGAAAACTCCGAGGTGTGGAGCAGAGTGAAAAGATAAGGATATAATCAAAGAATAGGTTTAAATTACTCCGTGCTATTTCTGGAAAACTGGTTAATGTCTTGAAGTTAAATTTTGGCCAGTGCTATTTTAATGATGAGTAAGGTAGCACATAGGGAATGCAAAATCCCAATATGTGAAATAATAAATGACTTTAATATATAAATTAGACAAATGAGGTTATAATTGGTATAATGAGGGAAGAGAATGTGAAATGAACATAATGAGAAAGAACTAGTTTTAATAAAAAGAACTACAAGGAAGAAGGTGGAGAAAAAACACAGATAAGTTGCCAATGTATTCGAGCAAGATTTTGTGCTAAATTTCATGTGCACAAGCAAGGCTCTGATATTTAGCCTATAGCTTTAGGCCAGGATTTTCCGGCCCCGTCGCGGGTGGGACCTGCCGCGGGCGAGGTGGCGTCCCATCCAGAAGCCCATTGACTTGTGGTGGGACCGGAAGATCCCAGCGGTGGGCTGGTTTGGAAAACCCTGCCTTTAGTCTTTTTCTAAAACCTGGGTGCATGAGAGCTAAGTAGCCCAGCCAGGTCAGGCCAGTGAAATTGAATGTACTGAAAATCTGAAATAAAAAACATATGTTGAAAATACATGGCAAGTTAGTCAGCACCTGTAAATAGAATAGACAGTTTTGGGTGTACAGCCTTTATTTAAGCCTGATTAGTATGCCTCCTAGAAGGTACATTGTCAACCTTCCAGCACAGGACCAGACATAAAATAATTCAAAGTATATGCCTGTCAATTTAAATTAGTAGTAATGTGTAATTTAACATTTCTGTACTGGACATAGGTGTTGCTTTTAAGCATCATATCAGCTGAATGCATTGGCAAATTTTGAGCTCTTATCATTGATTTTCCATTAATATAGATATTTAATGTCTGACCCCAAATTGTCTCCAACTTTCATTTCAATAAATTCATAAAACTGCAGCATTTGTATTCTCATCCACATGCACCTAAACTTGAGGCCAAAATGCATTTCTTCAATGTTTATTTACAAGGCAGTTTGCTTTTGTGTTGACTGTGCCAAGTCTTAATGGCCTTCACATTTGTTCTTTGTCTTCGATAAAGGAGACAAATTATAGGCCACCCATTCACCAATAGCAGAACACAAACATGTTGTAGAGTATCTTTCCTCAGCACACCCTCTTTAGTTTATCCACGAGACTTAACTACCGGAGGAATAATGTCTTTGCTTGCAGTGAAAGAAATATGTAGGGCAGACACAAGATCCTCTTTGCATCCATTCTCTAAACATAGTGCTTATCAGGTCCAATTGGGAAAAACATGTCTTCTACCTTCTGTAAATAGTTTGTCTGCAACATGTGTTGTTATACAATTCAAGGTCACTCTTGTCTCTCTCTTTGGGGACATTTTCACATGTATTTATTCGTTGCAGTCCTTCGTCTTAGTAATACTTTGGGAATGTGCACATATGTCAGTGCCTGTGAGGATCTGACCCATAGGGTTACCTATATGACAAAACTTAGTACACTGTATATTTAGTATATCTAGTATAACCCTGGCAGTATGAATACACTGCGCATAATTTAGTATTACATCTAATAGAAAACATTATGTTTAAAAGGCAGTGCACTGAATGAAAGCTGCAAAGAGGTTCTGATCTGCAGTTTGTCAATCTTTATCCTCAGCGTGGCTGCTGGAGCGAAAAAATGTATCTCTGTAGCAATGTGCAATCACTCGGTGACTTCTCAATGGGGAGGGTGTAGTTGATTGGGGGCATCTATCTCAAGTTGGCTGTGCACAGCAAGTGAAAAAAGTGCAACAGAGGCAACACAATTCCTTCCTTTAGCGTAAACTGACAATGAAGTGTTAAGGAATTTGAGGGGAAAGGTCTCCTTTCTGTAGTAAATGGAACAAAATTACGAATCTACTTATCAAGAACACGGGGAGAAAATCTTCCCCCTTGGGAGGTGCTTTCTATAATATTCTCCCTATACAGAGGAACACCTTAGAGTCCTTTACAGGTTGGGGGATGAGTGAAGAACAAGCAAGAGGGAACAAGATTGGGGTTGGTGAAAGCATGATGAAAGGTAAAGGTATTATGAAGCTTTTAAAACAAGATGAGAAGTTGGGGTGTTGAACGAGGTAGCTGTAGGGAACTGGGGCACAGTAGTTTGAGGAATGGCAGCTGATGGTGAAGATATCAGAAGTAGCAATGAAACAAAAGTAAACCAGTGTCAAAGAAGCAGACATGTATATGGTAATGTATGGCTGGAGAAGTTAACAGATGTAGGAAAGGATGATGTCATGGAGTAATTTGAAGGTGCAGACTAAAAATAGTTAATTCTCTGAGTGACAGGAGCTAGTGGAGCTTGGGAAGTGCAGGAGAATTAACTTTTGTGTGGGTGAAATAAAGCATTCTGATTTATTTGCATCTTATGAAAGATGGTATAAGAAGGGTTGATAATCTTGCAGATACCAAGGCTGGTTCAACAAGAATGATAAAGAAATACTCAAAATTTTTCATTAGAAACACCAAGGCTTCATTACGTGTCAAAATTGCCCTGCATTACAGCAGAAATGAGAAGAATACTTATTGCTCAAATCCGCAGCTCAGAATGATATGTGTCATTAAGAATAAGTGGTGGGTGGACAAGGCCAATGAAATCCAATGCTGTGCAGACCTGCATGACATGTGCACATTCCTCCAGTCCCAAGACCACCTATGGACCAAAAACAAATGGTGCCGCCTCCCTCCAAGTTGAAGATGGAAATATTCTGGCAATATGGCAATGGCAATAGCTGCAGCTATCAGAGACCATTGGAAGGAGCCATTGCTGGAACATTCTCAATCATAGTCAACAGTGTCAGGCAAATCCATCAAAACAGTCCCTCAACAGCTTGAGAGATCATATTTGGGTTTGCTGCCAACATTTGCTGAAGAATAACAAAGCATGGGATCCAGACAACATTCCTGCAGATCGTTAAAGCTGGTGGTTATGAACTCTTGCTCAGTTGGCCAGACCTTTTTGCAAAAATCTGAGAAGTAGAAGTCCTACTCCCGACTTTCGCTTTGCCATCATTGTTTCACTTTTTAATAAGGGTGATAAATTAAATTGTGGGAACTATAGAGGTATATCCCTTCTGTCCACTGTGGGGAAGATTCTCACACAAATCCTCCTGAACCGCCTCCTATCCATCACTGAAGACATATTTATGGAGACCCAATTTGGTTTCCAACTATCCAGTGGAACCACAGATATGAATCAGGATTTTTAGGATGGCGGGGTTTCCCTTCCTGACACCCGAAGAGTCAGAGGCCATCACACCACCACCGATACTGGCTGCCCCACAGTCTTGGAGCATTAATTGGCTGGAGGTGAGACTTCCGCCCCTCAATCGGGAGGAAGTCCCGCCTCAGACAGCTGCCAGCCAATCTGATTGGCGAGCAGCTCTCTGGTCCCTGCAACACCAGAAGCTGCAGTAGACAGGGCAGGGTCGCCAGGCAGCCCACAGAGTCCGAGTCCCAGAAGCCCAGAACCAGGTAAGTATGGGGTCTCAGGGCAGGGAGGGAAGGTAAGGCCCATTTGTAGGGGTTGGGCGGAAGGAGTTGGGGGGTGCTGGTGGAGAGGCTGGGAGGGGGGGGCAGGGAGCGCTTGCAGAGGCCAGACCTTGTGGATGGGGCATATGAAATTGGAAAGAGGCTGTTAATGGAGGCAACCTCCCTGCTTTCTGTCTGAGGTCTGAGCAGGGTCACTTTCCGGGCTTCCACCCCTGCCCCTGAACTATTCTCACCAGCCTGAAAATTGAGGTTGTGTGGGGAATCAGCCTTTAGGTGGTTATTATTTTGCCACTTAAGAGCCTCAATTGGGGCAAGAGTGAATGGGCCTCGCCCATCCCACTGTAAAATTGCAGAGAGGCTGGAGTGGGCGGGAGCCTGGTGAGAAGGCCATCCGAGATTTTTATGGGCTCACCCTCACCTTCAACCTGCAAACTCGCCGGGGGAGGGGGGATGTAAAATTCGACCCATGATCTTTGTCACTTGACAAACCAAGAAAAGTGTATGGGACTATGCAAACATGGCCTTTATTGATCTGACAAAGGCCTTGACTCCAATGCCCGAAGCCCTTTGGAAAGTCCTCTAGAGAGCTGCAGACCCAAAAATCATGAAATTAAGCTTCAAAAGGTTGGAAAAATATGTCCAAGCATCAGAATCAGGCACTTGAAAATAGAGATGATGAAAATGCTGCCCACAGATTTTTATTTTTATTATATTTCATAATGGAAACCTCATCCCGCCCTTGGATGAGGTTTCATGAAAAATGTAAAGTCCGCCTGGCTGATTCGCCCGTCCGCCAACTGTAAGGTTGGACGGACCATGAAAAATCGGAGTCACTTGTTCCATTAATGGGCTTAATTGCCCTCTTAATTGTCGGCAGGCGTGCTTCCGACTTTTGCGCACACCCATCGACCGAAATATCGCATGAGCGTCATCTCACGTGATTTCACATCCGATTGGGTCAGGCACGCGCCTGCCCGCCCGATCACCATAAAACGCTGCCCATTGTATACTTGTTTTTAGTGAGTCTATACAAATTTCTCTGTGGTCCATGCAATATATAACCATGCACCACTTTGACTCTTCCTGGAACAGGCACCAGTGTTTTCTTCATGATTCAGTTATTTGCTGCAGTGATAGTTAATAAGAGGCTTTTTTGTTCAGCAGCCAATACAATGCAAAAGAAAATAGCTTGTAGTTCTGCCTCCTCTTGAAAATGTCCCTGCGACCATTGGTTGCTATTGGAATGCATTTAGCCTCCCCTCTCTCTGTACAACTGCCAATGAGTGTGGAGATTGTGCAGGGAGTAAGGCAGAAACTGCTGATGGACTTATGCAAGAGCCCATTGGTGTGGCACAAGATAGATGAGTGGCAGGAACCCTTTTAATGATTCTTATTCTAGAAATCAGTCATTTATTGCATATTGAATCTGAAAATTCTGTAATCAATAGTTGCAGATTAAAATTCTGTAGGCTCTTGTCTAATAAACTTCTAATTTGTGTGTTTAAAAAAATTATACTGGAACTGTACACTCTGGAATGATAGAGTACTATTGTGCTCGGGGCTAGATGATACCCTGTGTCATGAGAATAGGATAGGTTATTGTATTTTTATCAAGGAAGGTTAAAAATAGCAGAGCAAAGGAGAGAGTAAAACCAGAAGTAATATTTAGATGACAGCAAACTTCATTTTTCAAAGCCTGGAGAGTTTAGAGGAAAGGAAGACTGAGGAAGAGGAGGAATTCTGCAGTTTTGAGGTCCTGGGAAAGGAGACGATGTGATGAGGGTACAGTGAGTTGGGAGAACCTGTTAGACAACATGTTTGGACCTCTAGGATCAAGAGAGAAAACTTTGCAAGAGCACTGACCATAATAGAACTGATTAATTAAAAAGAAACAAGGAAGGTTCTCGTAGATATGCTAGAGTTAAAGAAAGACCATTTATCAATGATAAACTACTGATGTATACTTTCACCATCTTCAATGTGTATGTTTGGAAATTGCAGCATTCTGTTTTTGAGATGATGTAATGATGTGATATAGTGACAAACAGAAGCAAGAACTTTGCAGTTTATATGTTTACAGGAAAATGAATAATGAGTCCAAGCAACACACTTTCTTTCCACAGGCATAGTAAGATCATAAAATCTCTAGTGCTGGCCCCAGTACAATATATTGAAATATCGAGTCGACTTGGTTCGTGCAGTTAATCACATACTTTATGCCAGGTTTGCTTGTGCACTTTGGCTCAATCCATGAATCAAACGTGCTCATTTACACCGCTCCAGTCTTTGAGTCAGGGCTTCCTTTCACTCCTTGACATGTTATTTCAGTCTCTAAGGTAGGTCAATAGTGAGTCAAATATTGTACGTATATTGCCATTTATGCAAAACAACCAGGGGTCTTATTGATGCCATTTAGCAAGACACCAAGTGAATTGTGGCTGGAAAGGTTCTTCAAGAGACAATTATCCTACTGATTTTTTTGACCTATGTTTACCATAGCATATGGCATTATAACAGTTTTGTTTGCAGTATCTAAAGATGTGAAATATATTCACTGGAGTTTAGAAGAATGAGAGGGGATCTCTTTGAAACGTATAAAATTCTGACAGGGCTGGACAGACTGGATGCAGGGATGATGTTTCCTCTGGCTGAGGGGCCTAGAACAAGGGGTCACAGTCTCAAGATATGGGGTAAGCCATTTAGGACTGAGATGAGGAGAAATTTCTCCACTCAGAAGGTGGTGAACCTATGGAATGCTCTACCACAGAAGGCTGTGGAGGCCAGGACACTGAATATATTCAAGAAGAAAATAGATTTCTAGACTTTAAAGGCATCAAGAGGTATGGGGAGAGAGCAGGAGTAAGACGTTGAGATAGAGGATCGGCCATGGTCATATTGAATAACAGAGAAGGCTCAAAGGGCCGAATGACCTACTCCTGCCCCTATTTTCTATGTTTCTATGTAATCCACCTTTATTGTTGTCAACATCAGTGGTTGATTGTTTAACATCCTCATATGACATGACTTTGTCCACCATTTTAAGTAAGGTGCTTTCACTAAAACAGTGGTCAGAAAAATACCACAAGTATTAGCTATCATCACCCACAATAATGCTAAACTATACCGCATAATTATTGATTCTTGAATCTTCATTTGTAAATGTTCACTTTCGTTCCTTGCAGTGATTGGTATGAAAGTAATCATAGTATACAGTGTTCAAATTTCATCCATCTACCGCCACCCACTACCCAGATGTAGCAAACTACTATATCGCAGTGCGGAAAGAATCACCAAGTGTTTGATTGTCAGCAAATGGAAATCTACAGTTAAAAATGATCATGTGGGGTGGTGAAGCGGTAAGGAAAGAGAGGGAAATTCTAAAACAAAGACAAATTTTCCTGAGCACTTCCCTTAAAGCAATGTTTTACAGTATCTGACAACAGAAAATAATCGGAGCAGAATTTATTAGCTGTCTGTCATTTCCAATTAGCTTCCAGTTTCTGGGAAGTGTGTTGTATTCTGTGAAGGAGACTGAAGTATACTGAATGGGCATATCACATATTTCTGTAATCCACTCCCCTCCTCCATCATATTTCCTAGTCAATTTGAGTTGTGTTTGTGAATTTTCTTTTATGTAAGTGTCAGGAGATATTTGGGTGGACAGTGACTGCACCTTGAGTACTTTATAAATTTGTGATCAGTCAAAAGAAAATTAAGGATGAGAGCGGTTTTTGGCTAGCTGGATGTTGTTCTCAGAAAGAGACATACGACATTTCCATATCGTTGCTATAGAAACCTTCCTGTCAGGATTGTTTTGCTTGGGTGTGATGCAAATCTTGTTCCCAAAAGCATACTGTCAGATTCAGTTTGAGTCAAGACCCCTGTACATTTTTAGCTGCATGTAATTATTATTATGTGGTAGTCCAGAAACCAAGAAATGGTTTACAAAACCTCTTGCCATTCTGTTTCTTTATTGAATTTTAAATGCTTTTTACGATGGAGAAAGGATTGAGTTCCAGCAAAGTTCAGTGAATAATTAGAACAGGTTGCCATGGATCAGTTAGTGGATGAAATTTGCATATACAAAAATGAAACGAGAGGGAGGGGTTAGAAATGGAAAGAGACCCTATTTTGACACCTATTTTGAACATTGCATTGAGATGTACGTCTTTGTTGCACAAACAGATCATTAAAAGATTATGAAAAATATATATGAATAAATAATTGCAACATCTTTCTTCAATGTGATTAATCTTTCCATACATCTGGCAGCCTAGATTAGTTTGTGGGAAAATGGTGTAGGCAGATTTATCTAAATTATAATTTTGTCCTTTAGGTATAATAACAACTACATTGTAATTCACAATCGTGTCAGAAAGAATTAAGAAATATTTTATGTAAGAAAAAAAGTTTGCATTACAATAGAGAAGATTTTCTCTGTGGGCTATATATCAATGAGATTAGAACTCTGGTTGCAGCGAATGTCTTTCTGATTCCACTACACACAATGCACAGAAGAAATCATTTCCCTATAATGTTCAAGGGACTCGAATCCTTGCATGGCTAGGGTTGCAGTTTATTTCCCTAATAAGATTGTGTTGTCTTTTTTGTTGTATAAATATTGAACTTATTAAGTGGAACCTCTCCCTGAATAAAACTCTGCAGTTACAAAACCTTGGCTCTAATATTCTTCTAGAATCAGCAGTCTACAAATAGCTCTAAATGGTTTTTAGAAATCTTTTGATCCACAATTTTATTTTCTCACAAAGATAGGAACAGTGTACTAAATATAAATATCAATTTTCATGTCTGTTCTTTGGATGGAGACAGGATGTTAGCTTAGTGAAAATAAGTGGTGCACAACTTACAGCCCCATTTGATTTGTCTTCAACATTTTCTATTGGATGCCTGACCCTTTGAGAAGTCAGTGTGTGAGCTTTTTTTAAATTCCTTCATGGGATGTGAGCATCGCTGGCTAGGCCAGCACTTATTGCCCATCCCTAATTGCCCTTGAGAAGGTGATGGTGAGTCGCTTTCTTGAACCGCTGCAGTCCATATGGTGTAATTACACCCATGGTGCCGTTAGGAAGGGAGTTCCAGGATTTTGACCCAGCGACAGTGAAGGGACAGTGATATATTTCCAAGTCAGGATGGTGTGTGGCTTGGAGGGGAACTTGTAGGTGGCGTTCCCATATATCTGCTGCCCTTGTCCTTCTAGATGGTAGCGGTCATGGGTTTGGAAGTGCTGCCGAAGGAGCCTAGGTGAATTACTGCAGTGCATCTTGTAGGTGGTACACACTGCCATTGTGCATCAGTGGTGGAGCAGATGAATGTTTGTGGATGGGGTGCCAATTAAACAGGCTGCTTTGTCCTGGATGGTGCCAAACTTCTTGAATGTTGGAGATGGTGGACAGGCTTTGGGGAGTCGGGAGATGAGTTACTCATCGCAGGATCCTAACCTTTGACCTGCTCTTGTAGCCACAGTCTTTATATGGCTAGTCTAGTTCAGTTTCTGGTTAACGTTGATAGTGGGGAGTTCAGCAATGATAATGCTATTGAATGTCAAGGACCGATGGTTAGATTCTCTCCTGTTGGAGATAGTCATTGCCTGGAACTTGTGTGGTGCAGATGTTACTTGGCCACTTGTCCGCCCAAGCCTGAATGTTGATTAGCTCTTGCTGCATTTGGACATGGACTACTTCAGTGTCTGAGGAGTTACAAATGGTGCTGAACATTGTACAAACATCTGCGCTTCTAACCTTATGATAGAAGGAAGGTCATCGATGAAGCAGCTGAAGAACCCTGAGGAACTCCTGCAGTGATGTCCTGGAACTGAGATGATTGACCTTCAACCATCACAATCATTTTCCTTTGTGCTAGGTATGACTCCAACCAATGGAGAGTTTTCCCCCTGATTCCCATTGACTCCAGTTTTGCTAGGACTCCTTGATGCCACATCAGTCAAATGCTGCGTTGATGTCAAGGGCAGTCACTCTCATCTCAACTCGGGAGTTCAGCTCTTTTCTCCATATTTGAACCAAAGCTGCAATGAGGTCAGGAGCTGAGTGATCCTGCTGGAACCCAAACTGAGCGTCAATGAGCAGGTTATTTCTAAGCAAGTGCAGCTTGATATCACTGTTGATGACTCCTTCCATCAGTTTACTGATAATCGAGAGTAGACTGATGGGACGGCAATTGGCTGGGTTGGATTTGTCCTGCTTTTTTATGTAAAGGACATACCTGAGCGCTTTTTCACATTGCTGGGTAAATGCCAGTGTTGTAACTTACTGGAACAGTTTGTCCGGGGCACAGCAAGTTCTGGAGCACAAGTCCATAAGACCATAAGACATAGGAGTAGAAATTAGGCCATTCGGCCCATCGAGTCTGCTCCGCCATTCAATCATGGCTGATAAGTTTCTCAACCCCATTCTCAATGAAGAACCTATCTATCTCTGTCTTAAATACACTCAATGACCTGGCCTCTACAGCCTTTTGTGGCAATGAATTCCATAGATTCACCACTCTCTGGCTAAAGAAGTTTCTCCTCATCTCTGTTCTAAAAGGTCTTCCCTTTACTCTGAGGCTGTGCCCTCGGGCCCTAGTCTCTCCTACTAATGGAAACATCTTCCCCACGTCCACTCTATCCAGGCCTTTCAGTATTCTGTAAGTTTCAATCAGATCCCCCCTCATCCTTCTAAACTCCATCGAGTATAGACCCAGAGTCCTCAAACGTTTCTCATATGTTAAGCCTTTTATTCCTGGGATCATTCTTGTGAACCTCCTCTGGACCCTCTTCAGGGCCAGCACATCCTTTCTGAGATACAGGGCCCAAAATTGCTCACAATATTCTAAATGTGGTCTGACCAGAGCCTTATAAAGCCTCAACAGCACATCCCTGCTTTTATATTCTAGTCCTCTCGAAATAAATGCCAACATTGCATTTGCCTTCCTAACTACCGACTCAACCTGCAAGTTAACCTTAAGAGAATCCTGGACTAGGACTCCCAAGTCCCTTTGCACTCCAGATTTCTGAATTCTCTCCCCATTTAGAAAATAGTCTATGCCTCTATTCTTCCTACCAAAGTGCATGACCTCACACTTGTCCACGTTGTATTCCATCTGCCACTTCTTTGCCCATTCTCCTAACCTGTCCAAATCTTTCTGCAGCCTCCCCGCCTCCTCAATACTACCTGTCCCTCCACCTATCTTTGTATCATCTGCAAACTTAGCCAGAATGCCCTCAGTTCCTTCATCTAGATCATTAATGTATAAAGTGAAAAGTTGCGGTCCCAACACAGACCCCTGCGGAACTCCACTAGTCACCGGCCACCATCCTGAGAAGGACTCCCTTATCCCCACTCTCTGCCTCCTGCCAGACAGCCAATCTTCTATCCACGCTAGCATATTGCCTCTAACACCATGGGCTCTTATCTTACTGAGCAGCCTCCTGTGTGGCACCTTGTCAAAGGCCTTCTGGATGTCCAAGTAGATAACATCCATTGGCTCTCCTTTGTCTAACCTACTCGTTACCTCCTCAAAGAATTCTAACAGATTTGTCAGGCATGACCTCCCCTTGATGAAACCATGCTGACTTTGCCCTATTTTACCATGCACTTCCAAGTATTCTGAAATCTCATCCTTAATAATGGACTCTAAAATCTTACCAATGACCGAGGTCAGGCTAATCGGCCTGTAATTTCCCGTCTTTTGCCTCACTCCCTTCTTAAACAGGGGGTTACATTAGCGATTTTCCAGTCCTCTGGGACCCTCCCTGACTCAAGTGATTCCTGAAAGATCACCACTAACGCCTCCACTATCTCTTGAGCTATCTCCTTCAGAACTCTGGGGTGTAATCCATCTGGTCCAGGTGATTTGTCCACCTTCAGACCTTTCAGTTTTCCTAGTACCTTCTCTTTGGTAATGGCCACCATACTCACCTCTGCCCCCCGACTCTCTTGAACTTTGGGGATGTTACTCGTGTCTTCCACCGTGAAGACTGACGCAAAGTACCTATTCAGTTCCTCCGCCATTTCTTTGTTCCCCACTACTACTTCTCCAGCGTCATTTTCCAGCGGCCCAATGTCCACTTTTGCCTCTCTCTTACCCTTTATATATCTAAAAAAACTCTTGCAATCTTCTTTTATATTACTGGCTAGTTTACCCTCATAGTTAATCTTCTCCCTCCTTATTTCTTTTTTAGTTGTCCTCTGTTGGTCTTTGTAGGCTTCCCAATCCCCTGGTTTCCCACTGCTCTTCGCCGCATTTTATGCTTTCTCTTTAGCTTTTATGCTGTCCCTGACTTCCCTTGTCAGCCTCGGTTGCCTCGTCCTCCCTTTAGTATGCTTCTTCTTCCTAGGGATGAATTTTTGCTGTGTCTCCCAAATTACTCCAGAAACTCCTGCCATTGCTGTTCCACTGTCTTTCCTGCTAGGCTCATCTCCCAGTCAATTCTGGCCAGCTCCTCCGTCATGCCTCTGTAGTTGCCTTTATTTAACTGTAATACCGTTACATCTGATTCCAGCTTTTTCCTCTCAAATTGCAGAGTAAATTCTATCATATTATGGTCACTTCCTCCTAAGGGTTCCTTCACCTTAAGCTCCCTTATCAAATCTGCCTCATTACACATCACTAAATCTAGAATTGCCTGTTTCCTAGTGGGCTCCACCACAAGCTGCTCCAAAAAGCCATCTCATAGACATTCCACAAATTCCTTTTCTTGGGATCCACTACCAACCTGATTTTCCCAGTCTACCTGCATATTGAAATCCCCCATGATCACTGTGACCTTTCCTTTCTTACATGCCTTTTCTATCTCCTGGTGTATCTTGTGCCCCACATCCTGACTACTGTTCGGAGGCCTGTACATAACTCCCATTATGGTTTTTTCACCTTTGCAGTTCCTCAACTCTACATCATCTGACCCGACGTCGTTTTTTGCTATCGATTTAATTTCATTTCTTACTAATAAAGCAACCCCACCCCCTCTGCCAACCTGCCTATCTTTTCATCTTCAGTACTATTGCTGGAATATTGTCAGGGCCCATAGCCTCTGCAGTATGCAGTGCCTTCAGGCATTTCTTGATATCACGTGGAGTGAATTGAATTGCTGAAAACTGGCATCTGTGATGCTGGAGATGTCTAGAGGGAGCCGAGTTGAATCATCCACTTGGTACTGCTCATTGAAGATTGTTGCAAATGCTTCAGCCTCTTTTGCAGTATTGTGCTGGGCTCCCCCATCTTTGAGGATGGGGATATTTGTGGAACCACCTCCTCCAGTGAATTGCTTAATTGTCCACCAGCATTCACGACTGAATCTGACAGGTCTGCAAAGCTTAGATATGATCCGTTGGTTGTGGGATCACTTAGCTCTGTATATTGCATGCTGCTTATGCTGTTTGGCACTCCAGTAGTCCTGTGTTGTAGCTTCTCCAGGTTGACACCTCAATTTTAGGAATGCCTGGTACTGCTCCTGCTGCACTCTTTGTTGAACCAGGGTTGATCCCTTGGCTTGGTGGTAATGGTGGCCATGAGGTTACAGATTGTGGTCGAGTACAATTCTGCTGTTGCTGATGGCCAAGAACGTGTCTTGAGCTGCTAGAATGGTTCAAAGTCTATCGCATTTAGCACGGTGGTAGTGCCATGTGCCACACAACACGATAGAGGACATCCTCAATATGAAGACGGGAATTCTTCTCCACAAGGACTGTGCGGTGGCCACCCCTACAGATACTGTCATGGACAGATCCATCTGCGGTGGGCAGATTGATGAGGATGAGGTCAAGTATGATTTTCCCTCTTGTTGATTCCTCATCTCCTGCTGCAGACCCAGTCTAGCAGCTATGTCCTTTAGGCCTCGGCCAGCTCGGTCTGTACTTGTGCTATTGAGCTACTCTTGAGGATCAACGTTGAAGTCTCCTGTCCAGAGTACATTCTGCCCCCTTTCCACCCTCAGTGCTTCCTCCAAGTGGTGTTCAACATGGAGGAGTACTGATTCATCAGCTGAGGGCGAGGCACTACATGGTAATCAGGACGACATCTTGCCCATGTTTAACCAGATGTCATGAGATGTCATGTGGTCTGGAGTCAATGTTGAGGACTCGCAGGGCAACTCCCTCCTGACTGTATGCCACTGTGCCGCCACCTCTGCTGGATCTGTCCTGCTGGTGGGACAGGACATATCCAGGGATGGTGATGGTGCGGTCTGGGACATCACCTGTAAGGTATGATTCTGTGAGTATGACTATGTCAGGCTGTCACTTGACTAGTCTGGGAACACCTCTCCCAATTTTGGCATAAGCCCCCAGATGTTAGTAAGGAGGACTTTGCAGGGTTGACAGGGCTAAGCCTGCTGTTGTCGTTTCCAGTGTCTAAATCGATGCTGGGTGGTCTGTCTGGTTTCATTCCTTAATTGATACAACTGAGTGGCTTGCTTGGCCATTTCAGAGGACATTTAGAAGTCAACCACATTGCTATGGGCCTGGAGTCACATGTCGGCCAGACCAGGTAAGGGCAGCAGATTTCCTTCCCTAAAGGGAACCAGATGGTTTTTTTTGTGACAATCATTTCATAATTTTTATTGATTGAATTCAAATTTCGCCATCTGCTGTAGAGGGATTCAAACCTGCAGCCCCAGAGCATTACCCTGGTTCTGTGGATTACTGGTCCAGTGACAATACCACTGTGCCATGGCCTCACCCCTTATGGGACTTCCAAGAGCTTTCACTGCTGGTTGAATGAAGAAGCTTAACCAAGTAGCAGAATGAAACTCAGAGTTTGTTTTTCTGTAAGGACACTAGACAAAGCTTTAAGTAAGCCCCAGTGTCACAATGCAAGCAGTTTGAGCATTACAACAGCCAACCTCACTTCTGAATAAAGATGCCAAGTTTTGGAGTACACAACAAATCAACATTGCTTTTAGGATTGACAGCAAGTTTGCCAGTCTCCTTTCCAGCGATGGATAAGTCCTGAATGCTGACAGTGTTAAAAATTAGGAAGCTGAGAAACTAGGAAGGTACAATGAATCACCATATCTGTGAAGTGTCTGCCATACACAAAAAGAATTGCATTTTTCAGGGACTTTGGAACAAATTCTTTCAGCTGGCATGAGCACACTTCACCCTCCCCAGCCCCCTCCCATCCCCAGGATTGCCTTGAAATAGCATAACTCACCATGGGAAACCCACGGGTAATACAGCTTTGCACCACACCATTCTTATTTAAGAATAACATCAAGTGAAGTTTTTCTTGGGAAATCAGTTAGTGCCCGTGTTTTTCAGTACTTAGGTTTACTTAGTAATTCTAGGTTGTATTAATGTATGGTATATTGGCTAGAAAGAAAGAATAACCTTGCACCACCTTGCGGGATGTCACAAAGCAGTTCACAACAATCGAATTACTTTTGAAGTGCCGTCACTGCAGTAATGCAGGGAAATGCAGAAGCTGATGCACATGACAAGGTCCCACAAATAGTAATGAAATAAGTAAGAAAGATTAAGCATTTAAAAAGAGACTTTCATGACCTCGGAGTATTGGAGTATCCCAAAGCATTTTCCAACCAATGATGTACCTTTGAAATGTTGTCATTGTTGTAACGTAGGGAAATGCGGCAGAAAATTTACGCATAGCAAAACAGCAGAAGTGAGTGTCCAGATAATCTATGTTTTGGTGTTGGTTGACAGATCAATATTGGACAGATCAACGGGAGAAATCCCCTGCTATTGTTTGAATAACACCATAGCAATTTTTATGTTAAACTTGGTATAGTGCCTCATCCAAAATGTGACACCGCAGATAGTGCAGGACTCCCTCAGTACTACACTGAAGTGCTGATCTAAATTGTGTCTCTGGAACGGGGAATAGCCCCATAACCTTCTGACTCAAAGGCAAGAGTGGATAAATTTCGCAATGTACAAAATGCATGTATATCTGAACAGATTCAAGGTCCCCACAACCATGCACCATCCAGTATGGTACTTTATACTGAAATATCAGCTGATGGTTCAGTCCATAACATCATAGAATGGTTACAGCACAAAAGGAGCCCATTCGATGCATTGTGTCTGTGCCGGCTCTATGCAACAGCAACTCAGCTAGTCCAGTTCCTCCACCCTTTCCCTATAGCACTGCAAATTTTTTCCCTTCAGATAATTGCTGAAGAAAGAGACATTTTGTCAAAGCTTTTCGTCGTGCACTCTTCAGGGCAATTCACAAGAATACCAATATAAGGGAAAACAACAAATTTATATCTAATGAGAAGAGAGTGGTTGGCAAGTGGACTCTGATGGGTAGAGGCGTTGCCATGGAGAATGCACTAGTTGATGGCAACTGACAGTTAACTGCCAAGCATTGTTTGAAATTTAAATTTGTTGTGTCTTCATCCCAAATCAAATGGGAAGAAATTTATGCAGAGTTCGAGCTCCTCTACTCCCAACCATCCCACCACAAAGCAGAGTCCAATGAAGACACTGAACCCTAGAAGGTGCACCTAGCTGATCCAGCACATGCATATTGCAGGATTCCAAGTGACCTGTCTGATTTTCACACGCAACGTGAATGTCTTATAGCATTGCGAGGCCTTAAAGCCAACCCGGACATACATAACAGTAAACCTGACAAAGGGACTGGAATAGTCATCCTTAACAAGTGTGGCTAAATCAACAACATGCACACCGTGCTTAATGATGGGCCCAGATTCGTATCCATTGGACCTGCCGCTCAACATGACCGAACAGCCTTTTTCAAAAGTAATACATTGAAGGATTCGCACACTTGTATAGACCATACAGGACTTGCATATCGATAGCAGTGCTGTATCCATGTGCTAATTTGACATTGCTAGCCTATTCACCTGTTCCACTTAAGGAAGCCATAGATATTTGCACTGTAGCACTATATCATGGTGGTCTAGACCCGGCCCCATTGCATGAATCAGTATTCAATGAACTTATGAACTCAGCAACTCACACAGTTGAGTTCAGTTTTAACCACACTATGTATGCCCAAATAGATGTTGCCACCGGATCCCCTTTAGGCCCAACTCTCACAAGCATCTTTGTTAGGTTCCAGGAGAAACATGTCTTTGATGGAATGGCACCTAACCTTCTACCCCTTGCCTATTTCTGATATGTGGATGATACGTTTGCTATATTTAAATCCGCAGCTACATGTAATAATTCCCTTACTTATTTTAATGGGCCTCATCCTGTGCTCAAATTCACCTTTGAAATGGTGCAGTCAAATGAACTCCTTTTCCTTGATGTACTAGTTGAGAAATCTGCCAGGCAGTCCTCTACCATGGTCTAACGCAAGCCTACCTTCACTGGTCAATATATATGTTGGGATTTTTACAATTCCACGTGCTAGAAGATTGGCCTTATTGGCAATCCTGTAAATAGGGTCTGAGCCATCTGCTCACCAGGCAAGCTTGAAGCTGAAATAGGACGCATCAAAGGCATCATGCGGGATAATGGCTACCTTGATCAGATCATTTTGCACTGTATTTCGTGCAAACTCATGAACGGACCTGAGGCTGTCACTTGTGGCCCAGTCTACCTCAGATTACCCTGGTAGTTTAAGTTATCTCAAAAATTTGAGCAACAGGTAAAGCTAGCTGTTTCATGGTGCTATTATGCAGTAGCAACACGAGTGGTATTCGCCAATACCTTTCAACCAATAGCAGGATGCAAGCCAAAAAGAAATTCTGTCTATCACACGAATGAGTAATATGGTATATGAATTTCAGTGCCAGTGTGATGATATGTATATAGGCTGTACATCCCAAAGACTGGTGGTTTGTAACAAACAGCATGCCCCTTCTGCTGTTTGAAATGGGGCAAGGTACAGGCTGTACCCAACCAGCCTGTGCTTGCAAAACTTAAAACAGTGTCCAACATTAGATGTGATTCCATGATTGGACAACATTTGTTAAATAATCCTCAGTGTGCTAAGAATTATGCTGACAACCAAGTTAAGATTCCTAGTCGGTCTTGCAGTGTGGTGCATTTACGTGGACTGGAAGCTACATATATTAATACACAGGGCCCTGTTCTTTGCAGACAGAAAGAACATGTACACACATTGCGCCTATTTCAGATAAACAAAAGACGTGACAGCCATTTGCTGATTCATTCCTCAGGGCAATGTCTTGACCAATCAGAGTCAAGCTGCCTGGTTTAAATTTCAAATAATACCTGGCAGTTAACTGTCAGTCATCATCAACTGGTGCATTCTCCATGGCAACACCTCTACCAATCAGAGTCCACCTGCTAATCAATCAGCACTCCTCATACAGTATAAATTTGTTGTTTTCTCTTACATTGATTCTTGCGAATTGTCCTGATGAGTGCAAGACAAAAAGCTTCGGCAAAATGTCTCTTTGAGCAATGCTCAAGCTCTGTACTTCAGACAACTATTGAATTCCACTCTAAAAGCTACAATTGAATCTGCCTCAATCGTATTCTCTGAATTCCAGATCCCAAACATGCTGCTTTTAAAAAAAAAAATTCCCCATGGTGCCATTGGTTCGCTTGCCATTCACTTTAAATCAGTGTCCAATGGTTCTTGACCCTTCCGCCAATGGGAACAGTTTCTCCCTATCTCCTCTGTCCAGACCCTTCATGATTTTGAACATCTCTATCGAATCGCCTAGCAACCTTCTCTTCGCTAAGGAGAGTAGCCCCAGCTTCTCCAATCTACCCACATAACTGTAGTCCCTCATCACTGGAAATATCTTCCTAAATCTTTTCTGCACCCTATCTAATGCCTTCACATCCTTCCTTCCTAAAGCATAGTTATCAGTGTGTTTTAATTTTTCTCGAACCTGATGCACCTGAAGTAAATGTAGCATCATATCACAGTTAATGCCGCAGTTGACCTTTGAAAGGCACTGTATGAGCACAGATTCTTTCTTTCATATACTACATATGCATGGGTCCTGCTCTGTTCAGGATAATCAATGTCGATGCCTCTTGCCTTGGTTATGACGTTGGCGCAGTGCCGCATTTTTACCCCAGCGATTTCAGGAGAGACGGGGAGAAAATTACAAGAAAAACTTTCCACAGCAATCTAAGGGGATTTAAATTAGTGAGCACTTTTAGTCCTTTAGGTATCATTTGCATTCACATTCACTAAATATTAGAGTGAGTAATGCAGCAGAATTTCTAGACTTGGGAATGCAGATGAAAAGCCACGATGCATAACATAGGACATCATCAAGGTTGAAAAGAGAAGGGAGGAGGATTAGATAAATCAGCAAACAGTTAATGGACACTTGTGATGGTTTCTATCTAGTGATACTGGGCAACTTAATGTGACCTTTATTGGTACGTTTAAAATAGGAAAACAGTTACAAATGAGGATGTCGGCAGACTTGTCTAAAACCATTCACACTTTTCACCTATGATCTGAGAGGGAGAACAAAAGACAAAAATAGAGGGAAAAAATAAACGTATGATGTTTTGTTCCCATTTCTCAGTTGCCACCTGTAGTCTTGTAAAACGCATTACCCGATAAAGCATTGCTCAAGAAACTGGCCATGAGTGCAGTCAGGAATTTCATAATTATCATTCAATAGTAGTTGCACACAACAGCATGACAACACATTGAATTTACACAAAATTAAGCAAATAAATTGACAATGGCTGTTATTTTTCATCCTGGGCTATAAAAATCAGCTTCTCCAAAAGTATGTTTGACATAAAACCCTCATTATTGCAAAAAAAAAATAAACTTGAACTTTTTACATAGAATTAAACTTGTCAGTCATAAAGCAGAGGTGGTTTATTGATAATGATTAATATTGCTAAAACAAGTGGTTGTCACTTCATCTATTCTTGAACATAGACACCAGTTTCTCAGGTGGCTTATTCAGTGTATTCCTGTTGTTTCACATTGAGCCTCTTTTCATATGAAAAATAAGAATGCAATGAAATCACTGTATTGAAGACCCAGCTAAATTCTTTGTGGAATAAATTAGTTTAGACCTAGGCTTGAATTCAGGCACAAAATGGTTGTCATGCTAGGAGCGTCAGAAACCTGAGGCTCATCCGAAATCAGGCTTCGGGGCACATCAACATAATTCCGATAAATTGCATACTCTGCTCAGCCCTGTCAAATTTTTGATCATGGTCTGCAAAAGAAATGTTAGGTCTTTCGTTAGCATATTTAAGGGGCTGAATGCTTGTACAAGCACCTGCTAGGATTTCCTATATGTCGCCTGAGCCAGTATGATGTTGGATATACTTCAGGCATTGTTTGGGCTTTGGCCATAGCTGCACAAATTGGTGCTCTTTGCACTAATTTGCATCCAAACAATGGGAACAACAAGGGTCTGTTGTTACGAGAGAGTTACGAGGTTCTTGCAAGCTGTGTGGACGAGAGCAGGGACTGCAGGGAGGATGAATGAACTTACCACGGCACAGGGAGCCATTCAAGTGGGGGGAGGAAATAGAAACGTAGTAGCAGTAGGGAACAGTTTAATTAGGGGGATAGATACTGTCCACTGCAGCTGTGAACATGAGTCTCAAAGGCTGTGTTGTTTGCCCAGTGCCAGGGTTAAGGACATCTCCTCAGGGCTGGAGAGGAACTTGGAGTGGGAGGGGAGGGATCCAGTTGTCATCGTCCACGTTGGTATCAATGACGTTGATAGGACTAGAAAGGAGGTTCTACTGAAAGAATTTGAACAGTTAGGAGCTAAATTAAAAAGCAGAACCTCCAAGGTAATAATCTCGGGATTACTACCTGAACCATGGGCAAACTGGCACAGTGTAAATAAAGTTAAATGTGTGGCTCAAAGATTAGTGTGGGAGGAATAGGTTTCAGTTCATGGGGTACTGGGGTAGAAGGGAGCTATTCCAGTGGGATGGGCTTCATTTGAACCATGCTGGGACCAGTGTCCTGGTGAATCGAATAACTAGGGCTGTAGAGAGGGCTTTAAACTAAATAGAGGGGAGGGGGAGGTTCTGGAGAAGGGATAAATAGGCTTACAAAGCAAAAGGATATAGTGGCATTGCAGGGCAGCTACTTAGGTAATGATACCTAGAGTGTGACAGAAGGGACAGAGTGTACAAATTGATGGCTCTTTACTTAAGTGCGCGTAATATTCGGAACAAAGTAAATGAATTAACAGTACAATAAACGTTAATGGGTTTGTTCTTATAGCCATTACGGAGACTTGGTTACAAGGAGATCAAAGCTGGGAACTAAATATTCAGGGGTATGTGACTTTTCAAAAGGACAGGCAGTAAGGAAAAGGTGGTGGGGTAGCTTTGTTAGTACAAGATGGAATAAGTACAATAGCAAGAAATGATCTTGGATCAGAAGATGTGGGTGAAGGTAAGAAATACAAAGGGAAGAAGACACTGGTGGGAGTAGTCTATAAACCCCCTATCAGTAGCCGTGCTGTAGGACAGAGAATAAATCAGGAAATAATGAGGGCATGTAAAAAAGGCAGTATATTAATCATGGGTGACTTTAATCTCCATGTAGATTGGGAAAATCAAATTGGCAGAGGTAGCCAAGAGCAAGAATTCATAGAGTACATTTGGGACAGTTTCCTAGAACAATATGTTGTGGATCCAACCAGGGATCGGGCTATTTTGGATCTGGTAATGTGTAATGGGGCAGGTTTAATAAATGATTTCAGAGTAAAAGATCCCCTAGGAAACAGTGACCATTACATGGTGGAATTTAGCATTCAGTTTGAGAGTGAGAAACTTAGTTCAGAAACAACTATGCTAAACTTAAATAAGGGTAATTACAAGGAATGGGGGCAGAGTTGGCTGGAGTAGACTGGGAAAGGGGTTTAGCAGAAAAGATAGTTGATGAACAATGGCAGATGTTTAAGAAAATATTTCATGACACACAACAAAAATATATCCCCGTGAGGAAGAAGGATTGTAGGAAGGGGATAAACCAACCATGATTAACCAAGGAAGTTAAGGATACTATCAAAGTGAAAGAAAAAACACACAATGTGGCAAAAATTAGTGGTAAGCCAGAGAATTGGGAAAGTTTTAAAAACCAACAAAAGATGACCAAAAAAATAAAGGGGGAGAAAATAAACTTTGAGGGTAAACTAGCAAGTAATATAAAAACGGACAATAAGAGCTTCTTTAAGTATGTAAAAAGGAAGAGATAGGCCAAAGTCAATATAGGCCCCTTAGAGAATGAGGCTGGGGAAATAATAATGGGGAACCAGGAAATGGCAGAGGAATTGAATAAATACTTTGCATTGGTCTTCATGGTAGAAGACACTAATAGCATACCAAAAATACTAAATAATCATGGGGCAATAGGGAGGGAGGAAATAATGCAATAACTGTCACTAGAGAGAAAGTACTAGGAAAATTAATGGGGCTAAAGGCTGATAAGTCACCTGAACCTGATGGGTTGCATCCTAGGTTATTAAAGGAAATAGCTGCAGCGATGGTGGATGCACTGGTAGTAATCTTCCAAGAATCCTTAGATTCTGGAAAAGTCCCAGAGGATTGGAAAATTGCCAATGTAACACCCTTCATTCAAAAAGAGAGGGAGACAAAAAACAGGTAACTATAGGCCAGTTAGCTTAAAATCTGTCATTGGGAAACTGTTGGAGTCTATTATAAAGGATGTAATAGCAGAGCATTTAGAAATGTATAATCTAATCAAGCAAAGTCAGCATGTCTTCATAAAGGGGAAATCATGTCTGACAGATTTATTAGAATTCGTTGAGGAGGTAACAAGTAGGATAGATAAAGGGGAACCAGTAGATGTAATATATTTGGATTTCCAAAAGGTGTTCGATAAGGTACCACATGTAAGGCTACTTAATAAGATAAGAGCCCATGGTGTTGGGGTAGTATATTAGCATGGATAGAGAACTGGCTCACTTATAGAAGACAGAGTTGGGATACAGAGGGCATTTTCAGGATGGCAACCTGTAACTAATGGAGTACCACAGAGATCAGTGCTGGGGCCACAATTATTTACAATATATATTAATGACTTGGATGAGGGAAATGAATGTACTACCGCCAAGTTTGCGGATGACACAAAAATAGGTGGGAATGTAAATGGTAAGGATGACACAGAGTCAACAGAGGGATATAGACATGTTAAGTGGGCAAAAGACATGGCAGATGGAATATAATGTGGGAATGTGTGAGGTAATACACTTTGGCGGGAAGAATATTATTTAAATGGAGAAGGACTGAAGAAAGCTGCAGCACACAGGGATTTGAGGGTCCTCATGCATGAATCCCAAAAAGCTAGCATACAAGTTCAGCAGGTAATGAGTAAGGGAAATGGAATGTTGGCCTTTATTTCAAAGGGAATGGATAGGGAATTAAAATAGGGAAGTCTTGCTAAAACTATACAAGGCACTAGTTAGACCACACCTAGAATACTGTGAACAGTTTTGGTCCCTTTATCTAAGAAAAGATATATTGGCTTTGGAGGCAGTCCAGGGAAGGTTCACTAGGTTGATCCTGGGGATGGAGGGATTTTCTTATGAGGAGAGGTTGACTGGGTTAGGCCTGTACTCATTGGAGTTTAGAAGAATGAGAAGCGACCATATTGAGACACATAAGGTTCTTAGGGGGCTCGACAGGGTAGTTGCTGAGAGGTTGTTTCCCCTTGTGGGAGAGTCTGGGACCAGAGGACGTAATCTCGGAGTAAGGGGGTGCCCATTTAAAACGGAGATGAGGAGGAATTTCTTCTCTGAGGGTAGTCAATCTGTGGAATTCTTTACTGCAGAGGGCTGTAGAGGCTGGGTCGTTAAGTATATTCAAGGCTGAGATAGACAGATTTTTAATCAGTAAGGGAATCGAGGGCTATGGGGAAAAGGCAGAAAAGAGGGGTTGAGGATTGTCAGATCAGCCAAGATCTCATTGAATGACAGAACAGACTCGATGGGCCGAATGGCCTACTCTGTTCCTACATCTTGTGGGTCCCATTTTTCCCCCTTTGAGTCTAGGTGGCGTAATTGATAGAAAACACTCTTCCATCCTAGTCTAAAAATGCTGACTGATGCCGGTATAGGATTTTGTGGGTCCTGGCTGTGTGGTGTTACTACATGAGAGCCTTCCTTCAAGGCAGTGGATGACAATTGGATATCTAACCATGCGAGCATCACAGCTATGCCTGTTCCTTTCTTCGTCCAAAATCTACACTTGGAAATTTTCTTGCTGAAAGTCACTAGACTGGACAGTGGTCAGGGATAGTGACCCAGGCCGATTTCCTCACCCCATCCTTCCTAGCCCAGAAGTGCTGAGGTGACTTGTAGCACCCCATCATTGATCCAGCTGAAATCGGTCAAGGCGGCACAGACCAAGGATTGAATGCTTTGAATATAAAAGCAAATATTGGGTATCTGTACAAGATCATAACTGGGCCAGTGCAATAGGAACCGCGAGCGTTTGGGCCATTGCTCTATATTTAGGCTGATGATAAAAGAATTATTGGAACTGTACCTCAATATATTGTGTTGTTCCTTAACACCACCACCACTTGGAAGTTCCCCTCCAAGCCACTCACCACCCTGACTTGGAAATATATCGCTGTTCCTTCACTGTCGCTGAGTCAAAATCCTGGAACTTCCTCCCTAACAGCACTGTGGGTGCACCTACACCACATGGAGTGCAGCAGTTCAAGAAGGCAGCTCACCACCACCACCTCAAGGGCAATTAGGGAAGGGCAATAAATGCTGGCCTAACCAGAGATGCCCACATCCCATGAATTAATTGAAAAAAAGTGACTCATTATCCACCTCATGTAATTACAGTAATCCAGCCTCAGGGATGAGGTGACAGACATAACCCTCAAAGCTGTGTGAATAGCTGCAAGAAATAGCCCTAAGAATTCAGAGAGGAAATGTCACCTTTATTTTAAAACTGATTTAATTTGCTCTTGAGATATCCCATAATAAGTGACAGGGTTGACTAAAATATAAAGTACTGCAAATCTGAAATGAAACAAGAAATCACCGTAGCCTTTGAGCACCATTGATGGAGAGAACTCAAGTCAGTCAATGTTTCAGATATAAGACCCACCCTCAGCACGTTTCTGATTTTAAAGGAACAAAGGAACATTGAGAGGAACAGGAGAAGAGGGAAGAAAGAAATACATAGAATGACCCTACACATAGAAAGAAGTGACATTGCCTGCAAAGTGCTTAGGTGGAGAATATGAGATTGTTAAGTGGCAGAAATGATATGTGTAGGAGATAAAAAGCATAATGAAAGAAATTAAAGAAATAAAAGGCACTTGAAAGGGAACGTGAGGGAATAACTAAAGATATAGCAAGATGAGGTGTTGTTCCTCATCTTCGGAATAGCTTAGAAGGCCAAAAACAGAAACGAGAGTAGGAATGGGTTGGAATACACTGGACTAATGGGATATGGACTCATGGTTGAAATAGAAGTCCTATGTCTTCCCTTGTGAGGTGACAGAATGTGGATGATGATGCTTCATGTCCTTTTGGCCAACAACACATAGGAGCAAGACTAGTCCATTCAGTCCCTTGACCCTGATCTGCCATTCAATCAAATTATAGCTGATCTATACCTCCAATTAACCAACCTATAATCCATATCACTTCATTTGCCTATCTAATAAAAGTGCGTCAATCAAATCTTGATTTCAATTGATTCAACATTGACATAGCCTTCCTGGGAGAGAGCTACAGATTTTCACTGCTGTCTCTGTGGAAGAGTGCTCCCTGATTGCATTCCTGAATGACCCAGTTCTAATTTTAAGGTCACAAACCCTTATTCTTGACTCCCCCATCATTTGTGTATCTACTGTATCAAATCAGTTGATAATTTAACCCCCTAAATAAATCATCACTCAACCTTCTAAACTCAAGGGAATACAAAGCAAGTTTATATAACCTGTCCTCATTAAGTGCTGGTATCTGGCGAATCTGCACCATCACCCTGTATAGCCAATTTATGCTTACAGAGGTTTGATGCAGTTTCAGCTCAAAACTGAGTACAGTACTCCAGATGGGTTCTGACCAAGGCTGGAGATTTGGAATTGAAAGACCTGTTTCGCTTATGAAAGTGACCATCAAGGAATCACCATAAATGTCTCCTGGATTGTTATCCACTCTCAGGAATCATTTTAAATTTGTCTCTATTATAAGCATTTTTACTGGAATAATCAAAGGTTTTGCCTCTCAAAATTTGACCTGAGGAACAAAGGGACCTTGGTGTGTGTGTCCATAGATCTCTGAAGGTGGAGAGGCATGTTAGTGGGGTGGTGAAAAAGGGACACTTGCCTTTATCAATCGAGGCATAGATTACAAAAGTAGGGAGGTCATGTTGGAGTTGTACAGAACCTTGGTGAGGCCACAGCTGGAGTACTGTGTGCGGTTCTGGTCGCCACATTATAGGAAGGATGTGATTGCAGAGGAGATTCACCAGGATGTTGCCTGGGATGAACATTTAAGTTATGAATAGAGGTTGGATAGACTTGGGTTGTTTTCGTTGGAGCAGAGAAGACTGAGGGGCGACCTGATTGAGGTGTACAAGATTATGAGGGGCATGGACAGGATGGATAGGGAGCAGCTGTCCCCCTTAGTTGAAGGGTCAGTCACGAGGGGACACAAGTTCAAGGTGAGGGGCAGGAGGTTTAGGGGGGATGTGAGGAAAAACTTTTTTACCCAGAGGATGGTGATGGTCTGGAATGTGCTGCCTGGGAGGGTGGTGGAGGCGGGTTGCCTCACATCCTTTAAAAAGTACCTGGATGAGTACTTGGCACGTCATAACATTCAAGGCTATGGGCCAAGTGCTGGTAAATGGGATTAGGTAGGTAGGTCAGGTGTTTCTGACGCATCGGTGCAGACTCGATGGGCCAAGGGGCCTCTTCTGCACTGTGTGATCCTGTGATAATCCTGTCTTGCCAAGATTATACCTAATGTCTTTGTTTAATAATTGCAAGTTAATTTGTGTCTTTTAGTACTTCATTCACAGTTTGATTTTTTCTGACCTTTGTTAACAGTTTGTTATCTCACACATAAAGCCTATAAGAGTGTGAAATGTTGAAGTGGTCCAGTGACCATCTGGTAGAACTGCGCATGAGTATTAGGTTTATCTGTGCGAGAATGTTCAGTGCTTATGATTTAACACGTGGGTTTTACGAGAAGCAGCAATTTAAAATCCAAAACAGTAATAGTAATGGAACCAGACAATAGGTAAAATTTGCAGTTGAGCCCTTCTGGCGTTATGAGTATGATCAAGATTTCAGCTATGGAGGTCAATAATTAGTGACCGTGAATGTGTCCATTAAAACAGTTGGGCGGAAAGTTGTGTGGGCTACAAAGATGTGTGGGCATGCTGAGCTCCGTGCCTGAATTGCCGATAGTATCTCCTGACATGAGAAGCTCCATACGTGGAACGCTAACTCAAACAGTATCCCAATGTATACACATCAGGGGTTTACAATTCATTCTCCAAATAGTCTCATTTTGTGCTCATATTAAGTCAGCTCTCATAGCTGAGCTTCTTCTGGACTGAAACTTGACACACCCTGTCTAAGATATGGCATACTCAGGGTGAGCAATAAGTCTTTTTACTAATAGTGTGTACACCAGAGTCGAAGTGGGCTGTTCCTAAAATTTCTAACCTTTCCAAAATTGTCAGAAAATAATGTGCTGTCATCCAAATTCAGGGTGAAAACTGCTAGTTAGTCTTCATTAAAAGTAAATCACTGAAACAAAAAAGCAACCATACAAAAATAAGCATTTAGCAGAATGAATACAGTAATAAAATACTGGATTTCCCACCAGTACTTTCAAACAGCCCCCAAAGCAGTAAAGGGGAGAGTAATTCCGTATAAATAATAAGGAGGTCACATTCTGCTTGGAAAACAAGTGTCTACATGGAGCAAAGGGAACTGATGAGTAGAGATACATTAATTGCTAGAAGTAGTGACAAACTTAATAAGGCCATTTAAAATGAAAGCAAAAGAAGCACGGGGGTTCATTTTTGGAGGGATACTCACCCAGGCTCCTTAGACAGCACCTTTCAAACCCATGACCGCTACCATCAGGAAGGACAAGGGCAGCAGATGCATGGGAAACACCACCACCTGGAAGTTCCCCTCCAAGCCACACCACCCTGACTTGGAAATATATCGCTGTTCCTTTATCTTGACTGGGTCAAAATCCTGGAGCTTCCTTCTTAACAGCAGTGTGGGTGTACCTACACCACATGGACTGCAGCGGTTCAAGAAGGCAGCTCACCACCACCTTCTCAAGGGCAATTAGGGGATGGGCAGTAAATGGCCTAGCCAGCGATGCTCACATCCCATGAATTAATGAAACAAATAGAATTGAAAAGCAGAGAAGCTAAGTTAAATCTATATAGAACCTTTGATCGGTCACACTTAAACAGTGCACAATTCTGGTCCCCATATTATAAAAAGGGCGTAGAGGCAGTAGAGAAGGTGTGAAAAAGATGTACAAGGATGGCACCACAACTGAGAGTTGTACTTATCAGGAAAGATTGGTCAGGCTGGGGCTTTTTTTCTCTGCAAAAAGAAAAGGATGCAAGGTGACCTCAAAGTGGCTTTAAGATCATGAAAGGGTTTTATAGGGTAAACATTGAGAAGGTAGTCACTAGTAAAAGGTAATAGAGAATGCAGGAGAATCTTCTTTATCCAAGGGGTGGTTTGAATGTAGAACTCTCTACCATAAGGAGTACATGAGGCGAATCGCTTAGATTCAATTACGGGGATGCTGATAAGTACATGAGGGAGAAAGGAATAGAAGTGTATGTTGATAGGGTTAGACGAAGGAGATGGGGAGGAGGATCATGTGGAGCGTAAATACCTGTGTGGGCCAGTTAGGCAAAGTGGTCTGCTTCTGTGCTGTACATTCTATGTAATTCAATGCTTGTATGTTGTATGTTACAGGCTGGATGCAAGGGAAAGGGCATAAACTGGTCAGAGATGGAGTACCTGCAACACAGTAGTTGTCTGCTGACAAGCAGTTTCTGTTTGGGTAACTCTGAGGGAGTAGAAAGCTTTTACTGCTCCAGTTACACAAACTTCCTACACCTCTGTAATTAATCCCTTACAACTTCATGTGAGCTGGTATAAATGATCTGGTGGCAAAATATACATGATATTCTTACGAACATTCATTTCTCTACAATGTACTTTGAAAGGGATAGCTTGCGAAATCATTGTGTTTTGCATGGTTTTCAGGAAAGAAGTTCAAATGCAGGCCTTCTAGTATGTGTTTAAATTTACCTTTTGGTATAAGTTCCAAAGGGGAGTTGATATAGTTGGTTTAAAATGACAGTTTATATGTGTTCCTTGTGTTTGCCAACAGATTTTATATGGGCAAGCTTAAGCTGACGTTAATAAACCTGCATAGCAACTCAACATTGATGGTGTTGTAACGATAGAACTCCATGCCGGTTTATTTTAGATAGTCACAAACAGACTTGGAAGGGCTCAGGACAGCTGTGTTTGATCCTAGCACCCCATTTGGCTCTCTCATCTTAGCTTGGTACCTAACAGCCTTGCTCAAATCAGGAGCACACTGTGCAGGGAATTAATGGGCACAATGTGGCTCGAAGCTTTTAACACCAATCCCATCATTGAATTCAGCAACAGAGAGGTGTTTCATTAACATCACAGATTCGGAATGTTAGAGACTTGATTTTTAGGTAGCAAGACCCTGTCACGCAGTTCAAAAGCAATATGCTGTGGGTGCCAGAAATCTGACATCAAAACAGAAAATGCTGGAAATGTTCAGCAAGTCAGAATGTAACAAAAGATCATCGACCTGGAGTATTTACTCTGTTTCCATCTCCAGATGCTGCCTGTCCTATTGAGTATTTCTTTTCTGTTTTTATTTCAGACGCACAGGCTTGACAGGTTTGGGTGGGTAAAAGAGGCCAGGGTCTTAATTTTAAAAACTGTAAACTAAAATTGCAAACAACAGTTTGAAAATTTAACACTCTTAGCCAGCCAACTCCGTTGATTTTCCTGGAGGTTTCATCACATGACATCTTGTCTAGCACCAATCCACCCCCACACACCCTTCATTGGCTTCCTGATACATCCATGTGTGTGGTATCCTGCCTGCTCTTGCTAATTGGAGCCAGAACAGTTTTTGCCTCAGTTCTGATGAAGGGCTATCAACCTGAAACATTAACTCTGTTTCTCTCCACAGACGCTGCCTGACCTGCTGAGTGGTTCCAGCACTTTTTTGTGTTAATGTATTAGAGTACTTGCTTGTACCTATGCAACAGGGGAACCTGTGCTTCATTCTCTGTGATGTACCTTCCCACATTTCTGTGCTGTGTATTCGATGTAATTTCTGAGAAACACAATGAACCATTATATAGATGCAAATCTCATTTCTGCAAAATTAATTGGGAATATTTTTGCCTTCAACAACAATCTGGCAATATGCCAACTCTAATTGCGTTGTGAAAGTGCCACTTTTAAGTTTTGGACATGGGGCTCTTTCCTGCTCAGAATCACTGGTATTACCCAACCTTTGTTCTAAATTTCTAATTTCCCCTGTTTCCTTCGCTCCACCATTGGCATCTGTGCCTTCGGCTGCTTAGACACTAAGCTCTGAAATTCCCTTCCTCAACCCCTCCACTTCTTGCCTTTAAGATACTCCTTAAAACCGACTGCTTTAGTTATTGTCAAGCTGTGTGCCCCTACCACAGAGATAAATGGGATAGATTTCAAACACATCTCGCAATTCAAGGCTGGGCAACCTTGAGGCGCTGTGGGCCATCAGCAGCAGCAGAATTGCAACCATAGTCTGTAACCTCATGTCCTGGTATATCCCCCACTCCATACTTGCCACCAAACCAGGGGATCAACCCTGGCTCAATGAAGAGTGCAGGAGGGCATGCCAAGAGCAGCACCAGGCATACCTAAAAATGAGGTGTCAACCTGGTGAAGCTATAACACAGGACTACTTGCATGCCAAACAGCATACGCAGCAAGTGACAGACAGAGCTAAACGATTCCACAACTAACAGATCAGATCTAAGCTCTGCAGTCCTTCCACATCCAGTCATGAATGGTGGACAATTAAACAGCTCACTGGAAGAGGAGGCTCCACAAACATCCCCACCCTCAAATGATAGGGGAGCCCAACACATCAATGCAAAAGATAAGGCTGAAGCATATGCAACAATCTTCAGCCAGAAGTGCCGAGTGGTTGATCTATTTCGGCCTCCTCTGGAGGTCTCTAGCATTACCGATGCCAGTCTTCAGCCAATTCGATTCACTCCACGTGATATCAAGAAACGGCTGAAGGCACTGGATAGTGCAAAGGTTATGGGCCCTGACAACATTCCAGCAATAGCAGTGAAGACTTGTGCTGTAGAACTTTCCGCACCCCTATCCCAGCTGTTCCAGTACAGCTACAACACTGGCATCTACCCGGCAATATGGAAAATTGCTCAGGTATGTCCTGTACACAAAAAGTGGGAAAAACCCAACCCGGCCAATTACTGCCTCATCGGTCTATTCTCAATCGTCAGTAAAGTGATGGAAGGGATCATCAACAGTGCTATCAAGCAGTACTTGCTTAGCAATAACCTGCTCACTGACGCTCAGTTTGGGTTCCGCCAAGGTCACTCAGCTCCTGACCTCACTACAGCCTTGGTTCAAATATGGACAAAAGAGCTGAATTCCAGAGGTGAGGGGACATCAAGGCAGCATTTGACCGAGTGTGGCATCAAGGAGCCCTCGCAAAACTGGAGTCAATGGGAATCGGGGAAAACTCTCTGCTGATTGGAGTCGTATCTAGCACAAAAGAAGATGGTTGTGGTTGTTGGAAGTTAATCACCTCAGTTCTAGAACATCACTGCAGGAATTCCTCAAGGTAGTGTCCTCGGCCCACCATCTTCAGCTGCTTCATCAATGACCTTCCTTCCATCATAACCTTAGAAATAGGGATGTTTGCTGATGATTGCAAAATGTTCAGCACATTCGCTACTCCTCAGATACCGATGCAACCCATGTCCAAACGCAGCAAGACCTGGACAACATCCAGGCTTGGGCTGACAAGTGGCAAGTAAAATTCATGCCACACAAGTGCCAATGAATGACCATCTCCAACAAGAGAGAATCTATCTATCACCCCTATCATAATATTCAATGGCATTTATCATTGCTGAACCCCCCCCCCCCCCACTTTCAACATCCTGGAGGTTCCCATGGACCAGAAACTCAACTGGACCAGCCATATAAATACTGTGGCTACAACAGCAGGTCAGAGGCTAGGAACCCTGTGGCGAGTAACTCTCCTCCTGACTCCCCAAAGCCTGTCCACCATCTATAAGGCACAAGTCAGGAGTGTGATGGAATACTCTCCACTTGCCTGGATGAGTGTAGCTCCAACAACACTGAAGAAGCTTGACACCATCCAGGATAAAGCAGCCCACTTGATTGGCACCACATCCACAAACATTCACTCCCCCCACCTCCGACGCAGAGTGGCAATAATGTGTACCATTTACAAGATCACTGCAGGAACTCACCAAGGCTCTTTAGACAGCACCTTCCAAAGCCACGACCGCTACCATCTAGAAGGACAAGGGAAGCAGACACATGGGAACACCACCACCTGGAAGTTCCCCTCCAAGACACTCACCATCCTTATTTGGAAATATATCACCGTTTCTTCACTGTCGCTGGGTCAAAATCATGGAACTCCCTTCCTAACAGCACTGTGGGTGGACCTACACCACATGGACTGCAGCAGTTCAAGAAGGAAGCTCACCACCATCTTCTCAAGGGCATTTAGGGATCGGCAATAAATATTGGCCTAGCCAGCGACGCCCACATCCTGTGAATCAATAATTTAAAAAGAGCTTTTGGTCATCTATCTTAATATCTGCCTGTATGGCTCAGTGTCCACTATGACCGGATTGTGTTCCAGCGAAACATCTTGGGACATTTTATTATGCTGAAGTTGCACTATAAATGGATATTGTTGTTGTTGTTGTTGTTGCTCTAGATGATTTGAATTAAAAAAAGATGTTTTTTTTTGTCATAGGTGCTAAGCGATTGACCAACAGGGCAACACTGTGGTACGTGGCACTGTCCCTGGAGAATGTAGATAAAGTGGTCGAGGTTCCTTCTGTACAGGTAATTAGTACATGCCATTTGATTTTGTGAAAAAGGAACTTTTTAAAAGATGAGAGGAGAAGGAAAAAACCATACATGGCAGAAATCTGAATTAAAGCTAAAAAATAATGGAAATGCACAGCAGGTCAGGTCATTTTCATTTAAAATAATTGGCAGGATTTTTTGGATGGTGGAGTTTCCTGCCCTGCCACCCAAAGAGTCAGCAAGGAACAAAAGCCCGCCGATCATAAGAGCTGCACAGCCTTTGACGCTCCGACGAGTGTTAATTGGTTGGAGACCGAACTTCTGTCTGATTGAGGGGCGGAAGTTCTGCCTCAGAAAGCTGCAGCTAGTCTGATTGGCCAGTGGTACCAGTGGCCAGGACTGGGACTAGAAGCAGTCCTCAGATCTAAATCCCAGAGTCCAGGACCAGGTAAGCGTGTGGGGGGAGGCTGGGGTGGGCTCACAGCAGGGAGGGAAAGTGAGGCCTGGGGTGGGAAATACGGGAAGAGGTCTTAATGAAGAGGCTAGTGGGGGAGGGAGCACCCTGAGGGGGTGGGCAGATTTTGAGGAGGGGACACATTGTGGAAAGGGGATCCTGAAGGAGGCCCCCCCGCCCCTGCTCACCCAGTTTCCACCCAAGGCTCTAGCAGGATGACCTGCTCGGTTTCTCCCTGCTGCTCCTGAACTCCTTCTGCCAACCTCAAAATTAAGGGCAGTAAGGAGCCTTTAAGTGGCCAATTAAGTGCTTCAGTTGAGGTGAGGGTGGACATCTCTTCCCCCCCTCCTCCCATCCCCACCCCAATGTCTGCTCCCCACCCCACTGATGCCCAATCCACTCCCTACCACTCCCACATGTCTAACCCCCCTGCCCCCCCGCCGTGTCCGATCCACCCCGACGTCTGATTTCCACCCCTCCCCCGCACCACCACCCCGCTAATATCCGATTTCCAGCCCCCAACCCCCAAATCCTATCCACTTACCTTAGAAACTTACCTTCTCCCTGGCCTGTCAACTTCAATCGGACCTTTAAACCTGCCTGGTTTACAGCAGCCAGGGCCATAAAAAATGGAGATGTGTTCTTCTTCAATCTGACTCTGATGGACTGCGCGCTGGGCTTTGGAGACAGCTGCACTGCCTGGATCTTGCCCAGCCTGAGCCGGAAGGTCGAGTGAGACAGGCCTGGAAGAAATTTTGCATAAGTAATTGGGCACAGGGTGGCAATCCAACACTGATTGCCATTCCGAGGAAGTTATGGCCCACTGTTTTTGTTCCTTATAAACTATGATGGTAACATGACTGAAATCTTCTGATATAGAATGGGTCACGTTTTTGTGGAACATAGTTTAAAAAAAAGCATTTGGGATTATAGCAAAATGAACATTAAAATTGTAGAAGTGCATTAGATTTTTACATGAAGTTGCATTCAGATAGGTTTCTTTGTGTTCAGTGTTTGAACTCCACATTTTACCATGTTTCATTTCTAATTGTTTCCTTTGTTCAGCTCTGATTTATTTACTTTTCTCAATTGGACTCGTGATGTTCTAGCACTGGATTATCTTGTGTGCAATTTGTCACTATCCAGTCCTACTCACCCATTGGAAGCAGTGCACTTCATAGAATCTTACAGCACAAAAGGAGGCCTTTCAGCCTATTATGCATGTGCCAGCTCTTTGAAAGAGCTATTCAGTTGCCTCACCTGCTCTTCCCTCATAGCTTTTGCAAATTTCTTCCCTTCAATTTCTTATCCAGTTCTCTTTTGAAAATTACCATTGAATCAGCTACCACAGTTTGTGAATGACCATCGCACCTGACTGAACTAAAATAGGTCTTTCCTCTAGAGAAGAATGTATTGAAATGGTTATGAGTGGTTGGTAAATATTGGATGGGCTATACAAGCAAATATCTATTTTTGGGATGTGGCTTTTATATTAAGATTGGGCAAAGGACCATGTTACCCTTACTGTTTAACGCAAAATTCACACACAACAGCTGGCTGAAACAGTCAGAAATGAAAATAGAATGAGTGAATAAAACTAATCAAATATAAAATGTCTAATGGTATATGCTGCAGTGCCCATTTTCACAGCAGGCACCTGAAAAATTGGTGGATGCTAGCGAGTGTATTTTTATTAAGTCAAAATTGAGCATTGAACAGCCAGGTGCAGCACAGCCAGATATAGAGAATGATCCTCTGCTCTTTTTCAATAACGTAGTTTAATTCCAATTGTGGAAGAAGCCCCCTTTCTTCCCTAGTGTAAGGTTTTTGCTGAGACATCTGACTCATGAGATTAAACAACTGTTTTCCCCCTGTGTGAGAAGTGAAAATAACATAACCAGTGCTGTTCTCACATTGGAGCTGAGGCATATTGTCATGTCATTGTAAATTAAGCCCTCCTTATGGTGCTTTCTACTGTAAGTGGGGGGAAAATGAAATAATCAATTTCCCAGAACTACCTTCACTCATCTAATGGCTTATGTGGGTGCAGAGGGAGTCAGGAGGTGGGGGTAGGGGGTGGTGGGTGCAGTGCAAGTACACCTTCAAAGTATTAGGTGCAACTTAAACAAAAACGAAAATACCTGGAAAAACTCAGCAGTTAACTGCGTTCCTCTCCGCAGATGCTGCCAGACCTGCTGAGTTTTTCCAGGTATTTTTGTTCTTGTTTTAGATTTCCAGCATCTGCAGTTTTTTGCTTTTTTCTAGGTGCAACTTAAAGCTAGGTGGTACATGTTATAAGCTTACTAATTAAATATAGCCTTTCAATATATAATCTCTGATAAATGTAACCAGTTGAAAGGAGAGTTAGAATGATTAAACAATAGAATTCCATCAGTAAATCCAAGAAAGCACTGTTGATTTCCATTGAGGCCTGAGTTCTGATTACATTCAGAACTAAGGAGCAGTGGGAGCTGCCATTTCAGTGTTACAGCTTACTCAAAACTAATTTGCATTAGTCTGGGAAATTAAAGGTTAGATTTGCTTTTTGACAACTCTACAGCAAAAGGAAGAAAGACTTGCATTTATACACTGCCTTTCATAACCTTGGGACATCCTACAGCTATTCACAGACAATGAAGTACTTTTGAAATGTGATCACTGTTGTAATATTTGAAACTCAGCAGCCAATTTGTGCACAGCAGGGTCCCACAAACAGCAGTGTAATAATGACCAGATAACCTGTTTAAGATATGTTGGTTGAGAAGTAAACATTTGTCAGGGCATTGTGGCTTTTCTTTTTCTGTCATTTGTTTCTATTGGAAAGGATTGTTCGTTGGCTTTAAAATGCTTTGAGATGTCCCGTGGTCATGAAAAGCACTATATAAATGCAACATTTATTTCTTAACTACAGAAGACATCCTCTACCTATTAGGGGACGTCAACCAACAGCAGTGTGATTAAGTGTGAAGTTTTGTAAGTTAAAGGGACACTATATCTACGAGAAGTTGTTTGACAAGCCTTTTCTGCTCATGGAACCGTAGACATTTATGACAGAGAGGGAGGCTATTTGGTCCAATGTGCTAGTGCCAGCTGAAAAAAAGCTATACCATCTATTCCCTGGGGATGGGAGGGAGAAGAAACTAATCTTGTTACACTGGCCCTCTATCCAGCTCTCCCTGTCCCACCCCTCTCAACCAGCTTATATTTCATCTCATTTCTATTTTTCCTTAGTTCTGATGAAGAGTCATACAGACTCAAAATGTTAACTGTGTTCCTCACCGCAGACGCTGTCAGACCTGCTGAGTTTTTCCAGCTATTTTTGTTTTTGTTTCAGATTTCCAGCATCCGCAGTATTTTGCTTTTATCTTGTCACACTGCTGTTGTACACAACTGGTGCAGCGTTAAAGGATAAGCTCAAATGCTGAAAATCCGAGATAAAGGCAGTAAATACTGTAAATAAACAACATATCGATTGGTAATTCTTTGAGGAGGTAACGAGTAGGTTAGACAAAGGAGAGCCAGTTATCTACTTGGACTTCCAGAAGGCCTTTGACAAGGTGCCGCACAGGAGGCTGCTCAGTAAGATAAGAGCCCATGGTGTTAGAGGCAAGGTACTAGCATGGATAGAAGATTGGCTGTCTGGCAGGAGGCAGAGAGTGGGGATAAGGGAGTCCTTCTCAGGATGGCGGCCGGTGACTAGTGGAGTTCCGCAGGGGTCAGTGTTGGGACCACAACTTTTCACTTTATACATTAATGGTCTAGATGAAGGAACTGAGGGCATCCTGGCTAAGTTTGCAGATGATACAAAGATAGGTGGAGGGACAGGTAGTATTGAGGAGGCGGGGAGGCTGCAGAAAGATTTGGACAGGTTAGGAGAATGGGCAAAGAAGTGGCAGATGGAATACAACGTGGACAAGTGTGAGGTCATGCACTTTGGTAGGAAGAATAGAGGCATAGACTATTTTCTAAATGGGGAGAGAATTCAGAAATCTGGAGTGCAAAGGGACTTGGGAGTCCTAGTCCCGGATTTTCTTAAGGTTAACTTGCAGGTTGAGTCGGTAGTTAGGAAGGCAAATGCAATGTTGGCATTTATTTCGAGAGGACTAGAATATAAAAGCAGGATGTGCTGCTGAGGCTTTATAAGGCTCTGGTCAGACCACATTTAGAATATTGTGAGCAATTTTGGGTCCTGTATCTCAGGAAGGATGTGCTGTCCCTGGAGAGGGTCCAGAGGAGGTTCACGAGAATGATCCCAGGAATGAAAGGCTTAACATATGAGAAAGGTTTGAGGACTCTGGGTCTATACTCGATGGAGTTTAGAAGGATGAGGGGGGATCTGATTGAAACTTACAGAATACTGAAAGGCCTGGATAGAGTGGACGTGGGGAAGATGTTTCCATTAGTAGGAGAGACTAGGACCCGAGGGCACAGCCTCAGAGTAAAGGGAAGACCTTTTAGAACAGAGATGAGGAGAAACTTCTTTAGCCAGAGAGTGGTGAATCTATGGAATTCATTGCCACAGAAGGCTGTGGAGGCCAGGTCATTGAGTGTATTTAAGACCGAGATAGATAGGTTCTTGATTGGTAAGGGGATCAAAGGTTATGGGGAGAATGCGGGAGAATGGGGTTGAGAAACTTATCAGCCATGATTGAATGGCGGAGCAGACTCGATGGGCCGAATGGCCTAATTTCTGCTCCTATGTCTTGTGGTCTTATGGTACCTCTTGGAAAATGAAAGGGTTTCATTCGGGTGAACAGAAGTGCATGAATTAATTTGTTTTGATTGGATTTGTGTCATGATCTGGATATGTTGAATTCTTTCATAGACATATTTTAGCATCTCTTTTAAGCATGATATCTTTGTGTCTGAATGAATATTTTAATTGAGATTATTTTTCAAAGTAGTCTGATTGGGCAGAATCTTACTGCCTTCGTCTCTGACACAAGACTGGAACCTGGGCCTTCCAGCTGCTCTTTACCAAAGCAACCATTTAACAGCCTGCCTCCAGGCTGCCCAATCAATTAGGGAAGGTGGGAAAGCTGATCCAGCCATTTTGTCAGAGAAAGGATTTATTTCCTTTATTCTTTTTATGGGATGCAGGCATCACTGACAAGGCCAGCACTTGTTACCCATCCCTAATTTCCCTTGAACTAAGTGACTTGCTAGGCCATTTCAGAGGGCAGTTAAGAGTCAAACACATTGCTGTGGGTCTGGAGTCAAATGTAGGCCAGATCAGGTAAGGATGGCATATTTCCTTCCTTAAAGAAAGGGACGTTAGTGAACCAGATGGGTTTTTTCTGACAATTAACAATAGTTCCATGGTCAGCATGTCTGATTTCAATTCCAGATGTTAGATTGATTGGATTTCAATTTCACCAGCTGCCCTGGTGGGATTTGAACCCATGTCTCCAGAGCATTAGACTGGGCCTCTGGGTTACTAGTCCAGTAACACTGCCACCTTGCCACCATTTTCCATAAAGGGACCGTAACATGTTTTGAAAAGTTCAGCAACACTTGGCTTTTTCAGGCTGCAGCACCCACAGAATGGAGAGGAGACCTAGGAAGCTGCCCAATCCCACCCCCGCTCCTATTCACTTACAGTAAAATGCAACTGCACCTTTCTCGCCTGACCTTCTGACTCGGGCTGGGTGAGAATAGTGCAGTGCAGCAAGTTCCCAGGGTCTTCAGTCGAGTGCAGGAGAGTCGGGAGAGAGGAAGATATGCCCCCTTTTGCGGCACTGGTTGCCGTAAAGCAGGTAGGTTTAAAGGTCCAGCCACTTTGAGAAGCCAGGGAGAGGGTAAGTATGTAAGGTAGGCAGGATGGTGAGGTGGGATGGGTTGGGGCGGGGGGGTGGGGGCGGCAGGTGGTGGTGTGATGGGTTTGGGGGGGGCGGTGTTCAGGTGGTCAGTGGGGGGGTGTCGGGTGGCCAGGTAGTCAGCGGGGGATGGGTCAGGTGGTCAGTGGTGGAGGATGAACATTGGGGGTGTGGTTGGTGGGGGTAGTTGGGGAGTTGAGGGTAGTCAGGATCAGGAGGGCAGGCTGGGGGTAGTTGGGATTCAGGAGGGCAATTGTGGGGGGTCGGAGTGTGGTAGGTTTTCAGGTGGTCAGGGCGGTCACAAGTTAGAAGTGGTTTGAATTCTTCTAACATTTCCTGGCTAACAATTCCTGTAAGATAGTCGGAACCATCTGAAGACTGCAATTTAAATCGGCATGGTGGATAGGTCCCATTGCAGGGTAATGGCCCAACGGAAGTTTGAACTTTCTGGGCAATTGCCATGCAATCCTTACATGGGGGGCCCTGGGGGTGGGGGCTCCCCCTGCTCATCTTTGGGGTATCCCCCCTGCTCATCTTTGGGGTATACCCCCTCACCCACGTACAACGCATCAGGGAACGGAAGCTATGGGCCAATGTGTTAGGGGTCTTACCTCCATTTGGATCTCGTGGCCATCCTTCTGCCCTGTGGAGGGACATTCGGCTGAGGAGAAAGCAGCTGCTGCTGCTGTTGGCAGTGGTGAGGCTGCTACCCTAGACCCTGAGCAGAGGTCTGTAGGCTAGCAGCAGGGAAATGCACCTGAAGATGGGTGAATTCTGGACAGGTGAAGTTTCTTCCAAGCAGTTGGCAACCACCTATCAAGCAGTGATAGCACTGTCTGACAGAAGAACTGTTTTGGACAGCAGCCTCTCACCTGGCCATGGCTGGAGCTCTTCAATGTGACTGGTCAGAACCTCCACAGTTTGTCAGTTTGACTGAGGATATTCTTCCCTGTGTGCACTTGCCTTCTCCAACCTGCTGGGTTGGAGACACAGCATTGAACTCCTGCTCTGTTGGGAAAGAGGGAACCCATGGAAAATAACTCCTAATTGCAACCTACGTACTTCAGTTGGCCTCCTGCCTCAGCCTCAGGGCTGTCCATTCCACTCCCAACACAACCCGGGAAAGCTGGGAGGGGTCGAGCTGACATTCAGATCCCAATCCATCTTCATTTTCTGCAATTTTCCCAGCCACACAACCTTTGCCTCTGAACGTGCCTCAATTGAACTGGGAAAATTTCATCCATTCAGTTTGAGATTTGAAAAAAAGACCTGGTGTTCTTAAGTACAGTTAACATATTTAATAACAGTTCATTAACAATTATCATCATAATCTTACGACAACACTAAAGATTGAAGAACATTTGGAAATTGTCACAGAAAATAGACAGCTGAAAAGAATGGCAAAGTAAGTTCAGGAAATACTCAATGTAACCATTTCTATTTCAGAATAACACTTCAAAAATATAAGATACTTGGTTTAAAAATCCATGGCTTTATATCATCAGCACTGGTCTGCACTTCCTCTCATTGAACTTTTGACATTCTGTTCAGTCCTCCCGTTAACTGTATTATATTTCCATTACTTCTCACAGCCAGATTGTTTCCCACGACCTTGTGTCTGGAGGAAGCTTGCTTTTTACTTTGAGAGCATTTCTGTCAGATACAAACTAAAGGACATGGTGTACCCAGATCTTGGTTCCTTGAAATTGTAGTACCAAAAAGAGGAGGATATATAGCTTAACTGTATTCCACAGTTGAGATTTGTACTGGTGTTGAGCAACCTGACCTGTAGTCCTTAAAGAACTATTGGAGGCCATTCAAAAAATGACCTAGGACCTTTGTTGTCTTTATTTTCATAGGATTAAGAGGGCTAATGCTTCTCCTGGCCTTACAAAACCTCTTGGTCCCTTGCTGTGCCTGCCCCTGCCTTCTTCAATCAACCAATTTCCCATCTTCCTCAATCGGCAAGCTGCACCATAGCACTGACTTGGCCCATCTAGCTTGCTGGATCAAACTACACAATGAGACCCAACCCTCAAAGTGGCTCTGGTCTCCAGCAGGAGCAGCAGGAGATGGGTGGAAGGGCACACAACTACTCGTACTATGCCTAAATTAAAATTGATCCTGTAATCTTTCTTGGAATGTTATAGGCTTATAAATGATTTGCGGTAATGAATTATCAATGTAATTTTTTTGTCATTTAATTTGTTAAGTGCACCTTATGGCCATTAAGATGCAGGGTGTAATAAACTAGAAATATTTGTATTTTATTTTGTGCCTTATCACTGAAATGTTTCAAAGCGTTTCACGGAATGGACTGATTTTGGGGCACAGATTTTTCCAGATATTTTCCAGATCCTGGGTATTGCATGTTTTTTCCACTTTTCATAAATTAAAGTTCCCTTTGTTCTGCCCCAACAATGTTGACTAACTGTCATTTTTATATTGATATGCCGCATTGGCTATCTGAGTATCACTTGCCTACTGCAGATGACACCATGTCAATGTAAAACTCTGTGAGACTAAAGTCTGATTTTCAGTTGAAGGATCACCAACCCAAAATGTAGATCTGTTTCTTTCCCCACAGATACTACCTGATCTGTTTGGTGTTTCATCATTTTCTGTTTTGATTTCAGATTTCTAGCATCTAGCGTATATTGCTTTTGTTTTCGTTTCCCCACCAACCAACTGCACCCCACCCCCCCCAAATCCCTCCCCTCAATATTGATGGTAGAGATGTGAAGCCCCTTCAGATGTTCTATCAAGTAAAAAAGTGCTCTACAGTTGTAAGCCACTGTTGCTATTGATTTTGGAAGTAGATCTTTTGAGAAATTGTTGAGGAGCAATAAAAAGTTTGACTAGAATAATCAAATATGCTGCTTAGTAAAAGTAAAGTCGCATAATAAACATGGAATTTTCTGCTTTTCTTCCTGTACACTTTAAAAGTATACAAGTCCAGAACAGCAGGAGGAAGGTAGAAAGAGGTACGAAGCTCAGAAACTGGACCGACTAGAGACCAAGCAAAGGAGCGAAGATATCATCTTGCCTGTCATCAGTGTGGGTAAGCTGCACATTTACGTTTATTTCCATTTTTATAATGATCTGAGAGAGAGTTGTGAGGTAATCATTTGATCAGTATCACCCTATCATATTGCTTTTACCTTTTTACAATGCTCATGTAAGTTGTTTAGAACACAATGGCACTTCAAATTAAGCTTTCTAATCTTAATTTCAACTTGATAAAACACATTAATAATGCTGAATAAAAGTTGTGTCAATTTTAGGTTAAACCCAATAAAACATGAAAACACAACATCAGCTCATTACAGCTCTGGTGTGGCACATGCAGCCACCTAGTGCAGGGAACACTTCAGCTCATCGTTCCATTCACTCACAGCTACTTTCACCCAAATCAGAGAAAAATTCAGGTCAAAAGTAAAAGATGAAAATCAGAAGACCAGAGTTGTAGGAGAATGGAGGTTCTGCTACTCATTTCACAATTCAAGCATATGTAGAGCTTTTGTTACAGCTGTAAATCTGTCACAAATGAAGTTGCATGATAAGAAAGCTGTCACTTTTCAAACACCATGACCCAGATTTTTGTGTGGATTCGGGGAAAACACAACCTGCACACTTTTGCGCCTTCTGAAATGCACACGCATGACTTTGCCAAGAAATTTTGACTTTTCACACAAGGGTGGGGTTTGTAGTGCATTTTGCAATCTGCAGTGGAGTGCACAAGGAGTGTGGTTGTGGAGATGGGCCAGTTAGAAGGCACTCCTCAGTCCTCAAAAACAGCAGCCCAGTTCCCAACATCGTTTAAGGCCCCCTTAAACCTCACCCTTCAGCACCCCACCCATCCCCATGGCCCCTCAGATTGCCCATGCCATACTGCCACCTCAGATGCCCATGCCACCTCCGTGCTCCCTCAGCCCCACCTGGCCCCCATGCCACCCCATGTTCCCTCAGATCTCCCATGTCACCTCCACACTCCCATATATCCTCCATTGCCACTCAATCAGCTTGCATTATGTGCAGTCCTTAGGAGTCATGCAATAGCAATGAGAATAATTTTAAAGTCATTGGAAAAAATTAAACCTCTAACAATCTCATAAATCCCTGAATTCAAAAACACTATCATTGATACTTTAAAAAAAAACTATTCTGGGACAAAAAATGTTATAATCCTTTAAGTGCCAAGTAGGTTTGTAAACAAACAAGAAACCACATCGAAGGCACATTATGTTATTTCAGCCTCTTATTTTCTGTCCTACTTGGGTCAATAAACCACCTGCTGAGCTGAAACCATTAGCAATTTTGGAAACCAGCCAAGCTTTCATAATGGCTACAGCTGTCATAGCAAAAGCTTCTAGTTACATTTCCTGAAACTAACAGAACAGAATGGTGTACCATTTCAACTTAAAAGCAGCATGCCTGTTGGTCAATGGAGGGGAGCAGGAGCAGATATTTTTCAACTTTCAAAAGCAGTGTTTTTTTTTAAACAGCCAGAGCTGTCATTTGTTTTAAATCACAGCACAAAACATGACAGCAGAAGCTGTCAGGATATTTTTCTACATTTTTAACTACATTATGGCACAATCCAATGGAAAAAGTGTTGTAATACATTTCAAAACCTACACAATGGTGGTCAATGTAATGGTTAATTTACCTTTGTAGGACAGAGCGCTATGATGAATCACTGTATTGAAAACAAAATTGCATTGCAGTACAGCATCTAATAGTGGAATCTGAAGGTGTCAAAGCATTTTACACTTACGTTACAGAATGATCCCCACTCCTTAACAGGCTTCCCCCAGTGGTCACAAACTCTCTAGGAGGCATGTTTTTTTTTTAGGATTTATAAAACACAGACCACCACACGAAAATAGTGTGTGGGAGAAAATACAATTTTCTGGTGGTCCTCACAATGGGGACCCAACCTCGGAAGAGGTGTGTGTGGTTTTGCACCCAAGACCTTCTCGACTTGCCAAGAGGCCACACAAAAATGGCATGTGGTCGGGAAGGCAGAGTTCACATTGCACAACTCAATGTGCAGCTCCAACGGGAGATGAAAATCTGGCCCCAAAACTGAGAGTTTTATTAATGTTGATTGATTTTGTCACCGGCACCAACTTTAAAGGTATTCTTTTATGAAGCAATTATCATTTTTTAAAAAATATATTAATCAAATGTGATATTTTAACATATTGGAAATCATGCATGTTTGATATTAAAAGGGTTCCGTGTGTGTGATATATAAATTATATATGGGTAGCAACTTGTGAAGAATTGACCTTCAGATGTAATCTCTCTTGTCAACTCCAATTCCTAAACCCAATTACCCATTTACTGGTTTATTTCTTGGTAAAGGATCACGCCTCATGGTGTGAAAATGATACTTCAAACAGTCAGGAGCTTAAATATGTGACATTCAAGTTAAATAAATGACCTTCAAATCTTCCTGAGAACTATAAAATGGAAAATAAGACCAGCAGTAAAATGCTTGGTGAGTTTTTTTAGCCGGAGGACAGACTTCAGCATTTCATTTGCTTCTTGTTACGATCCCAGCTGATGTTAATACTGGACAAGTCAGATCCCAGAATGAAACCTGGCTTGATAGAACCTAACTTTTATATATTTTTTAAGAAACTGTGGAGGTAAGTTACTGAACAAATTCACAGGAGCATGATGATGAACTTTTCACACAAAGAATAAAACATTTATTAAAAAGAAAAATGAACTATATTATATCAGACAAAAAGGTTGGAAAGGTCCCAATACAAACACAAGAAAATGATTCAAACATTCACTATTCCTTTGCCTCAGCCATCTCTTTCCAGGCACATATGAATTCAAAAAGATAAAACAATTTATCATATCTATCTTATACTCTAACATTCGGGGTAAGTATGCAGTACTTGTGAACCAACTGGCGAATTGTGGACAGACACACTACACTACAAAGTAAATGACATTGTGACCAAAGCAGATTCTGTGGATTTCTCAGCAACCCACCCAGGCCCTTGTCACACCATGAGCCAACCGGTCTCACTGAAACACTGGCTGGGATTTTCTGGCTCTGTCGCGGGTGGGACCCACCGCGGGCGAGGCGATGCCCCAGCCAGAAGTCCATTGACTTGCGGCGGGACCAGAAGATTGCGGCGGCAGGCGGGTGCAGAAAACCCCGCCGATTGTATTTCTCACAGGGGTTTCCAATCTCCACATTTGAAACTCGCCTGGGAATTCTCTCCCTCATGTCTCCCTCTCCTGGACAACTTCACCAGGATTCACCCCCAGGATTTCTGTCTCGCCTTCTGAGATTCCTTTCCTCTGGATCTCCGTTTACACTCACGCTTCACCTTCCAAGCACACTTTCAGATCCTCGGCCATGCCAAGGATCCTGCTCCAAAAGGATACTTTTACCCTTATGGCCCTCAGCACGGAGTCACCAATCTTTGGCTGCCCTCTCAGATCTTCAGACTTCTCTTGAGCCCACTTTGCTTCCAAGTTTGTTCCCCGCAGCTCTCCCTCTTTATTTCAGAGCCTAGTGCTTTGTTCCTTATCTCAACTTTAATTACCAGGATCTGTTTCTGATCTCTGTCTTTGTCCCTTTCCTGAAACCTCCCGCTGGGACCTGTTTGTGCCCCACTTCCTGGTTTGGGATCTTCTTCTTTGATTGGGATCTTCTTCTTTGATTGGGACCTTCTCCCTATCCTCCTACCTGTGTCCTGCTCCCTGGTGTACCTTCTCTGCAATGATGCTCCTCTTCAGGTCACCTGGCCTGCAGCTTTATGCTGTTTCACTTTTCTTCTGCGCATGTGCGCAGGGTCAGTTCCCGGCCTAAAGACATTAAAGAAATGAACTGCGCATGTGCAGAAGGCCTGTTCTCAGCCTGAAGACGTGGAAGACACCAACTGTGCATGGGCGGCCCTTTCCCAGCCAGCGCATGCACAGAAGTCCCGAGGCCCAATTGGAACTGTAGTTCCCGAACTACAACTCCAATTTAAACTTAAGGTAAGTTTTTCTTTTTTTTGTTATTTCATCACATTCTCCCAAGATGGTTCAATAGTTTTAGTTCAAGGATTCTCCTGTGGAATCTTCCATTTAGCCATTTATTCAGAAAAGTGACATAGCTGAGGTATGACACGACATTGAGGCAGTTATACACCATCCCCAATACTTAGTCCCTCTGAACTAATGCTCTCTTAAAAAAGGAAAATTACTTGCACCTGTAGTGTATTAGTGAAAAACAGAGCAAAAATAACTAAGAATGAACTCTGAAGACAACCAATTAAAAACATAATTACCAGGAATTTTAGCAAGTTTGATTAGAAGGCTAATCTGTAGGGTTTTGTTTGAAGCTTATAGGTCTATTTTGGGTGGACGTGTAGGGAAAGCTGATGCCAAATAAATGGCTTAGTTGAAATGCACTGTATACGTGGGGGGACAAAGAAATTGCTCAGTTTGATCATTATCAAGTTATGTAATGAAGTGCAAAATTACATGCTAACCACTTGCAGAATAGCTACCTTGGTGGATTTTAATCTTAGATTGGATTCGCAGGTAGGTATTTCCAATTTTCTGCTCTCCTGATGGCATGGATGTCTTAACTTTCCCAGCAGGAATTATTGGATAGTGATCAAGAGTAAAAAGCCTAGCTGTTGTTTCCCCCCTCTGTTAGTGAGTTTCAGTGATATACTTTTTAAATTGCTCCCCTAGATTTTCCTCGAGCTTCAGACATAGGAACAGGAGAAGGCCATTCAAAACAAAATAAAAACAGAATTACCTGGAAAAACTCAGCAAGTCTGGCAGCATCGGCGGAGAAGAAATCAGTCAACGTTTCGAGCCCTCATGGCCCTTCAGCAGAACTGAAGCATAGTTTCAACAAGGGAGAAATATAAATTGGTTTAAGGTGGGTGGGGGGGAAGAGACACATTGAGGGTGTGGTGTGAGCAGATAATCAAAAGATGTCAGAGACAAAAGGGTCAAAGAGGTGTTGAAGGTGGTGGTCTTTGAGAAAAGTGCTAATTAAGAATGCAAGACAGGATATTCAAAGTACAGCTCTAGTGGGGGTGGGGTGGAAAGTCTAAAGGTTTTAGTTTTAGATTTAAAAATAATGGAAATAGGTGGGGAAAGAAGAATCTATATAAATTATTGAAAAAAAAAGGCGGGTGGGGGGGGGAAAGAAACGGGGTGGGGATGGGGGGAGGGGGAGTTTAAGATCTAAAGTTGTTGAATTCAATATTCAGCCCAGAAGGCTGTAAAGTGCCTAGTCGGAAGATGAGGTGCTGTTCCTCCAGTTTGCGTTGGGCTTCACTGGAACAATGCAGCAAGCCAAGGACAGACATGTTGGCAAGAGAACAGGGTGGAGTGTTAAAATGGCAAGCGACAGGGAGGTTTGGGTCTTTCTTGCGGACAGACCGCAGGTGTTCCGCAAAACGGTCGCCCAGTTTGCGTTTGGTCTCTCCAATGTAGAGGAGACCGCATTGGGAGCAACGAATGCAGTAGACTAAGTTAGGGGAAATGCAAGTGAAATGCTGCTTCACTTGAAAGGAGTGTTTGGGCCCTTGGACGGTGAGGAGAGAGGAAGTGAAGGGGCAGGTGTTGCATCTTCTGCGTGGGCATGGGGAGGTGCCATAAGTGGGGGTTGAGGAGTAGGGGGTGATGGAGGAGTGGACCAGGGTGTCCCGGAGGGAACGATCCCTACGGAATGCCGTCAAGGGGGGTGAAGGGAAGATGTGTTTGGTGGTGGCATCATGCTGGAGTTGGCGGAAATGGCGGAGGATGATCCTTTGAATGCGGAGGCTGGTGGGGTGATAAGTGAGGACAAGGGGGACCCTATCATGTTTCTGGGAAGGAGGAGAAGGCGTGAGGGAGGATGCGCGGGATATGGGCCGGACACGGTTGAGGGCCCTGTCAACGACCGTGGATGGAAAACCTCGGTTAAGGAAGAAGGAGGACATGTCCGAGGAGCTGTTTTTGAAGGTAGCGTCATCAGAACAGATGCGATGGAGGCGAAGGAACTGAGAGAATGGGATGGAGTCTTTACAGGAAGCGGGGTGTGAGGAGCTGTAGTCGAGGTAGCTGTGGGAGTCGGTAGGCTTGTAATGGATATTGGTGGACAGTCTATCATCAGAAATTGAGACAGAGAGGTCAAGGAAGGGAAGAGAAGTGTCAGAGATGGACCATGTGAAGATGATGGAGGGGTGGAGATTGGAAGCAAAATTAATAAATTTTTCCAGGTCCCGACGAGAGCATGAAGCAGCACCGAAGTAATCATCGATGTACCGGAGAAAGAGTTGTGGGAGGGGGCCGGAGTAGGACTGGAACAAGGAATGTTTCACATACCCCATAAAGAGACAGGCATAGCTGGGGCCCATGCGGGTACCCATAGCCACACCTTTTATTTGGAGGAAGTGAGAGGAGTTAAAGGAGAAATTGTTCAGTGTGAGAACAAGTTCAGCCAGACGGAGGAGAGTAGTGGTGGATGGGGATTGTTGGGGCCTCTGTTCAAGGAAGAAGCTAAGGGCCCTCAGACCATAGCCTGCCCTGCCATTCAATTCAATCATGGTTAATCTGAGCCTTAACTCATCTACCCACCTTTTATTCCATAACCTTTCATATCTTCCCTAACAAAAATCTATTAATCTAAATTTTGAAACTTTCAGTTGTTCTAACCTCAACAGCTTTTTGGCAGATAGCTTTCAAGATTTCCACTACCCTTTGTGTGATGAAGTGCTTCCTGAAATCGACCTTAAATGTCCTAGCTCTAATTTTAAGGTTATGCCCCTTTGTTCTGGACTCTCCCACAAGAGGAAATAGTTTCTCTCTATCTACGCTGTCAATTAATTTAATCATCTTAATCACCTCAATTAGATCACTCCTTAATCATCTTATGTATCCCCATCAGATTTCTCAGCACTCTTGTCATTTTTTTCAGTTAATGCTGCTTTTGGCTTCACTGCTACCTGTAGCCTGTAACAACTAAGGATTCTTTGCTGCTCTGTATTATGAAAGTAATGTTTCTTCTACCTCCTTTAGTTCAACAATTCCCTTCCATGGCATATGACAGGCCCCAAACAAAAGAACATCAGAGCTTTTAAAATTTGGTCACAGATTTGTTAACAGAGTGGCCTTGGCATGGCAACATTTAGTGCTCATTCCTACTTGTTATGTGAATGTGCAGGAGGGTTGCTTGAATGTCTCCTGTTCTTGCAGTGATGATATCCCTATCTCTGAGTCATATGTCTGTGGCCCTTTTGAATTTGCTGCTGAAACTTAGTTGAAAGTGGTGAGGGATGTTACATCTTTCATCAATGATTTTATCTTTCACTAAGTGCCTCTCCAGATGGTCCAAAATCAATGCCTGTCGTTTGATTTCTGTTGTTGATTCTCTGCTGTTTTTTGAATTAGCTGCAGTAGCCTTAATAACAGTTATCCTATTGCCATTAAGGGATTGCGCTGGTGGTGCCCATCTCTATGGTGCAGTGCACTGTCATTGTTCATGATCACATTGTTCACTCATAGGCTCCACTGCACTACTTAATCAGCTTACTACACTAAAAGGCTTGCATTTTCATCCACTACAAATGGATGCATTGTCAGTCTAAAGCTGACAAAGGGCAGTTTCTCAGAGCATACTATGTCCACTTATTCCACGCAGACTGTATCTGTGGTATATCATTGTAGAGCAGGCAAATGTGACGTGTTATATAAGATCCATCCCTAAAAGTTAGCTGGAATGTGATCTTGTTACATAAACAGCTTTAAATTTCCCTGTGTAATATTGTTTTTCAAATCCTTAATATGTTTACATCAAATTCCTCTGCCGATGATTTTAACAAAGGCACTAGCCATTCATTATAAATGTGTTAAGTCCTCCAATAAAATAGGAAACAATAGGATTTGATAGAAATGTTAACTCGATAATATCATACCAAACAATTTCCAAGCTACATTAGTTGTAACTCTAGGCATCTTTTTATATTCCTGAATAAAACATAAAAACCACTGAAGCCCCTTTAAGTTGAGGTTTATGAGAGACCACATGTCTGTACATGTGGAGAGATTAAACTGTAGTGAGGAAGGAGGTCACTTACCAAGTGGATTCTACATGCACTTTCTGTATTATTGAAGAAGCTATCAATGATTTATTTCTGAAGATATGGCACTGATTTACAGAGAATGATTGAATTGAAAAATTCCACATCAAGGAGGTAAATTGTCAACTTTTAAGATGTGGCTTTTCTTGGGTTTAAAGAGTAACTAAGGGACATATTGGCCCTCCAGTTGGCCAAACAGAAACATGTTGGTAAATGTGAAAAAAGGAAAGAATATTCTCACAGGCCATTGGTCTCCACCTAGACATTGCTGTCCCAGCACCCCAGCATCAATATAATGCCTATAAGAATGTTGACTATGCTTGCAAACAGTACTGCACATCTAGTCCCATTAATGGTTCATAAGATACCAGCAAAATTTCCTTGGATTCATAGTCATAGATTTTCTCTTACTCTCCATAATTTATATTACGATCACTTGTTAATGACATTTACTAATGCTGCTTTTAACTAAGACCCATATAATTTTTTAGACTACAGCAGTTGAAATTGGATTGTTTTCCTCATAAATTTTTAAATTTATAAGTGATATTTATGATATGCTAATCTTTGCACATTCTCACCTGAAATACACTAAGTATAGTTTAATTATTCACACCAGCAATATTATTTTTTGTTTAAAAATCGCCTATAACTTTCACATGCTTCAGAGAGAAGAGGAAAATATAGACCTAGATTTTTGCCATGAGAGACTCTCTGTGGTGGTGAAAATGGCAGATGAGCTCAGAAATCGCAAGTTCCACTCCCAAACCCAACACTTCTCATTCTTGCAGAGGCGGGAATGGGGACAGTTTGTGTTTCATGCATGCATGGTTCAAGGAGGCAGCTGGCGTTATAAACCATCAACTGCCTCCATGCAAGTCAAATTTTGGTAGCCCAGGAGTGTGAAACCCAAAGTGTGCAAGGTAGACCTGGTAAGAGCAGGTCTGAACTTTGTACATTCCTTTGGATAGCCAGGGTGCCTCTTGGAAAAATAAGGTAGCCCTTTGGATCTGGTCCCAGGACACCTTTGGGGGAGGCAACTGCCCTTTCGAATTGGTGAATGTAGGCATGAATGTGCGTAAAAAGTCCATAAACTCATTAACTATCAATAGACCTGTCAAAATCAACTGTCAAGAAGACCTGTCAAAAGTGCCAAGAGGACCTGTCAAAGGGAGCTGTGAATTTGTCAGAGCATTTAAAAGGCCTGCCCTTTAAATCTTTGAAAAAAGTGCCTGGAGTGTTAAAATCATTGCTTGCGATTTCACTCTGTTGACATAACCCTGAGGACTTCCATTACTAAATTATTGCTGCATAACTGATTTCACAATCATCAATTATCATGCCAGGTGCTTGCCATTTCACAGTTTTATTGACAGCTACAAGTGATTAAGACACTTTGAAGTGGGACTATGAATTCCGATGCTGACTGTTATAAGGGATTGCATACTTGAATGAAATGTTTGTTGTTAAATGTCTTTATGTAGTTGGAAGAATGTAAATGGATTAAATGGGTTTTCATGAATGAGAGCATTTTTTCAATACAGTGAAGTCTGCAATAGACACTTAAAATAATGAGTTCTATCTCATCTCTGCATGAGACCTGCCCATGGTCGATACTGGTGAGTTGGCATGGTAGGTGTAAGGGTAAAGGGTAGTGGCTGGCAGTGCATGGGTTGGCATGAGTTGGCATAGGGCTATAAAGGGCAATGGGGTGGATACATGGGCACAGGTTGTCATGGGGGTATGAGGGGTCATAGGGGGTGGGTGCAGGGACATCAGTTGGCTTGAAGGATAAGAGGGGTTATGGGGTGGGTACAGGGCATGAGATGGCATGGATGGGCCATGGGGAGTGTGTAGGGTGTGAAGAGCAAAGGCTGGAGAGATATTTTATGTTTTATTCTTTTTAAACAAAATTTTTGGACACGGTGTTGGAGACCCGAGGCAGGTCTTCTGCCCAGCCCATCTCCGCAGCCGGCATCCTCCTCATTACTTCCAGGGCTGCCCACCCCAAATGCTCCCGGCTTGCGGATGAAAATCCAGGCCAAGGAGGGAACTTATAGAGCCAGGTTTTTTTTATGATTGTGCTGCAGATGGGAGCCTTGCCCATTAGGCATGGATATGCTGTCCATGATTTTTCATTAGGTGTGGCTGACCAGTAAGGCTCCTTGTGTGAGCTTGGAAAATTGGCCCTTGTGAATAGAAACAAGGACAAATGAAAATCAGAGGCCTAGGAAACATAGTGAGAATCTACAAAACATCCTCTCCCCTCCCACCTCCCAATTTCCTCTCTCTCTCTCTCTCTCTCCTGGAGGAAAAAAGAGACTTGGATTTATATAATGCCTTATCGTGTGTCTCAAATTTTGTAGTCTCGATAATGTGAATTACTTTGAAGGCCAATTACTGTTATTTATGTAGGTAACTGACACCAAAATAACAGAGTTGGATAATAATGATGGAAGATAGGAAGACAAGGAGACTTGGACTGAAGAAATAGCCAGAAAATTAGTGGATGCATCAAGGCAATGTCTAATTCCCATTAAGAAAGCAAATAGGGTGTTAAGTTTTATGAATGTAGGGTGGGTATATGTGAGTATAACTGTAAATGTCAGTGTGAACTGGTTGGGCCAAATAACCTGTTTTGTGTTGTAACTTCCATGTAGTTTTGTTATTTGCTATTTTAGCAAAAGCATTAACCTAAGGTTAAAATGGCAGAAGAATGCCATGTGAGCATGTAAAACGTTCATTCATTATTACTGGCACTTTATAACCTCTTATTTCTTATTCCTTTGAATCTGGAGTCCACTGCAACACAATAGGACACACAAGCTACGCAAAGCATTCTGCCACAGTTTGCAGCTAACTTGAATTAGATCGAAATAGAATGAATGTTTAATTCATGGAAGTGAAGTATGGTTAATTTCTAACCAGTTAAAGATAGTACCACATAAAGGATTCATTTTTCTTGAAATACATTAACCTTAGTTTGCTTTTTTCCTTTTTATTACTTTCCCTGGCAGACCGACAATCTAAAGGTAAGCTCTGCCTCATTCTACTGTTACCAGTTCTTTGAACCTTCCTTGTATAAGTACAGCTAATCTACAATTTACATCACAAGGTTCAAGATCCTGAAGCAAAGGTGCAGGTGAATATTGCTGCATATTTGTCTGAGAGATACATAAAAGTAGCTGCTATTTTTCTCCATGAAACATAAGAAGGACTTCAGAATGAAATTTGTCATTTTGACGTTGTTGTGCAAAGTTCCCTGTTAAAGGAGGGAGCATTCTGTTGTTATTCATCCCAGAAGTTATAGCATTAATGGAAGCCACCAAAGTGTGGTGGGACATCAGTTTCATTTTCCCTATCCGGCTGACATCAGGTACTGGAGTGAATGGAGATTGTTCACTGTCCTGTAGGGTCAGGGGCAATTCTTCTAGAGAAACCTAGGTGAAGGGCCGAGACCATGTAAAGGATACCACAACGATTGAAAGAGTGAAGACGAAGAAGTGGTGATTAGGTGATGCAAAGTTGAACAGCCATCCTTATGTGGCTCTTCTGCACTCCTTAGTAGCTGGCTCAGAATGCAATTGGCAGAACCTGGAGCATGGTTACCCCTTCACCCTCTTGCCAACAATGGGTGCATAGTCTTGGAGAACAAGTGGGCAGAGTGTAGAGGAATTAATACTTGGGAGGGAAAGGCATTAGAATGCTACAGCTTTATAAACTGTTAGCATAATTTAAATGGAAATAATAACTGATGGTTGGTTCCAAGGCCAATGTGATGGTTCAGCACACTAATGGATTTCTCCATAGAGCTGTAAAGGTATAGACTTGAATCCATTAAATTGTTAAATTTGGGCAGGCCACCGGACAGAGAACAGTAGGCCTCCAGATATTGTACAGGGTGCATATTTGCAATTCCCAAGTGAACATTGTGGGTACAAAACCCTTTTACAACATGCCTTGTGTCCAATCACTTTTTTGTATAGCTTACACAGTTGGAAATCAGATTGTTTTGTTTTATTTCTTTGTGAATTGCAGAACTTTGGCATAGTATAAGAGACCTTTACTATATGACCGACAAACATTTGTTGTATTAAAATGTTGCTCTTAAAATGCATTCTTATGGGCACCTTATTACATGGGTCAGCTATCCTTATGGCCTCTGAGCATGCTCATCTTATTTTGCTTTCGTCTTCACCTGACCACAGTCACAGTAAAGCTCCCTGGCCCACTCCCATTTTGACTAAAACATACCTCAGGTGACAGAAAGCACCTAAGTCATTTTGCACTGGGGTTTCCAAACTGCAGAACACAGACTGAAACTCTGATTATTCACCCTACAAAGCTCCAGTCCCCGATGGCTCATTTCCCATGTGTATGGTTGCTGTTTTAAACTCTACTCATTCCACTATTCATTTAATTGTTTTGAATCTGTAGCCCAGGTAGTTTAGAAAGGACTACTCTCTCATTGGCAGATTTAAGATCTAAACCTACCAATTAGAGTGTTGCAGCCTTCAATTTGCCAGGCCCACACATGTATGTCCAAAGCAAAAACAGAATTAACTGGAAAAACTCAGCAGGTCTGGCTTGTTCATTTGTATATATTTGACCCACAGAACCCTGTGAACGGACATGAGTGGCCCATGAAGCCAGTAATTTTGGTTATTCTTTTTGTAGTGTCCAGCAACAAATATTGCTAGACTTGGCTCTGATTCTAGTGAGGATGACTGAAGAAGTTCATTGCAACCATACAATAAGCATTAATTTGCGTGGAATCAGTAGCCTGCTCTTCATATGAAAATCCCTTGGGATAATATTGTAACCATTAGGACATTGATCACTTATTTGTAGGTGACCACGCTGTGGGTGCTTTTGGTTACAAGGAACAAAATACACTCTGTTATGATGTCCTGAATTCATTTGTTCCTTTCTGTCTTGGCTTTTAACCATCTGAAATCTAACTTAATTTGGGACCAGGCCTAGGAGTTTAGAGCTATTGCAGATAATGTAGGAAATAATTTAATTTCACTTAAAATCTATTAAAAGAAGCATTAGGCTTAGACATAAATTTAAATTTGATTTTCTCATGAAGAGATTGTAGTTAACAGCATTAGCATTTAAATCCTGATGTACTCTCAATTTATGTTGTGGCAGAACTGGGTAGGAAGGGTGCTGATTGACAGCAAATGATAAGGAAGGTCAATGAAAATTAATCAAAACAAAATTGAAGGAATTATATTTATTTGCAGCCCATTTTTTTTGTTTCAAACTGTGTCCATGAGCCACGTTCCATTTTCCCTCAAAATGATAAATGGTTGTTTCTTAAAAAAAATTAAGTTAACGGGAAATGGGTAAAGTGAGTGCAGTCAACTTTTGTCATTCACGGGGGTTCTGTTCCCGTGGAATCTTGTGAAGGGTGAAATCACAAATGATGAACTTGCGCATGTGCAGAGACATGAATAGTGTGCACTTTCTACGTGGAAAAGATGAGATTGTAACATTCTAAATCGCGGATCAGCGAAGTTTTGGGGCCATGAACCGCGATTTGGTATACATACACATTCACGTGGGTAAACGAATTTGCAATAGAGGGGATCGCAAATGACAGGAGTTGACTGTAATAAGCAAAGCAAGAAAAAGAATGTAAATTAAGTAATATGTCACAACTAACCATATACGCATGGTCTTTCCCTCACCCACAGTCTAAACATATTATGGACTTCCAGAAATAATAGTTGAATGCAGAGTAGACCAAGTGCTGTCTCAGCTCCCTCCACTGCCTCCCCTACCACTACCACCCCTTGCCCAACAAGCCAATATCTCCCCTGCCCCTAGCCATGACCCCGCATCTCTTTCTAGCTTCCTCCCATTTCTCTTGATGCCCTCTCTGAACTCATCTTCTTCTCCAAGTATTCCATCCTATTTCAACTAAACTGCTGACATCCAATTGTTCTTTCTAGCTCCCATGCTAGTTGACATTGTAAATGGTTTCCCCCCTCTTTCAAAATAGCCATTATGTTACCCACCTTCCAAATAAAACACCTTTGACCTCTCCAAATTCCTTGAATAGGTTGTCACCTCCTGAAGCTGTGTCATCTTGCTTTCAACTCCCTGTTTGAATTCTCCAAACAGCTTTCCACTCCTGTCATTACACCAAGCACCCTTTACTAAAGTGACAATTTAGATCTTCTGTGACTGTGGTTATGTTCCTCATCCTTGTCTTCCATGACCTATGTGCAGCAATTAAGAGTTAACCAAATCACCTGTCTTCCATTGTCCAGATCTATGGGACTGCCCTTGCTTGGCTCAATGACTTTGACCAAGCTTATGGCTACTCCTCTTAAACTCTCCTTCGCTTGGCACCCATTTTATTGATTATTTCGCTGTGAAGCAGTTTGGAGTACATTCTATATTGCCTTTTGCAAAGTACAACAAGCATTTTGATATACCAGATCATTAAAATCTTTGTAGCACAGGATATCTTGTACTCTGATGTGGCTCAGTGTTCCATGGACAAAGCAGATGAAATAAAGATCTTTATCCCAGCTGGTTAAAGTGAAAGGGGTTTCTTGCTGTTTCCTTTGTGTGTTTCAAGGACAAATTGCTTTTGAGCACATGGCATATCCAATTCATTAATTTTGTAATTTGCAAAACTGCACTATCCTAAAAAACTATACATTTAAATTTGCAGTTCCACAGGACAGGAAGGGCTCCATGTGAATCTTTTTGCATATTTTATTCTCTTCTGAAGATGCCAATTCTTCACGAGACATAGTTGCACAGATACTGATAGCCAATTTGGTACCTTGCCCAATTGGCCATCTTTCATATCCTGAGCCTGAATAGCAGCTATCACCAGGCTTTTCAATTGCGAACATTATAATGGAACTAGATGTCCTCATCTGACTTGTGCACAAGTGCACCTTGCAGTTGGGCTGAGTAGAGCAGTTTTCAGGAGCAAGAGCCAAGATTGATTTTAAATATTTCCAACTGAGTTCTACTGAGCCTAATTGGGACACCATCCTGCCAGACATCAACTAGCACAGCACTGATGGGGAATTGAAACTGGAACCACTCTGACTCAATGTCTCATTGGTTAATGCATTTACTCACTCAGCCATTTGTTTTGATATGAATTTAAAGTGGGGATGTCAGTGAAGCACAACAATAAAGGTGTAATTTTCAACGTTGCTGCCTGGCCATTAACCTGGTGGAATGGATTGTTCATTGTTGTGGACCAAAACTTTCCTTGATTTTCATCCAATTTCAATAGGATAAGAATCAGACAAGTTGTACAATGGATGGGTAATCCAATCAGTTCCGCCAGGTTTCCCTTTGGGTGGCAAAACTGAAAACCACCCCCTAAATATCAGGAATTTGAGGTCAGAGGAACAAATTTCTATATTTAAACTGGCATTTCAGGGATTCTATTATAAAGGGATACAGAAACGCAGTGAAGGGTAAAAATATGGAAACTTAATGCCACTGGTAAATTATTTCATAACAAGGGCATAAATTTAGGATTTGTATTGGATTTATGAAGTAGTGGTTAAAAGTAATATTTTTATCCTAAAGGAACATGGAACGTTTCAACCACCAGTGACTATTGAAGCTGAGTCATTCACACGATTTAAGTGATACCTATTTTGAAGTGTTCATTTAGTGATTAAAGAGCATGGGGATAGAGCGGAATAATGAAATGAGAGAGTGTCAATACGGAACTAACAGCAGTACAGATATGATTAATTTGTCCATTTCCGCAATGAAGTAGCCATGATTTTGCCAATGTTTGTCTGATTGTCCACTTGTGAAACACATTTCACTATGTTAAAGGTGCTACCTAAATGCAAGCTGTTGCTCTTGATTCAATTTTTCAGTGCATCAGGATAGAACTTCACTGCAGAGTGCCAAAGCAGCATTGGTGTAAAATGAATTGGAGGTTACCTTTACAATTGACCAAATAGGCCATTTTTGTTCAAAATACTTGAAGAGTGTGTTTCTGCTCCAATAACAATGACAGAGTATTTTTCTCTTGCTTTCTTCTATTGCAGAGCCATATACTGTAGGATACAGCCAATCTAGCCTGATTCACCTTGTGGGACCATCTGACTGTGCCCTCCACAAATTTGTCCAAGGAGGTATTGTATTTCTCCATCTGGTAATCTGAACACTGTGGCTATGTTTGGTAAATACCCGTTTAGCACTGTATGCTAAGGGGAGAATGTAAAGGTACAACATTTTCTCTGTACACGTGTGGACAACTGAAGGGACTCATTTGAGGCATGGCTTTAATGTGTAAAATTCCATTGCATCAGCATTTTGTCTAACAATGGAACTTGTAACAGAGGGACAAGAACTTCTCTAGCTTCATTGTGTAGCAAAATCATTACTAGGTTTTTAAAAAAAATGTTGGTGCAAATAGCCGTAATTTTTGGGGAGACTGGTGCTTCTGGTGCGGTGTATCACTTGCTGAGACTGCAGATCAGAGAATCAGGCATGAAGGTCAGCTGCAAGTAAGGCAAGCTCACCTCCACTCTCAATCGTCTGATCTGTGTTTCCACGGAGCACTGGGGAGTGGAGTCTTGGAAAATTTATCCTTTAGTGAGCAGAGCGCAGAGTGATTCCACCCCCATATAGAGTAAATGTGCCTTGGAGCTAAACCAAGATGATTGAAGTATGCAAGTAAACACACTCATGCAAGGCTCAGCAATGTCACTGTGATCACAATTGTGATTATGGACAATGAGAAGGAATATACTGCTTTATTAGAATGGAAGAACTCAAATTGCTCCTGTGACTTTGTTAGCTTTGTGACCAGTTTCTCAAGCTAGTGGATCTACAGGTGAGGCTGCATGGCAACATTTACATATTATTTAGATGCAAATTAACATCAAGATGCCTCAATGAATTTCAAACAGCACCAAAAGATGTACCTTGAAGTCCAGGCAACCCAGGCAATGTACTGACGATGATGCATATCTGGGCTCTTCTGTCTCCAGAGAATTAGTTCCCTCAGCTTGAAAGAGACACCTCTTGCTATCAGGCTATTTGTTTCTTCACAGAAGCATTGAAAATCACCCAGACTAGTTTGCATGGGACTGTATCTCATGTTGCTGATCAGACCAATGGATTGCTATTTTAGTTACCTATCATTACTGTGGCCAGAATTGAGTGGCTGATGTCTGTCAGTTAAAATCAGTAGGAAGATATTTTCTCCCATTTGCTGATAAAAGCAAAGAATAAATTGGAGAAATTCTGTTTTACACAGACGTCAAATTTTTCACTAACAATATCAAACAAAGGAACATGAACCTCTGTGATTTCAGTGCTTGGCTGAAAAACACCCATACAATGAAGTTTAATGAGAAAAAAACCTTCAAAGCAATGGACAGTCTAAGGCGGGGAGTGGGGAAATACTTTTTGTTGAAAGTACTCTCCCATTTTCTAAGAGGAAATAGAAGTCTCAGGAGAAGATTGACCAATCACTTTATAAAAATCCATCAGGTTGATTCCTGATTTGGAAACCCTTAACTTAGAGCTGCAACTTTTTTTTATTCATTCAGGGGATGTTGGTGTCACTGGCTAGGCCAGCATTTATTTCTCATCCCTAATTGCCCTTGAGAAGGTGGTGGTGAGCTACCTTCTTGCATCGCTGCAGTCCATGTGGTGTAGGTGCACCCACAGTGCTGTTAGGGAGGGAGTTCTAGGATTTTGACCCAGCGTCAGTGAAGGAACAGCGATATATTTCCAAGTCAGGACAGTGTGTACTTTGGAGGGGACCTTCCAGGTGGTGGTGTTCCCATCTATCTGCTGTCCTTGTCCTTCTAGATGGTAGCGGTTGTGGGTTGGAAGGTGCTGTCTAAGGAGCAGTGATGCCGCGGAAGAGCTATTGATTGGGAACGCTGCTTTGCCATCCAGTAGTGAAGGTTATTGAGGCCCCCAAGGCTCTCGGCAGATCTGAAGTTGTGGCCCTTTCTGTTCCAATACAGCAGCTCTGGAATACAAAGCCATGCACCCAGACATCGATCTAACTGCAGTGGTCCACTACTGAGGGAGATATGACTTGAGTATAACAAAAACACCAATTTAAAAAAAAATTAAATCAAAGAACAAAAGGTACTTTACTAGAATAAAAGCAAAATATTGTGGATAATGGAAATCTAAAATAAAAACAAAGCGCTAGAAATACCAGTTCTGAAGAAGTCATATTTAACTCAAAATGTTAAACCAAGTTTCATGCCACTTAACCACTTTTATTTATCTTATCCTTTCTCCCGCTCTTCCTGTGCCCTGCAATATGGCCTTTCCCTTAATACAACTCTCAATAGAATCAATGTAAAGAAAACACTGTGGATTGTGTTCAAAGAGACATCTTCTCAACCTCTGTGTGTCTTATATGACTAGGATGCTGGAAAAATGAACATATTACCAATATAAATGTGAGTCCCCCATTATTTAACTATTAGTCTTTCTTTGATCCTCTCTTACTTAACTAGCATTTAACCTCACTTATTCAGAATTAAGCTGCAGATGATTACTGGGACTATAGGGTATTTCATTTATAGAAGCATCAGCAGGTTAGGAGAAGCTGGCCACATCCAGGACAATATTGACAACTTTCCTTTGAACTGATGAACAAATTATAGTTCCACTGTAATTGTGTGCAATTTTCACAGTGGAAGTGCCTTGTGGTTTTCCCTAATTGCCTACCTTGGAAAAACACACCAATCAAACACCTTTCTGCCAGAGACCTTTTTGAAACTATTCCAGTTTACACTGTGATGGATGCTGATTCATTACTGCCCCTAAGGTGTCAAGCTGTCCCTTGATGGTCTGAACCATTAAACTGTTTAATCTGTAATTAAAAGACAATTAAAACAGGATTACCAACAAAACAGCACACCCTTTTGTATTCCTATGTGCTCCATCAATCATTTTTGTTTTTGTGACAATGAAAGATTTATCCCATTTTCCAAGAGACTCTTAACTGTGTTTTAAAAGTGATGCCTGGTGAAGAGGACAATTAGAACTCAGAACTGGGATCTTCATTTTATTTTCTCCCACTGTTGCTCGCCGTTACGGTATATTTTAAAAAAGTAAACAAAGGAATAAAAAGTATAATTATAATTTTCTGGAAATATTTTTGTTGCAAGGAGCACTGATATTTACAGCCTATTTAAAGAAGTGCATTTTTCATTACAACAAAATGTTGGTACTCAACCTGATTGCTCAGTTGGTGCACCCAGCAGCCTAGATTTTTTTCTAGAGTTATGCCAAGGCTTTACAACAGATCCTTATGGATTTATGGTACCGCTCAAATGTTGTACTACAAGAATGTATAGTACCATCCCAGTACTAACAGGTATTAGCTGCATGCGGTCAGTCTTAATGCATTATAGTGTGCAGGCGGTATTATAAAGCTATTTTTATACTGGTTCCTATTCCAATCCAATTCCAAGACATCGGCATTCACACTTTTAAATCAGGCTTCCTTATCTCAATGGCATTCCTAGACACAATTATGGAGACTTAAGATTCTTCTACCTTTCATAAGGAATATGAAAGTGGCTCATCATCCTTTAATGTTCCCCTAGTACTAAATGGCCTTGCTGTGTGCATGCAATACCTTAATAGGGCCTGTTCCCTCCCAGACCCTATAATAGAGTCCAGTAGTACGTGAGTGGTACTATAGGGACTCGTAGTATGAAGGTAGTGCTGTGGGGTCTGGTAGTGTGCAGGCAATACAATAAAGCTAGGCAGTATGCAGGTGGCAGTGTGCAGCCTAATATTGTGCAGACAGCACTATAAGGTTAGATGAAGTTGTACAGTACACTCTGCTCCTATAGTATGAACATGCATGAGTGAAGTATTAATGCATACCAGTTCAAAAGGATGTAGCGTGATCCCAGTGCTCATTATTTGTCATTGATTCATGGTATAGATATATACCATGGTATGGTATGACTATTTATGTTTAGGTGCTCCATTACGGGAAGAGCTGGGGGGAGGAGGGCGCAATTCATCACTTTGCTACAAGTCTGCTTTCTGCCGGCAGGTGATGGAACATGGTTAGGAATCACAGAACAGTATAAAATATATTCTCCATGGAGAGAAGGAAATGCAATAATAAATCAATGCATGGCTCCCATTTTCTGCCTGCGGTATGTTTACTCAGTATTGCACTTTGCATTGCTCTCTTGTTCTGATTCTTTATTAAAAATGTAATTATCTTTATTCAGCCTCTGGTTCAGTGTCCTCTCAGCGTGTTTGCTGAGCCAGTGTAGCATTGAGCTCTTGCTGATAACAGAATTCATTCGAAGTTTGCTCTTGTGCAATATTCAAAATAATTTTGCTGTGTTTTTTTTGTACAATGGCCTTTGTCACTTGCTCTTTATTCATGGAGAGTGGAGGTGCTGATTCCCACTTTCCAGGAAGTGAATTAAGAAATCAGCATCTGTTGGATCAGCTTTGTTGATGCTGCACGCCTTAAGATTGGCTGTACATTGTCCACTCATTTCATGAAGGAGCGCCTCCCATAAACAAAATATTCCAATCTCTACAGGATCATGCACTGAAATTATTATTGTTCTTCACAAATGGGAGATCAAAAAACAAATTCTGTATATTCGTTCCTGTTATGGTGGCGTAATTCACTGGAGCATTATTATGTTGCACTTGGCTAGCAACAGGACACTAGCTTAATTTCATACCACTTTAGTTTTAATTTTCAGCCCTAGGTGGAATCATCCCAGATTTACACTAAGTGAATGGGGGAAATTATGTTTTAGCTGCCAGCCTCAATGGTGGTGGCTTCTCACGCCGTGTCGTCCCAAATCCACTCTATTAATTACGCATTCCTGAGAAACACGTCGTTTCGATGCCAAGCAGGCTCTCTGCCATGCCATCACCTCACCACTTCATCACTCCGGGCGTCACATTTAAATGCAGCCGTGCTCACACCTCTCGGTGCTCCCAGCCCAGAATTGCTGCACAGAAAGCAGGATGGCCCCAAAAGGCAAAAAGACTGCAGCCCCTTGGTTTAGCGATGCGTCCCTTGAGCACCTTTTGGATGCTGTGATGTCTTCTACCCCTACTCTAGCTGCAGGAGGGACAGTGGCATCGCCAATCCAGCATGGGAAGTGGTGGCAGCGGTGGTCAGCGCAAATACCCTGCAAAGGAGGACAGCCATCCAGTGTCACTACAGGATGAATGGCCTCATCCGTTCCGTCATGGTAAGTCAGTCTTCTCATCACCGTCAACTCTCACACTCACAAACCCACCACACATCCACAGGGATCTCACACCTCAAGGGACAACACCACTAACTCATACATACCCTCACATCTTCATCAGGCTCATATCCCCTGAAGCTCACGCCCTAATCTTGTCTATATCTCCACTCACCACACAAACATTCCACGCAGTGCCATGTATCCTGCTCACACTCTTTCCATCTGTTTCTGTGCAGGAGAAGCCTGCTCAAATCAGCAGGGACAGGTCCCAGACTGGGGGTGGAGTGGTCCACAATAGGCCCCTCACTCACTTTGAGCAGCGTACCATCACGCTAACTAGTGAGGACATGGACCGTGCCTGCAGCGATGGTAAGGTCAGCAGCGAACACCCTCGTGAGGATCCTGTAGCACATCACCCCTCTCTCAATGCAAATCTCCAGCCAAGAGGACACCTCCATTGAAGAGCTGGAAATTAGCAGCCTTGAAGACCTGTCACTGCGCTTACCCACACCCTCCACCAGCGCAGAGAGACACACCTCGGTGGGAGTCAGTGGGACCTAGATCTAGAGCAGGCTTGTGTTCTCAATCTGGTGGTCACCACACGGACACATGTCCGCAGCAGGAAGAGGCAGGTTCAGCTGAGCTCCGCGGCACTCTGAGGACTGCTGGGGAAGAGGCATCTGTGAGTCCAAGTCAGATGATGAACCTCTCGATTTGGCCTTCCAACTCAGTCAGCAGAATGCGTGGGAACATCACACACAGCTGTTGAAAGCCCTTAACAGAGTGGCTCGCGAGTCAGAGGAGTTCGTCCACCTGCTCTCTGATGAAGTGGTGGCCACGTGTGCGTACGGAGGTCTCCATGGGGAGGATGGTGGATGCCATGGAGACCCTGGTCCAGTGGAACGCAGAGATGCACTGCATTGCAGGAGACATGGGTGAGTTCCTGTAGTGGCAATACGAGAGGGAAATGGGGCACCTCGGCGTCCCTCCAGGTGCTCCTTCCCCTCGAGGAGTCAGGTCGGGGCACCTGGAGGATGGAGGAGAGGCAGCTGGACACCCCTGGGTCATCCACTCAGTAATCTCAGAGGCTACCCTCTCCCTCTGAGTCCCCTTTGCCTGTAAGCCCCTCAGCTTCATCCTCTGTCAGCGCAGAGGGAGCAGCTGGCCAATGACTGATTCTGGAGGGAGAAGTGTATGTGTGGCAGGGCCTTTCGGAGCCTTGTGCAAGCACTCTCCCACGCAAGCGGGTCCTTCCCGTATCACATTCACCTCAAAATCCTGAGCATTTTCAATGCTGTCTGCTGGGGTTCGCTTTCGGGTGTCCATCTGAGCTGACCTGCATCTCCACCCACCCACTGATCACACTCCCATGCAGCAGCTGATCTCGCCCACCACGACTCTCGTTTCACTTTCCATTTAGACAGCATGGTGGTGATTCAGTTCTTCATTTGCTCCCCTGTCCTTCCCCTCCCCCAGTCACCCATTTTCTTTCCTCCATCACTGTTGAACCCCTCTGGCATCACCTTCCATCTCCCCTCCGTGACCCCCTAGCCACAACCTTGTTCCTTTGGGGATGTCCAGGTGAACATACACGCTCCCTTCCTTCCTGAAAATCCCATCACCATCCACATTAACCTCCCTGACCTCCTCCTTCCCACCCCCAGAGTCTGTGTCTGCCTCCGAGTCCCCACCAACCACCCACTCTGTCCCTTCTACTGCTACGTCAAACTCTCAGCTCCCCACCCTACCGCCTCACTCTGCCCTCAGTCATTCTCACCATTTCCTTGTACCATGCCCACCCTCAGTTCGTTCCCCAGGCGGACCCTCCCTTGCACATTCACCTGGACTTTACCCCATCTCTGGACCCCTTCCCCTCCCTTGGAACCCCTTCCCCCTCTCCCCCCTTTTGGAACCCCTTCCCCCCTCCCCCTTGGAACTCCTCCCCCACCACCTTTTTGAACTCCTCACTAACCCCGCCTTGGAACTCCTCCCCCGCCCTTTAAAACCCTCCCCCTATTAGTCCTCCCCTTCCCCACCCCCCGCTTAATCCTTCCCCCTTCCTGACTCCTTCAGACACCCTTACTTCTTTCACCACCCTTAGTCCTCCCCCCACCCCCCGACTCCTTCCTCCCCCAGGACTCCCTCCCCTCTCCAGACTCCTTACCCACTCCAAACTCCTTCCCTTCCACCTCCCACCCCCCCCCTTACACCTACCTCCCCAATTGCTATCTTCTCCCCCGTTACTCCTTCCTCCCCCTGTACTCCCTCCCAACCGACACCTTCGTTTCCCCCCCGACAATCTCAACACCCCCCATGACACCCTTTCCTCTCCTAGACTTTCCTCCCCTCCACCGGTACATCTTCCTCTCCCATACATAGCTGGACCTCCCTCTCCACCCCCTCAACCATCATCTGTTGTGAGCAGACCCTCAACGGTAACTTTCCAATTTCCATGAGCTACTTCGTGGCAGAGCCATGTCCATGAGAATCCACCCAGTGTGCCATTGCTGTTGGGCTCCAGCATGTTTTGCTCCTTAGATGTCCATGATGTGAGCAAGACCCTGGTGGTAAGTTCCGACTTATGCAAGTCACACTTGTCAAGACGTGTTCTGCACCGGCATGCAATCACGCCAATGTTGGCGGACAACCCAGTGGGTGGAGGGGAATGATTCTGGCGGGCTAGCCTTATAATGATATGCAGATGTATTACAATGAGGTTCCCAACATCCGCTGGTGGGAAACGCAACCCACCATTGACGGGCTGAGCGGATGATCGTAAACTGGTATCATGAAGTCGTGAAACCGATTTCCGGCCTTCTCACCATTATTATCCACTCACGCTGCCAAGCACGCCCGACACCAGCGGGCACGGAAAATTCCGCCCCTATGTCATGACAGCAAGAGATGAAGCAGATACTGGGGTATGACCCTTCAGAGAGGGGGTGGGGTCAGAGATTCACAGGAATAATTGCCCATAAACTCCTAAGACTAATTCCCCTTTGCCTGTTTTCCATCAATTTTCATCCTTCTCCTTCTGAAGGTATTCACTCATTCTTGGGGGTTAGCACACTCTTCTGCATCCTTCAGCTGTGAGACCAAGCAAGAAAGCCTGTCAGACTTTTCCTTCCATAACCCAGAGGTGATAAAGCCAGTTGTCACAGCCTTGCTGCTGCCGCTGCCTGAAATTCGTGTTAACTCAGTGCTGACTGGGGATAGGACTGGAGGGCTTCCTGGTCTGTGAAAACTCAAATAGCCTTTGCTGTAAACAATTCAGCCATCAGGGGACAGTGTTCCAGCTGTTGGCTGAGTGTCAGCATTATCAAATGCTTGTGAGAAGGTTCCTGTCTTGGAAACATTGATATATGGTTTTTGGAAAAACAGTGAACACAACCAAGAGAAGAATCAAAATGAGTTCTACCTTTTCCAATCAACCTAGAGAAATATTTTGTTCTGGTAATTTGGTCCCAGCAGCACTGTCTTCAGTTAGAGTTACAGCTTAGCGCTAAAAAGGAGAAGCTCTCACTGATTTTTTTTTTGTTTCCCCCCCTGCCCCCAATCCTGGTGCACAGAAACCAATTGTGGTACCCAACCTCTACTCCATCTAAAATCAGGCCAAGAATTAAACATACAGCTGTTCTATTATAAAAACAGAATTACCTGGAAAAACTCAGCAGGTCTGGCAGCATCGGTGGAGAAGAAATCAGTTAACGTTTCGAGTCTTCATGACCCTTCGGCAGAACTGAGTATAGTCAGTTCTGCCGAAGGGTTATGAAGACTCGAAACGTTAACTGATTTCTTCTCCACCGATGCTGCCAGACCTGCTGAGTTTTTCCAGGTAATTCTGTTTTTGTTTTGGATTTCCAGCGTCCGCAGTAGCTTTTAGCTTTTTGTTTTTACAGCTGTTCTATTATGTTGGGCAGTGTGTTTAGCCACTAAGCCATGGTGTGAGCTCCAAAGGTGCCATCCTATTAAACATTGAAATGGGCTCTGTTACATTTTCTGGGCCTGCTCCAACAATGGATTTGTGATTGCAACTGACAGTGGAACAAACGTGTCACGTCATTTACCTAGCAAATATATCAGGATGATTAGTTGATACCGTAGCTTAGAACAGCATAGTTTCACTCAGCTTGAGTTAACATGGTGTTAAGTGTAATTTGTTTGGGCAGTCTGAATCCATTTTCTCCATAGCACTAAACTATCCACCGGTAGGTACGAAAATTGACAGCCTTGCTCAGAAAGACCATAAGGATGGCTGCTTGAGGAGATAGAAACAGCATATTGTTGCAGTAGGGGGTGGTCTTTAACTGGCACAAAGTAGAGTGCTGTATAAACTGAGATTATCCTGGAGCTGGGTAGAAGCCTCATTGTTTAACACTATTTCAGGATGCAGATCTGATTATTTAGTCTTGTGATTGGAATTTTAGAGTGTTCAGATGTACTGAAAGACCCCATCCCTGCATCTTAACTTTACCTAATATGAAAGCAAAAGACTGTGTGGGTGCTGGATATTAGAAATCGAAAGAGAAAATGTTCATCAAGCTAAGGAATGGAACATTTTATTGGGCAGCAGTCCAATGTGGTTGAAATGTGGTTCAGAAGCCCACACTGTGTGGAGAAAAATGTCACTCATTGTGATTTTCCATGGTGCAACTAATTAATGGCCAGAGGCCAGGCTTGCCATCCATTAAGGACAGCGGTCATATTCTCAAAGCTGGTGGGCTAATCAGAGGCCTTCCAACTTGAAAGGAGCAGCAGGCTACAATGGAGGGTAAATAAGGAAGAGGGCACTTCAAAAAATAGCCCCCATCTCCCCGATGTTTTTAAATTAAAGGCAAAAAATTTGTTTTAGAGCCAAGCCATTAGTGTGGGGTGGAGGATACGGGGTGGTCTGCAGCTGCTGCTGCATCCAACAGGCAAGGGGGCCTCCAGGCCTTCCTGGACTGCTGGCCCCCTGGTCTGCCACTGGGAGGCTGCTTCTTAAATTGCCCTCACTGCCTGTGGAAATCTGGAGGCTGACTAGAAAACCCCATGTACAGGTGGGTAGCCCTGCTACCGTACCCCTTGCTGTCTCCACAAAAATGGCCTGGGAAAGGGATGGAGTCAGGAAACCAGCATGCAGACCAATTGTAATATTTTTAATGCCTGCCTGCCACTATCCAGGCCCTGGTAGAGCCTAAAGGTCAGCCCCACACTGCATCTCAACAACATTCCTGAGCCCCAATGTCAGAAGAGCAACTCCATTGCAGTATTTATTTTCTAATTTCCCACACCAACTATCTTAAAGATTGTCTGAATGGCTGCTAGTTTGGAGCTGGATTGTGGCAGGCCAAACCTATTTCACATCAGAACTTTCCAGCTAACAAACAGAAAAGACTTTGGGCCAGATTTTCACTGACCTGTAGAAATGGCGAGCAGAAGTCCTTGCCCCCATTTCCAACAGATCAAATATTTGCCGGTAGGAGACGATTCACATCGGAGGGAAACCCAACTTCAGCAGGGCCATTGGACCTCAGTGTTGAGTTCAGACAGAGCCCGTTTTAGCTGTTGCAAGGGCCTTAACCCACAGTGTGGGAGTCACAAATTGGGAGTAGACATAAATGTTCTTGAAGGGTGAATAGGTCTGTATAACTGTCATGATCTGAACTTTTTAATTGTCCCACTCTTTAAACTTTGGCAGCTGCAGCCTTTTTTTTTAGTGAGTCTAAAAACCCCTCTGCTCGACTGCTTCGATTGATAGGCGTAGGTTAGAAAAGAATATTAGCATTTTGTCTTGCAGTTTCAATAGAGCTCTTTGTTGATATTTCCCCAAGGACTGTCATTATGTCATGAATGTCGGCTGTGTTTCAAAACCTGAAATTATGTCAGCAGGGGATTCTGAGTTCATTGTTGATTGACAGTTTAAAGAATCTATTAAAGGATTAGCTGTCTTTGTTAGTTCTGAATAAAGTTTGTTTTTGTAAGGGATTAACCACTTGAAGAGATTTAAAAACTTGAATGGGCATTTTTTCCAACATCAAATGTGTAGTAGTGAGAGCTGTATTAGATTGTTGGGAATTTATTATTTTTTTTATCTCCACATGGCTTCTGAGGTCTACCCGTGCTGGATACCGAGTGAGTGGCTATAGATGTGGCATGGAGCGTATGAAAAGCCATGTGGGGTTGGGTGGGGGCATGGGTTGGCTTGGAGGAGATGAGGGGCCATGGTGGGATGGGGGCTTCAGGGTGTAAGGGCTAGAGGGCCTAACAACTTCTAAAACAACTGGGATGAAGTCTCAGAGAACCAAGATGGGCCTTCTAACCAGCCCGCTTCGGCACCCATCCATCCCTGTGGCTACCTATGCTCTGCTTCCGGAGGCTGCAGTGGCCCCAACTCTATCCCGTACCTGCCTGTCCCCCTCCCACCAAGCACAAATTGCAAGTTTTGATTAATCTTTTACCAAGGCAGGTGCAATGAGTCATGAAGTTTCCCAACTCGAGCTACCCACCTCAGTAGCCAAAAGCTGACTCCTTTACTCCATTAATTTGAACTGGATTTGTACCCAGATCCCAGAGGTTATAGATCACTCTCCGTCCCATGCATTTACCATTTGGTTTCTGGCTCTAATAGAGTATCTACATCAAAAAAAATCAACATATCTTTACAATTGTTGGATGATAATGAACTTGTGATTATATTTGCAGTATTTTCAGTTTTGATCCCAAATTTGCAGCATTTGCTTTTTCTTACATTGAAATGGACACACCAATGGGTTTATATATCAGCCTCTAAAAAGAGACCTGGTTTATATCAGGAAATGCATAATATTTTTAACATACCACTCTGATTTCTTTTGGTCAGTAAGTGGTGAATTTTTGAAAAAAATGTGCAATCGCTGGTTAAATTTTCACCTATCTAAAAAATGATCAGTGTAGCATCGCATCTTAAAGTGAGGCCGTATACCTCGCTGAGAACAGCACAAGAAACCCTCTATCCCTTATTTGTCAGAATAGATACATTCTTAAACAAGTGAAGAAGGTGCTAAGTAAAGGACATATTGCCACCAAGCTGTGTTAACTCAATGTCATTACAATTACCCAACTCTTCCTCATTGATGCACTGTACCTCTAAAGCTGAAAAAAGAAATCTTTTCAGTAAGAGCTTTCATCTCTCCGAGGAGGCTTCAGGCCAATGCACATCCAACAACCTGCTCTGAAAACTCTGCTCACAATTGACAGCTGTAACAAATTCCACCACAGTAGCTGGGTCAATCCACAACATTCTAAAGCAATCAACAACATTCAAAATCAAACAACCCACAGCATTCTTAAAAAAAAGATCAATTTGCCTATCTCCCAGTGTTAACAGACCCTTTAAAAAAAATTCCAGGATCCAGATCCACATCTTAGCCAAAATTAGGTTCTTCCCTGGGCCATGCCATACCTTATCTGTGTTCCATTAGTTTTTGAGATATATTGTTTACAAGCATTACTAGAGGTAAAACTCATTCACCATCATATTTCATATAAATTTGTGACATCAGTATGCGGCTGTATTGTGGTCCGAAGTGTTAAAGCTGAGCTACCTGCCTGAAGATTACTTTGAAAGAGGCTTAAAAAAATAAGCTGAAATTTAAAAATCTTCCCACTGCATTGTTTTGGATTGGTTCTTCAGATTCCTGGCCTTTCCACATTCTTATGATAACACTGCGTAGAATTAGTGTCAATTTTTCCATATGCTCGCCCCACGGAATTTTTACAAAGAATTTGGGACACAGTCAGAAAGGCATTGCCATGGAAATTGAGTGGCTTTTGAATACATTTTAGAATTGCATTAAAAAAGCTGACATTGAGATTAGGTCTTTCGCCCACTGAAACTCATTTCATTGGTACCTTAATTCCCCCAGTTTAGTATTCAATTACATTTCGAACAACCCTGGTGTCTTTGTCTCCACTATCCTGCCTGGTAGATTTTTCCAGATGTTTATCACCCTTTTGTGTAAAGACTTGCCTGATGCCTGTTTTAAACATTAGCTTTGTAAACAATTCCCCAGCTAGTTTTTATCTGGCTCTAATAGTGCTGACATTGTCACATTTTTATCATCCTAAACCTTGCCTTGGCTCTACACGGGTTGCTGTAACATGCTTCTGCTTCGTGATTTGTGTAACCAAGTCTTTTGTATGTTGTATGCAGGCGAATGCTGATGAGCCTCATGTTGCATGACAATCTTAAGCAAAATCCAAAATACTATTAAAGTAACAAATTAAATATAAAAGTAGCCTTCAATCTGTTTCGAATGGATTAAATAGTCAATAACTCTTAGATTGCAGGCAACTTAAGGAATTGTGTTTTGTTTCGTAGCAGATATCTTTTTAATTTACTCATTGTAACACTGAAAGTCGAGCTAATATTACAGCAGATTGGAAAAGCCACTCATTTGATAGAAATTTTATTCATTTAATATTAACCATGCAGTACAAAAGTGATAACTAAAGACATTTAAATAATTTACTCACCCCCATCTTTATTTTTCTTCTCTATTCTATTGATCATACACTTTCATTTTCTGGAAATTAAATACAAACTTAGCTGTTTTCCATTGCCTTATAATCATGAGGTCTGTTTTGAAGGTGCTATGTACTTGCCTTTGTGGCTGATAACTGGCTCCAAAGTTGGTTGTTTAGCCAATCAAGGCTTAGATGTTTGAACATGAACACTGTTGTCTTATAACCATGACTAAATCAATCTCTGCCACAATTTTTTAGCATCCTGTTGAACCCAAATGTTAAACGAGTTACCCTTCCTTGAGGAAACAAGTCGCTTGTGCCACACCAAAGCTGATGAGCTATGGTTCCTCATAGGGTGACTGTCAAATCAATGCTAGTGTCCTCCTTGAAGCCAGGCCCACAAGCGTTCGGGCAAAGCTCCTGCAAAATCAACTTTGATGGACTGGACACTGCGCCCGGATAGCCGAAAACTATCTTCCCCGCCAGGTCCTGTTCACTTAATTCTCAAATGGTCGACATTCCAGCGGAGAAGAAAGAAAACACTTCAAAGACAATCTGAAGCCCTCCTTGAAATGCGGCAGCATTGACCTTAATCCTTAATGACTGGAAGAAGCTTGTTACCAATCATTCAGAATAGCGACAACTTGTCCATCATGCCTTATCACGCATTGAGTCCCAACACCATAATGGTGAGGCAGACCAGTGGCAGAGAAGGAAAGAAAAGGAAACAAATCCTGCACTCTGGATTTCACCAACTCGTGGGATGCCCTTTTCCCTGTGGATCGAGAATCATGTTCAATCACATGATGACCCATGGCAGAAACTCGCGATCCTGAGTAGACGTTCTCCTCGAATCAAGGGACAGCCAACGACAATGGTTTCCTGCATTTAACCAATGAAGATAAATGACTTTTGATTAAATGTAATTCAGCAGTGAAGCAATAAGAGCTTCTTGGTGGAAATATAGGGAGTAGGAGCCTACCATTTGAAGGCTGAAGGAAAATTACTTTCACTTGCCTAGTGAGTAATAAACTATTCTTTCTGGAAGGGCCAGAGGATCCATTCCTATAGATTGTAATTTCTGTATTTGATTTGCTACTTCTGCTTCCCTGAATAGCTTCAGGTACTTGGTGATGACTGTTCCTAAAGGAACAAACGGATACCAGTGAAAACCTATGCTGGTACAGTTAGAAGTATAAATTTAGAATAACACACAGTCTGCAATATTGCAAGACAACAGTTGAGCAAGATAAAAGAGAAATTAAAAATGCTGGATATTTTGAAATAAAAATAGAAAATGCTGGGAATGCACAGCCATTTGGCCAGGTTGTGAAGAAGGTGCTGTCCAAAACAATTACCCACCTGTTTTCTTTCAGAATCTGATGGAAATGCACAGCAGGTCAAACATTTTCTGTGGCTATGTCGGTAATACATTCAGCAATTTTATGAAGCAGGGTAACACTATAATGGATGTTATTCTTTAGAATATACTCAAACCATTGTTTGCTGATTTTATTTTATACCAGGTAGGATATCCTCATGGATAATGATGGCTAGGTAACATCTGTAATCATATCCAACATTTAATAAGCGATATTGCACCATGTGATGTGACAAATTGTGAGAATAGGATTGATTTAACTTTTTACCACCATGGTTTGGGGAACTGAAGGATACTGGCCTTTTGTCTCTTGGACTTGGGTTCAAATGCTGCCCAGACGATGAAATGGCAGACTCATTCTGTCTGTTGGCTGTATGGGACCTAAGTGAATTGAGCTTGGGCAGTCTCTGCCCATACAAACAACTGGAATGGTAGTCCCTAATTAGTGCTTTTTGGGGATTTGGGACAAGGTATATTGACAGGCTAGAGCAGAGAAAGCTTTACTCCACATTGAGCCGTGCTTTAATTGACTTGAGAGTGCTTGATGTTGACACTGGTTGCCTGAAAAGGCAATTGTACTGTCCCTGAGTACCAACATCCAACAGATAACTAATATTGCATGTTGTTATTAAGCATTGTTTTGTGGGAAAATAACAGCAACAAAAGAAAGATGATCCTCTATTACTCCTTCATTTTATTAATTGCAGTTTTGTTTATCAATGTGGTAAAGTTTACTTTTGATTTTTGAGTATTTAAAATTTAAAGTAATGTCAAAGTTTTGGATTCAGTGTAAGACTTAGAGTCTTAGACTTCAGAGGAGGAAAGAAGAGTGATAATCACAAAACTCCCTTTAACTAGTGTAACGGTATTATGATCAGTTGAAAACATCGACACTGTTGAAGACTAAGAAGCGCAGTTTTTGTGATCCAAGAAGCTGGTTACCATAGCAACAGTTCATTATCGGGCAGTCCTTTTTTTTAATTATACAGCTTCAGGCAGTGATTAGAAAATATTCTCTGAAGGAGTGAATTAATTTACAGTTCTAAAATTAGAATGTTTTTGTTACCAATAATTGCAGCCCTGGAAGCTGAGGCCTCAAGTTCCATGTAAATACCAGAATCTCCCATGGCGATTTTGTGTTTCAGTTCTGTCATTGATTGACTGAACTATCGTCTCTTTTACTAGAAATGTATACTGAGTTTGGCGATGTAGCTTACCTGTTACATCCCCTTCGCTATGTGGATAAACTCTTGCACTTCGGTAAATTATCGTTGATAACATTGTGTTTCAGACTTTGCAAAATTATTTTTTCCTGCTTCTCCCCTTCTTCCTCATAGCTTGCAGTTGCCTGGTTTCCTCTTTCCCATCACACTGTCAGGTTGCCACCTAAAAGAGAAAATTTTGAAGTATAGAAGAAGGTGATCTGACCAATTGTGCTGAAAGACCAGCATACTTAGTCCAGTTTTCTGGTCTTTTTTTCCCATGCCGTCTTAAATGTTTCCTTTCAAATATTTAACCAATCCCCTTTTAAAAGTCTGCTGTACCACTGTTTTTAAAAAGGTATTCAATGCCCCAACAATGCTACTTGTTTTAAGACAATTCTCCTAGCCTCTTCCTTTGTTCTTTTTCGAGTGATCCAAAATTTATGCCCTCTAGCTACCAACTCACTGACCAGTGGAAGTAGTTTTTCTTGATTTGCTTTATCAGGTATGTCTTTTGACCACATCTTAGATCTCTTAATCATGTTTGTTTTAATGAAAAAACACGTGAGTTTAGTGATGCTGTTGTTGGTGTCTTATCAATTATACTGTTAAGGTTTGTTAATGTCAATTGTTGTTAAGGAAAACAGGTGATGGGTATTTGAACACATAAATAGGGGATAGCTGGGACACTAGGCGTGAGCAAGGAGTGTTGATACTAGACAAAGTCAATAAACTCTCCCAGCACGGACGGGCTCTGTGTCTTAGTTTTGTCTTCACCAGCTGTCTTAAATCCTGTTAAACAGCTGTCAGTACATTTACGCATTTCTTGTTGTGTATAGATACCAATATTTGGAGTCTGAATGCCATATCGTAACCTTCCACATTTTGAGATTTCTCTGCAGTTTATGTTAATAATGCTACAAATCAGTTACATCCAACTCACAAGGGATTAAAATGACCAAAGCAACCAGAGAGGTAGGGGGAAGGTGAGTGGTGAGGGGAGAGGAGGAATTTTGTGTTTAAAATTAAACAATTTGTGGAATTTTGCTACTCATGTACTTTTCTGAATTGAGACAGTAAGAGCTAAATTGTTCATCCCAGTCTTATTATGTCAAGGTGATCTAATTTGTTGCGAGAATAGCTGGGTAATTGCACTGGGGCAGGGTGCAAGATGGCTTGTAGAAGGCTTGATTGGCAGTTTTTCCAACCAATAACAGTGGTTACTCTGTACATTCACACTGTTGTAAAATAAAAAGCTTAACAACCTCTATCTGGCCTTGCCCAACTAAAGTTTTAGCTGTCCATTCATTGGAAGATATTCAAAGTGCACATGATGCTAGATGGGAAAGGCACAATATTCAGTTCAGATCACAAAGGGGGTACTATTGTTACCACCCCTGTGTTACACTTTTGTGTGAGTTAGACATCAGGCAGGGCAGGGCAGACACAGGCCTGAAGGTAAAAAATGGACACTACTTACTACAGTAGCCAACATTGCTTGACCTAAGAGAGTATCGAAGGCAGACCCAAAATTTGTAATATGTCCACAAAACTTCAGTTTTGGAAGGTCAGCTTCCCATTACATTATTGTACCACACAGTTATAGCACATTCTGTAGGTAGGTTGCCCAATGTTTCGGGAATGAACAAAATCTACAGAATGTCACCACGTTTATGAAATACAAAATTAGGCTAAGTGCTACATTACTGAGTACCAATGTTGGAAAGAGTATGGGGAGAAGACTAAGTAAGTCAAGATGTAAGCCAAGCTTACTTCATCCAGTCTACCTTTCTCCCCCATTTTTTTTAGATCTGACATTGAAGTAGCTAATGGTGCATTCACAAGGAATATTGAATATATGGGTCTAGAGATTTGTAAAAGCTGCATTTGTTTTATAGGCATAAATCAGGCACCTATGTGTCCAATATGGCTGGTAGTGTGTGCATGTATATTCTGTGCCAAAGTGCACTGACCCCACCTTAGTAGTAAAGACCCATATTAGGCATCTAGCTGCTATCAAAGAGGTACAAATTTAAAAATTTTACCTAAATGTGGAGCTGGAAGGAGCAAGAGTGCTCCTCCAGCTTCACAGCAGTCTTGAAAATGGTTCCTAGCCCCTGATTGAGAGGATGTTAGTCGTTTTTTTCAGCCCAAACCTTCCTCCGAGGACCTATCCAAGGGCCACTGCTGGCAACACAATGGTCCGCAATTTAAATCCATGTCACTGGTGAACTGCCTGGTGAAGTGCAACAAATGTCCCTAGCTCACCAGCTTAATTTAGTTGCAACCCTAGGCCCAATATTAAGTGGGCCTCAGGCTTAATTGCTCTGGTGCAGGGATGGTTCACTGTACCTACTTCACAGTGGTAGGTTAGGGATATAGTTTCAACCCCGTGGTATTTTGATGCATCTTAATTAGTAATTGAGCACCAGACTATTGTCACTGAAATTTTTACTTGCTTCGCTTCTGAATTTTGTTTAGTCTTACTTTGGGAGGTGATAAAATAACAGCATCATGTTAGCGTGAAATAACTGTGCAGGTCAACAGAATGTTCTGTTCAAGAAACAGAGAAATAGAACAGAGTTACAATGAATGTTGATATTAGAGGATAATATTGTAGAAAAACATACACATTCTGACATTAAACTAAATTGCGCAGTTTATGCATAACTGTGTTTCTTACAGTGAAGTAAACTTAGGATCATTCCCCTGCCCAGCATTTTGGTATCAAATAGAGATCGGCTTGTCTGGTTCCTTTTCTCTGTTTCAGTGGTTCAGGTGAATGCTAAAGGTCAGTTAGCATGCCTGAAGAACAGAAAGGGGCTCAGTCCAACCTTTCTGCCTCAATCAACACTACCAAAAATAGATTAACTGTTTATTTGTCTCATCCTGGAACTCCCTTCCTAACAGCACTATGGGTGTTCGTACAACACATGGACTGCAGCAGTTCAGGGAAGTGGCTCACCACAACCTTCTCAAGGATAATTAGGGATGGGCAATAAATGCTGGTCTAGCTAGTGAGACCTGCATCCCATGATTAATTTTTTTAAATTACTGTTGCTGAGATCAAAATTTCTGCGTTATTGCCTATGTATAATGACTGAACTGGAGAGTAACTCTTAGTTCATGAAGCGCTCTACAACCCTTCTGAGAGACATGATAAGTGTACTGTATAAATGCAACTTCTTTCTAAGTACTGTGTGTAATTCACTTCTGGCACTACTCTCTGTTGTAACTAATATAGGGCTTTTATCGCAGGCAAGGGGGCTGTTTGACTCATTTTTAGTTAGTTGTTAGGAGCTAATTCTAAAACTTTGATCTTTATTGGTTCTTTTGAAAGTCCTTGTAGCTACTACTTACAGAGATGACACTACACAGGAAGTTGCTGCTGACAGGAGCCTTAATACTCTGTTAGTCTTATCTAATCACTAATTTTTATATTAATTCTCGGGCTGTGGGCATTGCTGGCAAGGTCAGCATTTATTGCCCATCGTTAACAAACAAGTGGCTTGCTAGGTCTCTTCAGAGCCAGCCACATTAGAGTGTGAGTTAGGCACAGAATCATTATGGCATAGAAAAAGGCCATTTGGTCCATCTAGTTCATGGTTCATATATAGGCAAGACCGGCTATGGCTGGTAGGCATCCTTCCCTAAAGGATTTTAGTGAACCAGTTAGACTGTTGTGACAATCCAACAGCTTCATGGTCACTTTCATCGATACCAGCTGTATATTTCAAGGTTGCTTTAAACTGACTTCAAATTCTCAAGCTCCTTGGTGGAATTTGAACTTAGATCCACAGGATTATTAGTCCAGTAACATAACCACTATAATACTAAGACCTGATTAGCATTACTTCACCTGAATGGTATTGTACCATTGCAATTCTCAAAATGTTACTGACCAGCAGCTATGAATCTACCAAAAACATCACACTGTCTTTCTGTGAAGCCTTTGTGCTGGGTTAAACCTCTGGCTTGGTTTCAATTGACATGATTGTTTTTTTAAACCTCTGTTGAACTCTGCAATTATACATTTTACAAACCTCATCAGAAAACTGACCATGTCCAATCTTCAGAGATTAAGTTTTGTTAAACAAAAATATGCTTTTATAAACAATTGAAAACATAGTTTCCAACCATCATGCCAAGTTCAGGATATTCCATTGACAGCTCGTGGCTTTCACAAAGTGGAGTTCTACTTGATAAGACTGCAGACTCTGGTAGGGATTTTTTTTTAGTTTTAACTTTAACCTGCCCCTTCTCCAAAGGTCATAAATGTGTGGAAATCTGACTGGCAGTACTTTAAGCGGATTACGGTGAGTAACAAAAATAAAACAGGAAAACAAGTCTTGCGCCCAAAAAGATATCCAGAGTACACAGAAATCACCTAATTTACCTAATCTAATGGTGGATAAACACACTCGTCACTGCATCAAAATCCTGGAACTCCCTACCTAACAGCAGTAAGGGAGCACCTTCACCAAAAGGACTGCAGCAGTTCAAAAAAGTCGCTCACTACCACCTTCTCAAGGACAATTACGGACAGGGCAAATAATGCCGGCCTTACTAGTGATTCCCACATCCCAAGGATGAATAAATCACACGTAGTGCTATTGAACTATACTGATCAGGATGTCCCAGGTCCTATTTCCAGTCAATGCTGAATTTGCTTGTCTCAACCAGAGCAGCAGTTGTGAAGCTACAGTTGGCCTAAGTTTCCCTGGGATACTGCAGAAAAAATTTGCTGATGTTCTTTCTGATTGCTATTGAGTTTCTGCTGCTGGGAATTGAGTATGTGAATGAATGTCAGGTGAAGCCAGTACTGGGATTGACTTGGATGCTCTCCATGGGTACTTACCTATCTAGGTTCACAGATAGTAATTGGTTCAAATAGGAGATACCATCATTCATAGAAAATAACAAATTGTAAACTCTAGAAATATGGAGAAATAGATTTTATACATGGATCACCTATTCTCTTTTCTGTCTATGCACTGTCTTGTGTGTTGAATAGCTTCTGCAATTTCTTGTACACGAGTACACTTTTGTCAGGCAGTAATTGCCTACAAGTTCCACTCCATTCACCATCATGTTCGATATACTTCTATTTACAACTGATTGCCAATATCAGTGTTAAGATTTGGTTTATCTCCCTCTCCCATGAGAGAAAGCAAGGGAACACTATTAGACTACCCCATCAGCTGTAACATAAGGTGAAAAGATTCTTATTGGCAGTATGGTTCTGCATAGTCATTAGAGCCTTTTCAATCAAGCTTAGATGATAAGGTAACCCTGCTTCTTGATAGATTCCCTTCCTGAAGAGAGTAATCCTGATACCTTGCAATACTAAAGTATTATCAACAGTTGGACAGCATGGTGATCAGAAGCAACATGGCAGGCAAATCATTTATTTTAGCATGCAAATGAAAAAATATATTGTAGGTCACGTGATTGGTTTGAGAATTTACAAAATAGGTTTTGTATAAATATGTTGGTGCATATATCTGAACACTAGCTCCTCTGTCCTGCTTAGATACCGTGAGGTAGAAACCATTTAAAAACAAGCAAGATCAAGTCCTGGAGAGTCAATCATTGAGTTGCATATACTTCAGTTGCTTTATCATTTTTTTTTAAGAACTTACTATATCCATTTACAAAAACAAGCAAAAATAACTCATTGCTTACTGCTTGGGGCTGATTCAATCCGATATGAAAAATATCCAGACACCGCATTCAGCCATAAATAATAAATTGAATTGCATTCTTTCTAAAATGTCAATCTTTCATAAATAGTAAATGCTGCATCCAATTCTGCAAATTGGCCCACGATGATATACGCAAGGAGGTTTACATACACTGGGTGCGGCTCCTAGATTCCTCTGGTCTGTGCACCACCTGGTCACAGCAGCTGCACACAACTGTGACTTACTCTGCCCCCAGCCAAGCAATGTACCCAATGGCTTCCCTTTTCTCACTTGAGCAGGTAATTCGCTAAAGCTACCTCAGGCGGCAGGAGTGGAGGTCGTGAACACTGCTGAGGTCCTGGTGTGACTGAACGCACTGTCCCAGTATATGGTGCCTTTTCAGTCAGTGAGCAGGGTGAGGGGTGAGCATTCCCTTGTTCCATTGGGCATGATTTGACAGCTGCAGTTTTTCCCCCATCTCTCCACCCACCACCTCCCCAAGGTTGCCAATATTGTTTAGTTATATTCCTGGATGTTTCACCAAATTACCACCTGACACCAATTGCCCCACCTCCACATTCCTGCCAGTGGCCGCCCGGCATTTTGATCCTCATGGTGTTCCACCTTCCTACACCAAATGAAAAGTGAATAGGTCCTTCATTACTCGATTGGATGATTCTTTCCTATCAGTCAACAATCTTTTTTCCATGTCCAACATTTTTATAACTAAACAACGAGTGTACAAAAAAAGTTAAAACAATGTTTTAAATGCCCCTCTGATTTTTCTCTTGGGTTGTCTTAGAGATTAGATTTAATCTCTGAAGACTCCAAGACTATTCTGGGTGGTTGGCAACCATCTATGTCTTCCAGCCCCCAACACCCCCACCCCACCTAGCCAGCCCTTCTCACAGGCTTCTGCAACCCAGCTTTTGTTGACTGGTGAAATCGCATAGATTATGTTGTGACTTTTGTTATCACCTCTGCAGAGCTCACGGCCAGATATCTCTCCTGATACCATCACTTGCTGCCTCAGCGTTCACTGACTTAGCCACAGGAGCCACCACGGAAAGCAGCCTGCCATTCAGTTCCACTATATTCACACAGAATATTACATCATGGCTTGTTTTCAACAGTCAAAAAATTTGTAATTCATTTTTTCTGAGCTTTTAAAAACTGTCTTGAGCAAACAACGTACCTGCCGCTGCATATCCATCAGCCAAGCTTCAATCCTCTGAAGAAGGGCCATAAGGACTCGAAACGTTAACTCTGTTTCCCTCTCTACAGATGCTGTCAGACCTGCTGAGTTTTTCCAGCATTTTCTGTTTTTATTTCAGTCCTTGCTCCCCAACCTGACAGATACACACATGAATAAAATGAGTGTTTGCCACATTGTCACTGTTATTTTAATGAAAATCAGGATGCCATCAACCATTACAGTTTCATTTATTTGCAGACTGCAGTCAGCAGATTTGTCACTGAATTTGTAGAGTGAGATGAAAGAAGATAAATGCAGGACAGTGACAGTCAGCATGCAAATGGAGCATATCCTGACACTGAGCATAAATCTCTCATTGAAGCTCTGCCTGGCATTCTAAATTTGTCTTGAACTTATTTGCAGTCAGTAGTCAGTGACACAAAGATTAGGACTGTAAAAATATTCTAACTTTGTCCATCAAAGCATGTCACGGAATTCAAAGCAGCAGGAAATGCTTATTTTGTTTTCTGAATAATGGTTTACTGATGCTAAGTTTGAACTATTCTGAACAAAATGACAGATTTAGGTTTGAATGAAAAGAAGAAAAATTCTGAACACCAGAAAACAGAAGATGCTGGAAATGCACATCAGGTCAAGCAGTGACTGAAAGAGAAAGGTAGGATAATGTTCCACGTATAGACCCTTCCTGAGAATATACAGGGTTCAACCTAAACCATTAACCTCTCTTTTTCAAATGCAGATTGCCCTACTGTGCATTTCCACCAATGTTTCTATTCACATATTGCTTACTACTTGGTACAGTGTGAAATGTTAGCTAACTTAAACCACTGCCACTCAGTATTAAGTCTTCTCTGAGCTATTTACAAATCTTCTCACATCCAATAGACCCATCAATCTTAGTCCTGATGGGAAAAAACAATTTGGGAATTGCACTTCCTTTTTGTGTGTTAATTAAAGCAAAGAATGATGGCTCTGAATTATGTCTTCAGTCAAAATTGCCATATTACTGGAATTAGTGAGTTCTAACTGTTTCACCATAACAGAAATGCTTGCATTTACAAAGCACCTCATTGCGATTGAAGTATTTCACTAGTTTTGACAGCAATAAGATGAACAGCCAGTTAATCTGTTTTTTGGTACCATTTATTGTTGGGTGGAGTGTTGGTCAGGACAAAAACAAAGGTTTCTGTTCATGGTTTCAGTCATGCCATGAGATGTTTAACCTCCACTTAAGCAGACAGATGGAAGCAATTTAAAGTCTCATCCACTTCGACAGCATTGCACTGGGTGGTCAGATTAGTTTATATGCTCAAGTACTGCTGTGGGATTTTAATCTGTAATTGTGGATCTGGGAATCTAGGAATTAAGTTCCATGCTTACACGGAGACCTGTTACAGGCCTTTACCTCAGTACCTCATTTACCTCACTTATAAATTTGTGTTGCACGGGTCTTACACTCTAACATAGGGGGGAAATTTTAACCTGCAAGGTTGTCAGCTGGGTGGTGCTGTATGCGGGGGGTTAGAACATCAAAAAATGCCAGCATGTCAGGAATCCGCCAACTTCTGCATTTAACTTGGGCACATTTCCAGGCATCTTGGGAAACCCCCATGGCACAGGCTGGTCTGTGAATTAAGTATGCAAAAAATCGATTGACTGCAAATTGAACACCAGATTCTGGCTGTAATCGCCAGCACATAGGCTTCTCAGACTGCCTAAAACTCATCAAGGTTGAGAAGGCAACAGTGCAGCAGGGGTTGAGGGGGTTGTGAAATTGACAGGCCAGAAAGCCTTTAAATACTGAACTGTAACAGCTGCTTCTTTCTTTAAATGAAAGGCTTAGGCTCACAGGAGTTGTTTTGAGTGTGTTTTCACGACTTTTGAGGTGGTTTGCAAAATTTTGAAGGTAGTTTCTGCTACCTTGTACTTTTTTGACTTTGATCTGTACTTCCTGATCCCAGCTTTCTCAGCATCTTGGGAACTGCGAATGTAGCTCTACCTTGGACTCCTGATGAGGAACAAAAGGACCAGCAGGAGCAGCAGCTGTATTGTCCACAGGACAAAAACAGGGATATGAACGCAGCCCCAGTTCGCAGGAGGCGATACCCCCAAGACCAGGTGTATAGACAGAGGACCAGCTTTCTGGGCATGACTGAACAGCAGTTCCTCAGGAAGCTCAGGCTTTCACTATTGCTGACATGTGGAGGCTCCTGGAACAAGACCTCCAACCAAGTGGAGCATGTGGTCATGCATCGCCAGTTGTCATCAAGACACTTCAGTCCTAAATTTCTTCGCCCTCCAGTTCCTTCCAAGAGTCTGTTGATGACCACTTCAGATTTCATGACCTGCTGCACAAAAGTGCATATCCCAAGTGACTGATGCTATGTTTGCCCAGGTCGTCAATTAGCTCCACTTTCATTCTGACTTGCCTCATCAGATGCAGAGGACCATTGAATTTTCTGTAATGACCGATTCTCTCAGGTACAAGGAGCCATAGACAGCACCCATGTGGCAATCAAGTGCCATCGGACAACCAGCATCACTCATTGGTTAAAAGGGATTCTACTTCCATTAATGTTTAGTTGCTATATAGCCACCTAGAGATTATCATGCAAGATATCCATGAAGATGCCATGGTGCTTTCATGTTGTGCCAGTTAAGTCTACCACAGATCTTCACGCCTCTAAGAGAATGATGGAAACTAGCAGAGTAATGGAGTGCATGCCCATTGGAGATGGAGAGATGGAGGTCTCCCAGATAACTGGTGACAGATTAGATATCACACAGCCACATGGCTCACAACAATCACATGTGTTGACTTGATGTCACCAGCAACTAGAATGTGTTGAGAGTATGGAATGACAACTTTTATGGATGAGGGATGGGTGTGCAATGGCAGTACAATGAGAGTGGGTGTCAGTGGCGGCTGTTCAGATGGGGATGTGAAGAAATGCCTTGTGAGAGAGGAATCGGTGGAACCGTAAGGTGCATTGGTCGGAGGAGTGCTGTGCAAGAAAAGGCTGGCAAAGTCAGAGTGAGTGGGTTAGCATTTTAATGTGGCATGCTACTCACCTTTCCTGCCTTGATGAAGTTATTGAACCTACTTTGACACTGTATCCAGAAGTGAGGAACCTATTCAAAGCATATTTAACTGGCTGAATGTAACTTGAATACTTACAACAACTTGGAGATTTACTGTCACACTTTGGTCGGAGGTAGGGGTTGGGAAATAAAATTTCTATCATGCATGCCTGATTGCTCACTCCTGCTACTCACCTCCTCAGCGACTTCCAGCCACATACCTGCTTCATCTCGATTGCTGGCCTCTTTCTCCCGTCTGCAGGGAAGACTGTTCCAGGCCCTTACAGCCCACAGTATTGTTTCCAAAAACCTGAGATTGGGGGTGGCAGCCTTTCCACATTGGGACCCCCAGTTAGTACAGTTGCTCTCTTTGCCCTGACAATTGCAAAATGGGTCCACTCTGAGCCCTGCCAGAATACCTCTAAATAGTGGGGCTTGAACAGTCAAGTGTGGGTCTTAATCTTGACTGCTTTCTGATTGTCTGGGCAACCAGGAAGCAGGATGCTAATGCTGTGGCTGAGTTAAAAAGCCATGGGAAAACCCTTTCAAATATCCGGGTTCTCAACCCACTGTAGGCCTCCTCCAATGCAAGTAGCGGTTAAATTGCCGCCTGTAATCTTCAGCATGGGCCTTCCATTGCATCTAATAATTTTGCTGTAGTCTTCAAGTCATTGTTCTGAAATATTTCATTCAGTTGCTTAAATTATGGTGACGTGACAAATTTAATGGTTCCTACCAGTCAAAACCTGATGTACCATTTACTCATGGCCATTATTAACCCAGACTACCATTTTTATTCTGGCTTATTTCTGGCTGTATTGTCATACATCAAACAGTACATATATTTCAGGAGACATTACAATGATGTATAAACCTTCATGAGGCTTTGACAGAAAGAAAGAAGGAACTTGCATTTATACAGCATCTTTCTGCACCACTGAACATCTCAAAGCCCTTTACAGACAATGAAGTCCTTATGAAATGTAGTCACTGTTGTAACATAGGAAATGCTACTGCCAATATGTGCACAGCAAGCTCCTGCAAACAACAATGTGAAAATGACGGGGTAATTTTTTTTGTGATGGTGATCGAGGGTTAAATATTGGCCAGGACACTGGGGATAGCTCCCCTGCTGTTCTTTGAAATAGTGTCTCGAGATCCTTTATGTCCAACAGAGAGGGCAGACGAGGTTTCAGTTTAACGGTCTCAGCCTAAAGATGGCACCACCAACAATGCAGGACTTCTTCAGTACTGTACCAGAATGTCAGCCTTGATTTTTGCATCAAGCCCTGGAGTGGGGCTTGAACCCATAACCTCCTGACTCAGAGACCAGAGTGCTACCAACTGAACCACAGCCAACATGGATAACTATTAGAATAAGAGCTCATGGTGTAGGCGATAACATATTAGCATGGATAGAGGATTGATTAGCTAACAGGAAACAGAGAATAGGTATAAATAGGCCATTTTCAGGTTGACAAGATGTGACAAGTGGACTGCCACAGGGATCAGTGCTGGGGTCTCAACTATTTACAATTTATATCAATGACTTGGATGAAGGGACTAAATGTGTAGTTGCTAAATTTGGTGATGACACAAAGATAGGTAGAAAATTAACAGGACATAACGAGTCTGCAAAGGTATATAGATAGGTTAAGTGAGTGGGCAATTTGACAGATGGAGTATAATGTGGGAAAATGTGAATTTGTCCACTTTGGCACGAAGAATAGAAAAACAGCACATTATTTAAATGGCGAGAGATTACAAAGCTGTGAGGTACAGAGGGATCTGGGTGTCCTGGTACTTGAATCACAAAAAGTTAGTATACAGATACAGCAAGAGATTAGGAAGGCAAATGGAATGTTGTCATTTATTGCAAAGGGAATAGAATATAAAAGTAAGGATGTTTTATTACAGTTGTATAGGGCGTTGGTGAGACGACATTTAGAGTACTGTGTACAGTTTTGGCCTCCTTATTTAAGAAAGGATATAAATGCATTAGAAGGTTCACTCAGATGAATACCTGGGATGGGTGGGTTATCGTATGTGGAAAGGTTGGACAAGCTGGGCCTGTATCCATTGGAGTTTAGAAGAATGAAATGTGATCTTATTGAAACATATAGGACCCTCAGGGGATTTGACAAGGTGGATGCTGAAAGGATGCTTTCTGTGTGGGAGAGACTAGAACTAGGGGACACAGTTTAAAAAAGGGGGTCTCCCACTTAAGACTGAGATTAGGTGAATTTTTTTTTCTCTGAGGGTGATGAACCTTTGGAACTGTCTTCTCTAGAGAGTGGTAAAGGCAGGTTCATTGAATCTTTTTAAGGTGGAGGTAGATAACCTTTGCTTCCCTTTGTTAGTCAAGAATCTATTTGGGGTAGGTGGGAATGTGGAGTTGAGGCCACAATCAGATCCGCAATGATCTTATTGAATGGCGGAGCAGGCTCAAGTAGCCAAATGGCCTACTCCTCCTAATTCGTATGACCATAGTACTCTTGTAGCTGCTGTGTAAACAAATTGCACTTATGAAAATCAACACTAATACATTTATGATCCATAGAAATAATGTTAAATGTTGAAGCTGAACTTAGAGACTTATAAAGATTTGAAGGTATCAATGTTTGGTGATACCAGGCACTAAGGGATCAGTGAAGCCTCGAGGCAAAGATAAGGTCAGGTCAGAGTTAATAGTCAAGACTTTAGTTATATAGAAGAACAAAAGGGGTCAGCACAAGGTGCCATATGATAGCAAAGGGGACATTCAGCGAATGGCATCAGATGAGAAAAAAGGTCAAGTCCCACATTGTAGCCAACTGCTCAGACTTCTAAGCCTCAAGTGAATTACCCTCGGAAGAGTATGGGCCAATAATTACCATCTGGGAAAGTCAAGGCCTGAGTTACATACAGATTAAACTGTAGCTCGTTCTCATTTGTGCTAATATAGGGCAATATATAAAACTACTGATAATTGCATTATGTTCTTTTTTGCTTGTCTTAGAAATCTTTCTTGATATAATATCATAATTATGATCTTCCTGCTTACTTAATCCTGGCTGGGATTAAAGTATTGCACAGTATTGTAATTATAAACTAATCAAGACACTAAGACTTTATTTACTGCAATATTTCAGTGGAAAATTTACAGTAGATGGGAGCCATCAGGTATGCATGTTGGTAATATGTATCTTACGTTCTGCTCACCCCCAATTGCTACTAAAGTGTGACAGTAACCCTCCATTTTGTTGTAAACTTTCAAATTACATTAGCCAGTTAGATATGCTATCAAATTATTTTAGTAACTAATATAATATGGGTCAGTAGTTTGCCAGAGTTTGTATTCCAGGGCTGTCTGGAACATTGTTGTCAGCTAGTGTTGCATGGAATGCTTAGTGAAAGCAAAACGGTTCCACCTTCCAAGGTAGGTGTATTCGTCAACCTGACTCTGCCATTATCCAAGATACAGCAGGATATGTCCTCCTAGGCTATGACAATTTTTGTAAAGATTGTGGGTGTGTGTAACACCTATCTTCCATGTAGGAGCAGAAGGGATGACTGTCAGTGACTGATGATGACAGAGGAGTGCTTGTGGCCATGCAGAGAATGTAAGACACAGACTCACATCTGTGAGCTTAGTTAAGAGAATTATGCCCATAATATGTGAGTTGGCACTTGTGCAGGGCTTGATGAGATTTGATTATGCAGGAGGAAGATGGATTACTCCTAAGGAGACTTTGTGCTGTCTTGATTATTGTTACTTAGAATGCTCTGCACTTGTTTCTTGTAAAACACAATGAAACAGAGTTTAATAGATATAAAATAAGCCTGACCCAGCAGAAGAACACAGGAAACAGGAGCAGGAGTAGACCACATAGCTCGTTGAGCGTACTCCGTCATTCAGTACAATCATGGCTGATCTTGGGTTTCAGCTCCACTTTCCTGCCTGCTCCCCATATCCCATGATTCCCTGAGAGACCCAAATTCTGTATATCCCAGCCTTAAATGTGTTCAACGATGGAGCATCCATAACCTTCTGGGGTAGAGAATTCCAAAGATTCTCCTCATCTCAGACATAAGTGATTCAGCCCCTTAACCTGAGACCGTGCCCCATTGTTTTAGATTCCCCAACAAGCAAAACAATCTCTCAACATCTACCCTATCAAGCCTCATTAGAATCTAGTATGTTTCAATGAGATCGCCTCTCTTTAACATACAAACATATGAACATACAAAGTAGGAGCAGAAGTAGGCTATTCAGCTCTCCAAGCCTGCTCCATCATTCAATAAGATTATGGTTGATCTGTTTGTGTTTCAAATTCCACTTTCCCATCTACCCCCAATAATCTTTGATTCCTTTGCCTAACAAGAATCTGTGTACCTCTGCCTTAAAAATATTCAATGACCTCACCTCCATGGTTTCTGAGGCAGAGAGCTTCAAAGTCACACAGCCCCCTGAGAGAAAAAAATTCTCCTCATCTCTGTCCTAAAAAGGCAATCTCTAATCTTAAAACAACACCCCCTAGTTCTGGACTCACCCACAAGAGAAAACACACTTTCCAGGTCCACCTTGTCAATTCCGTTTAGGACCTTATATACTTCAATCAAGTCACCCCTCACTCTTCTGAACTCCAATGGAAATGAGTCCAGTCTGTTCAACCTTTCCTCATAAGACAACCTGCTCATTCCAAATATCGATCTAGTAAACTTTCTCTGAACCGCCTCCAACACATTTACATCCTTCCTTAAATAAGGAGACCAAAACTGCATACAATATTTGAGATGTGGCATCACCAATGCCCTGTATAACTGAAGCATAATATCCTTACTTTTATGTTTAATTCCTCCCGTAATAAACGATAGCGTTCCATTAGCCTTCTTGATTACATGTTGTACTTTAAAAAAAATTCATTCACAGGATGTGGGCTTCGCTAGCTGGGCCAGCATTTATTGCCCATCCCTAGTTGCTCTTGAGAAGGTGGTGGTGGAGCTGCCTTCTTGAACCACTGCAGTCCATGTGGTATAGGTACACCCACAATGCTGTTAGGAAGGGAGTTGCAGGATTTTGACCCAGCGACAGTGAAGGAACGGTGATATATTTCCAAGTCAGGATGGTGAGTAACTTGGAGGGGACCTTCCAGGTGGTTGTGTTCCCACCTATCTGCTGCCCTTGTTCATCTAGGTGGTAGTGGTCGTGGGTTTGGAAGGTGCTGTCTAAGCAGCCTTGGTGAATTCCTGCAGTGCATCTTGTAGATGGTACACCCTGATGCTACTGTGTATCGGTGGTGGAGGGAGTGAATGTTTGTGGATATGGTGCCAATCAAGCGGGATGCTTTGTCCTGGACGGTGTCCACCTTTTTGAGTGTTATGGGAGCTGCACTCATCCAGGCAAATGGGGAGTATTCCATTACATTCCTGACTTGTGCCTTGTAGATGGTGGACAGGCTTTGGGGAGTCAGAAGGTAAGTTACTCGTCGCATGATTCCTAGCCTCTGCTCTTGTAGCCACAGTATTTATTTAGTTAGTCCAGTTCAGTTTCTGGTCAATGGTAACCCCCAGGATGTTGATAGAGGGGGGGGGGGGCGGGGATTCAGTGATGGTAATGCCATTGAACATCAAGGGACGATGGTTAGATTCTCTCCTGTTGGAGATGGTCATTGCCTGACACTTGTGTGGCACAAATGTTACTTGTCACTTGTCAGCCAGCGTACTAAGTTCTTGTGACTCATGCATGAAAACACCCAGATCGCTCTGCACCTTGGAATTCTGCAGTCGTTCTCCGTTTAAGTAATACTCTGCTTTTTTATTCTTACTGCCAAAGCGAACAGCTTCACATTTTCCCACATTACAATCCATCTGCCAGATTTTTGCCCACTCACTTAACCTATCTATGTCCATTTGCAACCTCCTATGCCCTCTTCACAACATACTTTTCTACCTTTCTTTGTGTCATCTGCAAATTTAGCTATCAAGCCTTCACATCTGAGTTATTGATATAAATTGTAAAAAGTTGAAGCCCCAGGACAGACCCCTGCGGGACTCCATTCGTCACATCCTGCCAATTAGAAAAGACCCATTTATGCATATTTCCTGTTTGCTGCCAGCCAGCCAATCTTCTATCCGTGCTAATATGTTAGCCCCTCTGCCACGAGCTTTTATTTTCCGCAGTAACCTTTGATGTGGCACCTTATCAAATGCCTTCTGGAAATCCAAGTACAGCACATCTAGAGGCTCCTCTTTATCCACAGTGCATGTTACTCCTTCAAAGAACTCCAATAAATTGGTTAAACATGATTTCCCTTTCACACAACCATGCTGACTCTTCCCGCTTACCTTGAATTTCTCTAAGTGCCCAGCTTTAATCTCCTTAATGATTGACTCTAACGCCTTCCCCACGACAGACATCAAACTAACTGGCCTACAATTTCCTGTTTTCTACCTCCCTCCCTTCTAGAAGAGGGGTTATATTTGCTTCTTTCTAATCTGATGGAAATTTTCCAGAATCTAGTGAATTTTGGAAAATTAACACCAATGCATCTACTACCTCATTAGCCACCTCTTTTAAGACCCTAGGATGAAGTCCATCAGGACCTGGAGACTTATCAGCCTGCAACTCCATCAGTTTGTTCAGTACCACTTCCTCAGTGATTGTAATTTCACCAAGTTCCCCTCTCCTTTCCACCTCCTGATTTACAGATATTACTGGAATGTTTTTTGTATCCTCTTTACTGAAGTCAGAAGCAAAATATATGTTTGTTTCATCCACCATTTCCTTATTATCTACTATTAACTCCCTGTTGTCACTCTCTAGAGGACCAAAACTCACTTTACTTACTCTTTTCCTTTTTAAATACCTGAGAAGCTCTTGCTATCCATTTTTAGATTTCTAGCTAGCTTCCTCTCATGCTCTAATTTCTTTCTTCTGATTAGCCTTTCTTCTAAAACTCTAGAGAATATGGGCATAATTTACTCAGCCTCACATTGTAGGAGAATCCCCTCGACCCTGGGACCAATTTAGTGAACCTTCGCTCTACTGCCTCAATGCAGTATCCTTTCTTAAATGTGGAGACCAAAACTGCACATGGTACTCCAGATGTGGTCTCATCAAAACCCCTGTACAATTGTGGCAGGACATGTTTATTCTTGTACTCCAATCCCCTTGCAATAAAGGTCAGCATGCCATTTGCCTTCCTAATTGCTTGCTGTACTTGCCGACTAACTTTCTGCCTTGCCTGTATGAGCACATCCAAGTCTCTTTGAACATCTACGCTTACAAGTTTCGCACCTTTTAAAAATATTCTGCTTTTCTGTTCCTACAACTAAAGTGAATAACTTCACACTTCCCTACATTATACTCCATCTGCCATCTTGTCACCCACTCACTTAACTTTTCTATATCTATTTGCAGCCTTTCTGTCTCCACCCCACAGCTTACTTTTCCATCTAGCTTTGTATCATCAGCAAACTTAGATACATTACTCTCTGTCTCCTCATTTTAGTCAATAATATAGATTGTAAATAGCTGAGGCCCCAGCACTGATCCTTGCGGAACTCTACTGTTCACTGTCTGTCAACTTGAAAATGCTCAGTTTATGTCCACTCTCCACTTCCTGTCCATTTAACAAATCTTCTGACCATGCTACTATGTTACCCCCAATGCCATGAGCCCTTACCTTGCCTATTCACCTGATTGAATGCCTTTTGGAAATCCAGGAATACTACATCTACTGGTTCCTCTTCACCTACCCTACTAGTTACATCCTTGAAAGAACTCTTAAGAAACTTGTCAAACAGAATTTACTTTTCGTAAAACGATGTTGACTTTTTCTAATCATACTATGCTTTTCTAAGTGGATTGCTAAGACTGCCTTAATAATAGATTCCAGCAAAACAACTGATGTTAAGCTAATTGGCCTGCATTCACTGTTTTCTCTCTGCCTTCTTTCTTGAAAAGCGGTTTAACATTTGCTAACTTCCAATTCGGATCATTGTCCCAGAACTAAGGAATTATGGAAAATCATAGCAAGTGCATCCACTATCTCTGCAGCTCTCTCTTTTAGAACCCTAGGGTGTAGGCTATCAGGTCCCAGGGATTTGTCAGATTTTAGTTCCTTAAGTTCTCCAATACTTTTTCCCTGCTGATATTAATTTCCTGATAGGCTACTGTCAATTTCTGGTATACTGCTGATGAATTTCAAAACTTGCTGGGGATATGCAGAATTAAATTTTTAAAAGGATACAAATTCTGCAAAGATTATATATGGATGTTATGATTAATGGAGCCATAGCTAAAAATCTTAATTAAAATTTCAAGGACCAGTGAACACTTTTCATACAGAGTTTAAAGCAAAATTGGAGATTCTGTCAGTAATGGTTTTAGTAGGATCACTGTCAAAAGTTTGCTGTGTTGCAGATATTTACAATTATATAAACTTTTTCTTCAACTGAATGTCAAATTGTGTATCAATTTTGAAGCAGAAGATCCGATTTCAATTCATTGGTAAAGACCAGTACAAGACCCCTTTAATGGCTTATGGAGGAAACACCATGTAGCATTGATAGAGAATAGAAGGTCTTGTTTTTGATTCCTGGCCTTTGGTGACTTGGTTGTCTCAGGCAGTTCTTTAGTTGGTGCGCTGCAGTTAGCCTCAATGTCCCAGAAGTATGGAGGGAAAATACCACCAGGGTTCCTGCATGTGTGGCGATGCGGTTTTGGCTCTGATCTTCTGTGGGCAAGTAGTCTGGACTTTCAGATGATGAAGAGCACTTGGGTAAGGTATCAGAAGGCTGTCAGTATGCCTTAGCCTGCACCCGACTAACAGTCACCTCCTTCAGTAGAAGAGAGGTGAAGGAGAAGTTGGCCTCAGCCAGGGTGAGTATTATTTGGTTTCAGGTTCAGGCTACCCAAGTATAGAGTAGTTTGGGCCCCTCTCCTCAAGATATATAGAACAAGACCACCTCAATAACGCAATCCTACAGAGGTAGACAGGTTGCCAGAAGATTCAAGACTATAGTATATAACCACTCACACTCCGGTTAACATAAGAAAGTTGATTAAATATTTTTGTGTTAATTTTAATTTTGGTTCATGATTCCCTTTGTTAACAACAGAGCCAATTCAGTGGAAAGCCAGTACTGTACGCTAGCCTAGATAGTGGTACAGATGAAGAACTATTATTATTGGATGGTTGTGAATGTACCATTCTGTTTGTATGATTTTAAGTTGTGGTGGTATGTACGCCATTAAGGTAGCTACAAGAAAATGTGGAAGTGGAAAATTGGAAAGGCGGCCTTGTTCAGAATTAGGGACAGATCAAAAGGGATCATCTACAACATGGTTATGTAACTCCAAGTAAATGCCAGTTTATATTCTGGAAAAGATTTGCTATATTCAATAGCTAATGATCCTGAAACCAAGGAATTCTGTCTGCACGGTATGTGGTAGTAAATCCCACTGGGACCAATTAAATGATCAAGCAACTCTTAGACAGTAATTCCAAGAATTAAAATACATTGTAGCACTGGAAAGCACAGATTAGTTAACTACGTGTCTACCTATTTTATTCTTTCATGGAATGTGGGCATTGCTGGCAAGGCTAACATTTGTTGCCCATTCCTAATTCCCCTTGAACTGAGTGGCTTGCCACTTCAGAGAGCAGTTAAGAGTCAACCCCATTTCTGTGGATCTGGAGTCACATGTAGGCCAGGCCAGGTAAGGACAGCAGATTTCTGTTCTTGAAGGTCATTAGTGAGCCAGATGGGCTTTTACAACAATTAGTGATAGTTTCATGGTCACCTTAACTGAGATTAGCTTTAAATTCCATGGGCTGCATCTTACCTATGTCAGCTGGGCGAGGGTCGGCGCGAAGCCGATCGCCACCATTTTATGTGGGCGTGCCAATGAAGGCCCTGCCCAGCGTGACGTATGGCCGGTAGCACTCAGCTCTGTGCGGGAGGAGGGAGAGTCGGGGCCTGCACTGTTTCCCATATGCGCGCGAAAGAGCGCAGCAATCTCCCTGAGGCATGGAGCTGCCTCAGGGAGATTAAATTGGCAATGAAAATTTTGAATAAATGATTTAAAAAATTATTTAAACATGTCCCCTCATGTGATAGTGTCACATGAGCTGGGATATGTTTGTGCATTTCACAAATTCTATTTAATTATTTTATTAAACCTTCAGGAAACCTCATCCCACTAGTGGATGAGCTTTCCTGAAAAACGCCAAGGCCCCTTGGACTCTTCGCCTGTTATACTTATACAGTGCTGTTAATGAGCTAAATTACTTTCCTAATGGCCTTATTAGGCCTTTGACAGTTCGGCTGGTGCGCAGCCGCCTCCGGCACATGCTCGCCAAACACAATATCGGAATGACGCGTGATGACATCGGGACGCATGCCTGACGTCATCTTGCGAGTCGGGCCCACCCCCGCACGCCGATGGCAATGTTCTGGCCCATGTTTTTTAACTGAATTTATATTCCACAAGCTGCTGTGTTGGGATTTGAGCCCATGAGCATTAGCCTGGGCCTCTGGATTACTAGTCCAGTGAGATTACCACTGCGCAACCATCTTCCCATACCTGATGATGGTCCTGTGACTCTGGACATGGCCATTGGCAGTTACAGCATAGCAGCCTCTTTCTTGCCTTTCAAAAGCTCAATTGATGAAAAGAACTGAATTGGAAGGGTCAAGATCAACCAGAATTGTCCATTCTATAATAGTGTTATCACCCATGACAGAGCATACACTGATTAAAGGATACAGGGGAGCTACAGTAGTGGTGGCAGCCTGCAACTACAGTGTCGCTGGGACCTGTTTACATGGGAAATTCCCATTGCAACTGGTTACAATGTTAAATGTTGGCACAAAGAGTGTGATTAAAATATCCTGAAAAAGTATAACCATAATCATAAATGAAGTTTGTAGATGGGAAATGCAAGTATGCACAAGAATTTTAATACTGATGTTATGCGTAGTTGCTGTACAGTTTTGTCAAATCACGCACACAGGACAATGCATTGGTACCATGAGATTGTTTACCATGCCATATATACACACAGTTTGCCCAGCTCAGATAATTTGGTGACAATATTTGGATTCAGCTGAGTCACAGGAAAAGTAAGGGCTTTACCTAAGTGGTGATATTGCAAGATTATATTATTTCACTTTTGTAGGACTTTGGGAAGAGTTTTTTGTTCTCACTGGTCCAATTTTCTCCCCCTAGGTCATGAGTGTATGTAGCAGTGTTGGAGTCCCCTTCACCATAGGGGGTGGGCAGATTTTATGCCTATTGCCTGTGAACCCCAAGTAGCCACCACAAATACATACAAATGGGCAACACTGTTACCTATTTCATTGGCACATCAACACTTAGTCCAGACTGTGGTAGGATATAGCCTTATGATTTTGAATCCACATAAGGTGAAATAAAAAAGATAAGGGAGGACTGTTGGCCAGAACTCCAGAGACCTCCCCGCATTTCATTGAATAGCAGTGAGAGATCTTTCACTTCAACTTAATAACCCATCTGAAAGATGGTACCTCTGACATTGAAGGATTGCTTTAGTGCTGCACTGAAATGTCAGCCTACATTATGTCTGCAAGTTTGTAGTGGGACCTGAAACCACAATCCTATGACTCAGATGCAAGAATTCTATCAACTGAAACAAGCTGACACTTCCCAATCCCAGTCATGCCAACAGTGGATGACATCACACAGCAACCATGCATTTTTTTATGGTATGGGTGTGAGTAGAAATTAATTGGTTAAGCACCTCATTTTTGAACTGAAACATCCACTTTCAACCTTAATGTTCTGCTCTTGGTCTCTCACCTAGTTTGTTCAATTTAAAAGAAAACGTACCACTGCAATAGTTTCTTTCTAATCTTCCTTGTTTTGTTCTTTCCATCGCTCCATAGCATTGCGATCTTGAATCACCTTTCCTTGCCTAAATACTACAGGTGTCAATTGACATACTAAGTGTTTCCAGCATATTCTCATTTTTCACTGTTGTTCGCCATTGCCTTCATTTCTGAACCCAATTTCTCAAACCCATAGTGATGTGGTTTGATAGCTTAAGTGTTAGGCATGGCTTAGTTGCTAGCACTCTTTCCTCTGAGTCATCAGGTTGTAGGTTTAAGTCCCACTCCAGCGACATGGGTATAGAAAACTAGGCTGACATTTGACTGCAGTGTTGAGAGAGCACTGCACTGCCATTATTAACATGTCTCTCAGATATTAAACTGAGGTCCTGTTTGCCCCTCAGGTACATGTAAATGACCCCACAGCATTAACTGGAATAAAAGCAGGGAAGTTCTCCCTGGTATCCTGGCCAATACTTATCCCTCAATCAACATCACAGAAAGATCACCTGGTGATTATCACATTGCTATTTGTGGGAACTCATTGTGTGCAAATTGGCTGCCACATTTCTTCCATTTCAACAGTGACTACACTTAAAAATACTTAATTGACTGTAAGGCACTTTTTTTTATTCATTCAAGGGATGTGGGCATCACTGGCTAGGCCAGCATTTAGTGACCATCTCTAATTTCCCTTGAGAAGGTGATGGTGAGCTGCTTTCTTGAACTGCTGCAGCCCATGTGGTGTAGGTACACCTACAGTGCTGTTAGGGAGAGAGTTCCAGGATTTTGACCCAGCAACAGTGAAGGAACGATGATATATTTCCAAGTAGGATGGTGAGAGGCTTGGAGGGGGACTTCCAGGTAGTGGTGTTCCCACATGTCTGCTGCCCTTGTCTTTCTAGATGGTAGTGGTCATGGGTTCGGAAGATGCTGCCTATGGAGGCTTGGTGAGTTCCTGCAGTGCATCTTGTAGATGGTACTCCCTGCTGCCACTGTGCGACAGTGGTGGAGGGAGTGAATGTTTGTGGATGGGGTGCCAATCAAGTGGGCTGCTTGGCTCTGGATGGTGTCAAGCTTCTTGAGTGTTGTGGGAGCTGCACTCATCAGGCAAGTGGATAGAATTCCATCACACTCCTGACTTGTGCCTTGTAGATGGTGGACAGGCTTTGTGGAGTCAGGAGGTGAGTTACTCGCCACAGGATTCATAGCCTCAGACCTGCTTTTGTAGCCACAGTATTTATATGGCTAGTCCAGTTCAGTTTCTGATCAATGGTAACCCCCAGGATGTTGATAGTGAGGGATTAAGCGATGGTAATGGCATTGAATGTCAAGGGGCAAAGGTAAGATTCTCTCTCGTTGTAGATGGCCATTGCCTGGCAATTGTGTGGTGCGAATGTTACTTGCACTTGTCAGCCCAAGCCTGGTTTTGTCCAGGTCTTGCTGCATTTGGACACAGACTGCTTCAGTATCTGAGGAGTCCCGAATGGTGCTCAACATTGTGCAGTCATCAGCGAACATCTCCACTCCTGACCTTATGATGAAAGGAAGACATCTTGAAGTTGTGAAAGGTGCTATAGAAAAAAGTATTTCTTTCAATACTATGCCTCATAGTAGAGCTAATATGAAGCACTCAAACCATTATGTATTGCATAAAATTCCAATTGCCAATGTTTAAACCGCATAACACTCAAAAGCATCTGCAATTGTCAAGTAGACAGAAGTGGCAAGTTATTCTTTAAATGCACAACCTAGAGATCTCAAAAAGCTCGTGTTTTGGGTTGTTAAGAAGTACATTTCATAATCAATACAGCACTTTAGTGTCTCTGCCTTTTTCCAGTTTGCCTGTTGCCGTGGAAGTAAAGGTCAGAAACAGATAAATTCAGTGTTTGAGTCACCTGCAGTTTTCTTGCTGTAGGCTTGCTTTTTGTCTTTGCCTGGTATTGTTCTCCCAGTGAAAATTCTGACAGGCTCCTGCTCCTGTAGCAATCCAATCATAAGAAAACTGTAACATTTTTGAAATTTGAGTGTCGTTGGGGGCGGACGGAGGGGGTGGTGGGCGCAATTTACAAGTGAAAAATCACACCTACACCTTGGTACTTTGTAAAGCAGACGTTAAAAAAATCTTTGAGCAGGTAATCAACATTTCATAGAGGCAAGCACAACATTCGAGTTCAAATGCCTCCTCCCAAATACCAAAGCAATTCTGTGAGACTTTCTACAGTTTCTGTGATCTCAGTGCTTTAATAGATTTGTCCCCTTCTACCCCCACCTTGCACAATACTTAGAAGCCCAGAATTCCCTGTAATTGAGATTTTGATGGCAAACACCATGGGCCACATTTTGCCGATCATTAGACAGGATGTTTAGATTTTAAAATATTTTGTCCACAAAGTTGTTGGATGTGTGAGCCAATAATGGTGCAGTGAGAGCAATACGGCACCTCAGATGCTAGTGAACCACAGGTCTAGCATGGTATTTCTTTATTTCTCAATCCTTAAATATCATTGGATAGTCTGAGGAATTAATGAGAAGGAAGATAAATTAGAGTGGGTGAATTCAATGTCAAATCAGGTATAGAAAGAGAAATAAAGAGAGGGAAAGAAAGATTGGACCAAGAGAGAAAAAGACAGGTGGGAAAAGTAAGAATTTTTTCTTTCAAGTTTTGGAGTTGACATTTTTAAAATCTTCTAATACAACTCACAATCTGAAGCAATAAGACTTATAATTGTTTACCTTCTTGGCAAGAGATGTTGACTGGGAATCATGACCAAATATCACATCGTTCAAAAATTAGTTACATTGATAATTATTAGACTTCACTTTGTGTAATGAACTTAATGGGCAATTAGTGTGCTAAGACAGCAATGTCACAAAATCACAGGGATATTTAGCGCAAAATGCTCTTTTTGCAAAGCTAACAGCACATAACACAAATCAGCAACTTGGCAACTTCTGCTGATTGGCAATTCACAGGGTATCTCTTTGCAGCAAGTTGCTGTCCAATTTGCTTATTAATAACGGCATGTGATACTCATATTTCAATAAAGTCTAGCTCCATAAGTTAGGCTGTTGTGCTCCCTGATATTCCAGTGTTGAGTTCACAGTTTGCTACAAAACTAATTAGAAAACACCACAGCTAGAATAGCAACAGCTTGAGAGCAACATAGTCAATGTCTAATATACATTCAGGGTACCAGGGCCCAATAAAGAGGAGGACAGCATCTTTAATGATTCAATATCAAAAAGAAAGAAAAACTTGCATTTATGTAGCACTTTACATGACCACCAGAAATCTCAAAGCACTTTACAGCCAATGCAGCACTTTTGAAATGTAGCCATTGTTGTCATGAAGGAAACGCAGCAACCAATATGTATACAGCAAACATCCACAAGCAGCAATGTATAATGACCAGATAATCTGTTTTTGTGATGTTGATTGAGGGATAAATATTGGCCAAGACACTCAGGATAACTCCCCTGCTCCTCTTCAAAATAATGCCGTGGGATATTTTATATCCACCCAAGCAGGCTGATGGGGCCTTGGTTTAATGTTTCATCCAAAAGACCACATCTCTGACAATGCAGTGTTCCATCAATACTGCACTGGAGTGTCAGCTTTGATTTTTTTATTCAAGCTGTGGAGTCGGACTTCAACCCGGAAGCTTATGACTTAAAGACAAGCGTGCTACCTGCTGAGCCACAGATGGCACAAGTAACAACAGCAACAGTAAAACAGTTAAAAAACCAAACAATTAATGCAGGTTTTCAATTTTCATGTTTAAAAAATGTATTATTTTGTCATGAATTCTCATTCCTTATAATAGTGTCAGCAGTTAACTTCTGACATTGTGTCTCGTCAGTAAATGGCCAGTTGCTTTACTCTAAACAAAGTTAGGACATTGGCCCAGATTTTGCAATCAGTGATGAGGAATGGTGCTCGCTGCTGATTTCAAAGAAAGCTGTCCACAAAGATTTATCAAGCTCTGTGGCATTGATTTCCCTTAATTGATGATGGCAATTTCATACTGGCAATCTCTGGCACCCAGGAACAATGAAGTCATCAAATAGTGCTGAGCGGTTGAACAGATTGAAAAATTCTCTCAGAGAGCAAACTAGGAAATAATAAGCACTGATTATCATTCACTTGTTTTATCATTTTACAGACAGCAAAATAAACATTGGGATATATACATGGGATTAAGGTAAAAACTGAAATATCATGAACAAGCTTAAAAAAGAATTAGTATTTTAAAAATCGATTTTTATCATGGAATGAGGTAATGACACTCCATCTTCTAAAATTAGTTTCACAAGGCCAGAGAGTTTTTTTGTTCAGTAATTATGACTTAGAGCCCCGTTAAAATTTCAGTTACACATTATTCAACAAAGTTAATTTTTCCAATTGATTTTATAGTGAAAATAGTGTGTAAAAAGTTGAAGTTGATGTCAAAGTAACTGATTCGGTGCTGATTGTATCTGCGAAGATGACAACACTGAACTCTAGGGAGGAGCAGTATATCACTGGCAGCATCTTCTAGATTTCTTTGTTCAATTGCAAATGTGCAGACGGCAGAAGTTGCTGCCTGTCTTACACAATAATGATGGCGAACGCTGACAGTTTTGTCATCATTGCAACTGCAAATTCCAGGCCAGTAAAATAAGACTTTTTAAAATGTATTCTTTCATGGTATGTGGGTGTCACTGGCAAGGCCAACATTTGTTGCCCATCCCTAATTGCCTTTGAATTGAGTGGCTTGCTAGGCTATTTCAGAAGGCAATTAAGAGTCAACCACATTTCGGTGGATCTGGAGTCACATGTAGGCCTAATGAACATTAGTGTAATACAATTGATAACAGATTCTTGGACACTATCACTGAGACTAGCTTTCAACTCCAGTTGTTTTTTTATTAATTGAATTTAAATTCCGCCTGCTGCCTTGGTGGGATTTGAACCCCTGACCCCAGAGCAATTCACCTGGCTCTCAGGATTACCAGTCCAGTGACATTACCACTATGCCACCATCTCAGTTTGATGGAGAAAGACTGAAGCTGGCAACTCGCCGCACATACAGCCCATACCTCATACAATACTGGTTTATTTCACTCCCAACATACCCCAAGCAGTGTTGTGGTATTGACCTAACTTGGGATTATACTGTGTCAAGTACTTTATTGACTGACTGCTGGGGAGGTTCAGTTATTTACAAGCTGTACTTCTAATAAAAATCAAACATATTTAATATAATTATTTATACTTCCTTTCCTGATAAATTGGACTAATATGAAAGGAGGTTCCTCTAAACTCACTGAACAACACCAGGAAATCCTTGTTTCCTGCTACTAGACTCAGGTTTTTAAATAAATAAGTTCAGTCCCTCGACATGTAACCTGGTTGTTCCAAAATAGCTGCATTTGAGTATAACTCTCCTTCAATGTATTAGACCCAGGGACTTTTATTTAATGGAAACTTCATGCAAACTCTGTCAAAACATGCTGAGTGATTAAATACCTTAGTGATTCAGAACCCTCCAGCACTCTGTATAGGTCTAAATGGCTGAGATGATCACAATGACATAAATTCAGCAAACATGATCTTGACATTGATTTTAATGGTGGTCACATATCTATAATAATTAAATGTCCGACTTTTGCAGCAAAGATTTCTGTAAAGCAATGCACAACTATGGCAAATTACATGGGATTACAGAAATAAGCCATTCAGCCTAAATGGTCAATGCTGGTATTTATTTTTTACATGAGCCTCCTCCTTCTTCATCTCATCCTATCAACATAACTTTCTATTCCTTTCTCCTTCACGTGTTTATCTAGATTCTCCTTAAATCTATCGATGGCATTGCTGACTTAATAGCATAAGTGACTTAAGCCATAGTTTCCTGGAATGTCTGCGTCGTAATATGTGCAGACAGCATAGAGGCACCATTACTAATGCACAAGGTTTCAGCAAATTCAAGCCCTTAATATTTGCTGCTATGTAATAATTTTTCACCATCTGTAAACACACCAAAGGAGTTGTTCAACAAACTTGTTGTATGCAGAGCAAGAAGTTGAAAATGAAGCCCCGTAGTGTCCATTTTGCAGGAGATCCCCGTTCAGTCTGTAGGTGTGAGCCTGATCTCCCTGTGGCTCAGCGTTTTTTAATCCTGTTGCACTCTGATCTCAACATAGAAACAGGAGTTAGGGGTTCAGTAGATCATGGCTGATCTGTATCCTAACTCCATCCACCCACCTTGGCTCCATATATTGTCGGGGTGCCTATACCACATGGACTGCAGCAGTTCAAGAAGGCAGCTCACCACCACCTACTCAAAGGCAACTAGGGCAATAAATGCTGACCCAGCCAGCGAAGCCCACATCCCATAAATTAATTTTTAAAAACTTTTTTACCATTGGCTATCGATCTCAAATTTAAAAGTACTAATGGAGCCTTTCTGTGGGAGAGAGTTCTATACTTTTTCTATCTTTTGCATGAAGAAGTGTCCAGCAACATTATTGCAACCAGATTCAACACAAGCCTCAGTAAAAACATTTTATCTTGGTACTAGGCACAATGCAGGCCTCTGGTCTGGACGTTGTCTTTAGTAACCTCAGATAGAGGTACAACCTCTGTTCTCTTTGTAGTAGGGCTTGCTGATGGCGTGGAATTCAGGTTGACATCTCAGTTGTAGATCTTAGCCCGGAACACAGCTGTTGGAGACTGCCTATGCCTATGGCATCAGTTTACTTTATTATCTGGTTCAGACTGGCCGACTACTATTCTTCCAGAAATTTCTGGTTTCATTTCAGACCTCCTAGATTTAGATTCATTTTCTGTTGCTCCAATCTCTTCCACTTTCATTTGTGTGGGCCTCTATCCTTCTCAACAACTTGTACATTTAAAAAAAATAATAACCTGCCATTGCGTCACTGATGACCTTTTATAGGATCTAACAGTTGATATTAAGTAGTTTGCAGGTCATACACCTTATTAACTTTCTCCCTGTAATCGGAGTATCTATTGTTTCTCCTTCTTCCATTTATCTCTCTCTAACCTTATCAAAATGCTTTCAAATATTTTGGTTTGTCCTGCTGAAGGGGCTGCATCTAAAACATTGGGCTGTATTTTACGAAATGAGCTTATTTACAAGCCAATTGACCCCAATATTATGGTGTCCATGCTAAAACACGGTTGTATTAACTTATGGAGCTGCCCTTTGCGTATTGGGCCCCCCCCCCCTCTCCCCCACCTTCCTTCTTCCTTGATGCATTGCAAATATCCACACCACCACCACCCTTGCTGCCCACCCTCCAACCCCAACAAGATGCCCAACCCCTCCCCGCACAATATCCCTGAGTTACCTGAATCGGGGATCCATTGGGGCCTTCAAGCTGGGCCTGTTTGCAGTCCCAGCAGCCCCCCCGTATTGGGCTCTATCGCTGCCGGGACTGCAAGCACTGCTGGAACTGCAAGAGCTGCCAGCCAATCAGATTGGCCAGCAGCACCCAAGGGTAGGATTTCCTCCCAGTGAGAGGAGGAAATCCCACACTTTTGTTGCCTGCAGAGTGTTATTGCTGTGGGGCAGACTTTTTAGTCCAGGTGGTGAGCAGTTTTCCTCACGGACCCCCCCCCCCCCACTTCCTGTAAAATCCAGCTCATTGACTTGCTTTTCTCCTTATGAATACTGACTGGAGGTGTACCAAACAGCATTTTCTGTTTTTCAATTTTCAGTTTCCAGAGTTTGCAGTTTTTTCTTTTTTATTGACACCACAACTTCTTGATTTCCTTGTCTCCTCTTGTACTCTTTTCAACCTTTGTAGTGCCATGTACTCTGAACCTGGGCCCTTCGCCCAGCCTTATCAATTAAGATTCAATTGGCTGATAATTTTCAGATTTTAAAAGGAAATTTCTGTAATTGAAGGATTCATGATGAGATTGCTGCGCAGAATCATAGAACGATACACCACTCAAGGAGACTATTTGACCCAATATGCCTCTGTCAGTTCTTTGAAAGAGGTATTAATTTAGTCCCACTCCCCTGCTCATTCCTCTTAGCCCTGCAATTTTTCCCCCTTTAAGAATTTACCCAATTCTCTTCTCAAAAGTTATTATTGAATCTGCTTCTGCCACTCTTTTAGGCAGTATATTTCCAGATCATAACAACTCACAGCATAAACTTGTTTTTCCTCATGTCGCCTCTGGTTCTTTTGCTGACTGGAGAACCATTTTGATGATTAGATTAGCACACAGCCCTTTCACTTCTGGGATATGATTTCAATTCCAGTACAAATTGTTGGAAAGGCATCTAAAATAAACACTGATGTGTTTCAACAATGCAGCCACCTTTAGAGAATTTACAAGAAATATATATTGTCTTTTTACTTGACCTCCGCAAGTTTTATTTAAAAACAATCAAGAAGTTAGACAATAAAATATTACTGCTGTGCGCTGTGCTTGTTACAACATAATTAATTGAAGCAGAGCAATTTTCTCACAGTCTAATGTAAAATATTGCAGCTGGAAATGGGAATATTTCTGAGAGGTTTCTTTATCAACCTACAGAAATGAGAAAGAGCATTTTAGAGACTAAATTTTGTTCAAAAAATTGATTTTTTAGCCCTGGGTTATAGCTCACAGATATTCTGGAGCATAGCTGTGATTTTTAGCTGTAAAGTTGGGGCTTTGTTTAATCTAATCTGTCCTTTTAAGACCATTGCTCAAGTATTTCCTACATTGAAGTGGAGCAAAGGTAGGTAAATTAGGATGATGGTTGCTGCATGTGTAAACTCCTGACCTTGGTAAGAGAAGATTTGAAGCAACTTGTAAGTTTCTGGCCCCAGGTCACAAGGATCCAGCATGAAATGATTCCCTTTCCTTCTCTTTTTGTAAGATTGTTTGCATCTGTACAAAGGATCTTGGCGCTTTGAATTGTCCAGTCTGGAATGTAATGGACCTATGCTGGATGTAGGGTTTTTATGGCCCAGATCTTCCAGCCAGCAGTCATACTGGGCCTTGCCATGGCCTGCAGAGTTTTCTGTGCCCTGACAGAACTGCCCATTTTCAGCTGGGACTTCTGATTCTGGCTGAAGCAGAAATGGGCCAGCGCAGCCTCGCCAAGGTAAGCCCAGCGAGCACAGGATAGTTGAAGGAAGGAGAGGACACTCCCCTTTATTCTGCACTAGTTGCTGTATTCAGGTAAGTTTTTAAAGGTCCCAAGTCTTTTCATCAACGAATGTGGGTTAGTGAATGGATGAATGAATGAGTAGGTGGGTGAGTGGGCAGTCGGCTTGGGGGGTGGGGGGTGGTGGGATAGTCAGGTTGGTTGGGTAATCAGGTCTACAAGGGTTTGGGGAATCTAGTCGGGCCGGTGGGGTGGTCAGGCCAAGAGTGGCAGTCGGGTTGGGTGGGCAGTGTCAGGTAATTAGTTTGGGTCTGACCAGGGGTGTGGTCAAGTTGGGAGTTTGGTTGGGTGGGTGATTGAGTCAGGTGGGCAGTCTGGTTGGGTCAGGAAGGTAGTAGGATCGGGAGGTGGCTGGCGACAGGAGAGAGTTGGGTTGGGTGGGGTGATTGGCGGGATAGGTTGTAGTGCGCAGTTCAGTTACACTGACTAATCTCTAAGCTAGACCATATATTCACCAGTGTAACATTTCCAGGGTAAGTATCCAGACAAGCCCCAAGTACGTGGCCCAAGTTTCTGATACTGAGCTAAGGGTTGGAGACATTCACGGAGGTTGCCTAGCAGTGCAAATCAGCACATTGGAAGTTTTAACTTCCCGGGCAATTATAGCGCATACGTGTTTGCCAGGACTTCCGTAGTGTCCCAACACGCAACACAGTCTTAAGTCCAGATTTCACTGCTCTGGACATTGAAGATTTGGTGTATACGTACAAGCATATTTCTATAGCCACAGCTGACACGAAGGATAATTTACTTGTAAAAGCAGCAGTATTATACTATGTAATGTATATTCTGTTATTTTGCTAAGGTGTTTCTTTATGTCAGGAGGGTCTAATTGTAAGTCTCTCAGGTCAGTCAGAGTTTAGCTGTTGTTTGGTCAGAGAAATTTGAATATTGGACTGTGTTTGTCAGTTTTAAGGTGGAGTTTTGAAGTACAGGTCAGATGCAGACAGCATTTTAACGTTGTTTTGCACCTGTAATGAAGTGTGACATCTGGAGTGTGGCATTTGCAACATGACAGCTGTAGCGCTGCACCTGGGTACATTGACCTACTGGAGCAACGACTCTTGATAATTAACATAAAGGAAAACTATCACAAAATCTTCCAACTGATCGAGGCTGCAGAGAAAGGTCTACAGCTCTCAATCAAATTCAGCTGCGTGGAAGTGACCTTTTCTGACAGCTACACTGGGTGACATGGAGGAGTCTGCAACTTGATTGCTCTCTCAACAAGAGGACTCTGTAACATATGGTCACCCAGCGTGAGGTGTCTGCTGGCAGCTTTTTAGCATATAAGTAAATTGGGTTGAGGAGAGTAAATTTAAAGGAAAAAAACATATTCATGCAAACTAACAATGAATCTTTATTTAGTAATACATTCTGAGAATAGCAGTTTAAAGGGAATTGACTATAAAACTGGCTGCTGTGGTTTTACTGTGTGCACCCGTCTTCCTTTGACCCCACAAAGCTCAGTAATGAAAAGGTTGGCCATGACTTGTACTGCCTACTTGTAACTGGAAACCCGTTTCCTTTCCCAATTAACATCTCTCCTCCTGATGAAAGGATATTCAGGAAGCAGTTGCACATCACTGCTCCTTAGAAGTGCATCTCCAACCCAGCACGCAAATGAAGTGAGGTGAGAGAAAGATGTCCCCACACTTATTTATTTCAGTTAGAGCCATGGTTCGGTGTGCCCTAGACCTTGCTATTGCAGCCTGCATCAACAGATCTGTGAGTCACTAAAAACAGGACCATCAATTGTAGTATTACACACTGACTTTTATTTTCAGATCTTGTCTTTTCTTTAACCATTGAACACTGGATGAAGACTTCATAATATCACGCAGCCTTTGAAAAGGCTACAGTGTGCAAATGTGATGGGGGAGGGGAAGAGGACAAGGCATAGATAGCAGTACTCATTGACTACATAACATTTCTCATTCAGAATGATGGCCAAAAGACTCGTGACCATGTCTTTCCGTGAAAAGTCATCCACAAGGGCCCTGGATTAGCTCTGTTGGCTCCTGACTCATGTTATTGCAGACAAACATCCCCAACTGTCCTGCCCCAGAGAGTGTAAATCAGGAGGATACTCTGCTACACTGGGGAATTGGGGACAGGCACAGATGTTCATAATATTCAGATAATTCATGTAATGCAATTAATATGAAATTTCTTTCTGCGACTTTATTACAATCTTAAATTTCTATATGAAATCAGCTATCATATCACGCCTGTATTAATTAAATTTGGTGATATATTAGATTGCTATAAACAGACTGAGTTGGATTTTGACTTGAGAAATCATCAGTATTAAAGAATGTTTAACAACCTATTGCAAGATTGTTTGCTTGGCAACATGAAATGGCCATTATGGTATTATTAGGAATTATGAGCAACTAGGGACTAAATTAAAAAGCAGAACCTCAAAGGTAATAATCTCTGGATTATTACCTGAGGCATGAGCAAATTGGCATAGGATAAATAAGATTAGAGAGATAAATGCATGGCATGAGAAATGGGTTTTGATTCATGGAGCACAGGCACCAGTACTGGGGAAAGTGGGAGCTCTACAGTTGGGAAGGTTTTCACCTAAACTGTACTGCGACCAGTGTTCTGGTAAGTTGAATAACTAGGATGGTAGAGAGGGCTTTAAACTAAATAGTGGTGGGAAGGGATCATATGAGAGGAGACATAGTAAATCAAAGGGAAACAACAAGGTAATAGAGCAGGGTAGTTATTTGGGTATCAATAACCATAATTAATGTGGCAGGAAGGGACAGAAAGCACAAACTTAGAGTGCACCAGCATATAAGGCCAGGTGTTGTGAAAGTGATAAAAAAAAGACAAAATTAAAGGCCCTGTATCTGAATGCTCACAGCATTCATAACAAAATGGATGAATAGTTAGCACAGATAGAAATAAATATATATGACCTGATAGTCATTACCGAGACATGGTTGCAGGGTGACCAAGGCTGTTACCCAAATATTGAAAGATATTTAATATTTCAAAAAGATGTGAAGCTGGGAAAAGGTGGTGGGGTAACTCTGTTAATTAAGGATATCATTAGTACAGTAGTGAGAGATGACAGCTCAAAAAAGCAAGATGTAGAATCAGTTTGGGGTAGAGATAAGAAATAGAAAAGGTAAGAGGTCACTTGTGGAAGTAGATTATAGGCCCCCTAACAGTAATTACATAGTAAGACAAAGTATACAGGAAGAAATAAATGGGGCATGTAAGAAAGGTACTGCAATAATCTTGGGTGACTTTAATCTGCATATAGATTGGGTGAATCAGATTGACAAAGGTAGCTTGGAAAATTAGTTCGTAGAGTGTTTACGGGACAATTTCTTAGAACAGTACTTACTGTTAGGGGGCCTATAAACTACTTCCACAAGTGACCTCTTACCTTTTCTACCTGTCTGGAGCCAACCAGGGAGCAGGCTATTCTGGACCTGGTAATCAAGCAATGAGACAGGATTAATCAATAACCTCATGGTAAAGGAACGTCTAGGCAACAGTGATCATAACACGATAGAATTTCATGTTCAGTTTGAAGAGGAGAAGTCTGGGTCTAGGACTAGCATTTTCAGCCTAAATAAATGTAATTAAAAGGGTATGAAAGCAGATCTAGCTAAAGTGAATTGGGAAACTAGGTTGAAAGTTAGAACAATTAGGATACAGTAGCAGACTTTTAAGGAGATATTTAATAACTCTCAGCAAAGATTTATCCCAGTGAGAAAGAAAGAACCCTTGGGAAGGATGCATCATCCATGGCTGAATAAGGAAGTTAAGGATAGCATCAAATTGAATGAAACACTGTACAAATCTGAAAAGATTAATGATAGGTCGGATGATTGGTCAGATTTAAGAACCAGCAAAGAATTACTTAAAAAAATTAAAGAGGGAGAAAGCAGAGTATGAGAGAAAGCTAGCTAGCAATATAAAAGCAAAAATTAAAATTTTCTACAAGTATTTAAATAGGAAAAGAATAACTAAAGCTAGTGTTGATCCTCTAGAGAGTGAGTCTGGGGAATTGATAATGGAAAACAAGGAAATGGCAGAGGCTTGAACAGGTATTTTGTGTCTGTATTCACTGTAAAAGACTTAGAAAACTTCCCAAAGATACTTGAGAATCAAGAGGTGAATAGGAGGGGGGAACTTAAAACAATCACCGTCACTAGGGAAGGGGTGCCAGAAAACTATTAGACCTAAAGGCTGACAAGTTCTCAGGACCAGATGGCCTGCATCCCAGGGTCTTAAAATAAGTGGCTGTGGAGATAATAGATGCATTGGTTATAATATTCCAAAATTCCTTAGATTCTGAAAGGGTCCCAGTGGATTGGAAATAGCTAATATAACACCTTTATTCAAGGATGGAGGGAGACAGAAAGCAGGAAACTCCAGACCAGTTAGCCTAACACCTGTCATAGGAAATTCTAGAATCCATTATTAAGTAGGTTATAGCGCTGGATACTTAAAAAATCATAATTTCATCAGGCAGAGCCAACATGACTTTATGAAAGGGAAATAGTGTGTGACTAATTTATTAGAGATTTTTGAGGAAGTAATAAGCAAGGTGAAAATAGGGGAACCTGTAGATGTGGTGTATTTGGATTTCAGAAGGCATTTGACAAGGTGCTATATCAAAGGTTACTACACTAGATAAGATTTCATGGTGTAGGGAGTAACATATTAGCATGGGTAAAGCATATGTTGGCTAACAGGAAACAGTAGGGATAAATGGATCTTTTTCAGGTTGGCAAGCTGTAACTAGTGGAGTGCCACAGGGATCAATGCTGGATCCTCGATAACTTATAATCTACATCAAAGACTTAAATGAAGGGACCGAATGTATGGTAGCTAGATTTACTGATGACACCAGGATAGGTAGGAAAATAAGTTGTCAGGAGGTAGAGTCTGCAAAGGAATATAGACAGATTAAGTGAGTGGGAAAAAATTTGGAAGACGGAGTGTAACATGGGAAAATGTGAACTTGTCCACTTTGGCAGGAAGAATGGAAAAGCAGTTTGCTATTTAAATGGACAGAGGTTGCAAAACTCAGTGATACAGAGAGAATCAGGGTGTCCTGGTACATGAATCACATAAAGTTAGTATGCACTAAAGCAAGTGATTAGGAAGGCAAATGGAATGCTGGCATTTATTGCAAGGGAAATTGAAATAAAAGTAGGGAAGTTTTACTGCAACTGTACAGGGTCTTGATGAGACCGCTTCTGGAATAATGTGTACAGTTTTGGTCTCCTTATTTGAAAAAAGACATAATTGCATTAAAAGTAGTTCAGAGAAGGTTCACTCGACTCATTCCTGGAATGAGGGGCAAGTTAATGAAGAAAGGTTGAACAGGTTGGGCCTATACCCATTGGAATTTAGAAGAATGAGAGGTGATCTTATTGAAATGTATAAGATCCTGAGGGGACTTGATAGGGTTGATACTGGGAGGATGTTTCTACTTGAGAGGGAGACTAGAACTCGGGGACACAATTTAACAATAAGAAGTCTCCCTTTTAAGATGGAGATGAGGAGAATTTTTTTCTCTGAGGGTCATTAGTATTTGAAATTCTCTTCCCCAGAAAGCAGCAGAGGCTGGGTCATTGAATTTATTCAAGGTAGAGCAAGAAGGATTTTTGACAAGGGAGTCAGAGGTTATAGGGGCAGACAAGAAAGTGGAGTTGAGACCACAACCAGATCAGCCATGATCTTACTGAATGGCAGAGCAGGTTTGAAGGGCTGAATGGCCTACTCCTGCTCCTAAGTTCAATGTTCCTATGTTCCCATGTTCCTATTTGCTTAACAACACTGCAGCCTACCCTAGCATCATTATGCCTTTTCTAAAATAACTAACAACCAAACAAAATGTCCCTTTAGTGAAGAACTTAACCATAAAAAAGAAAACTTAGAAACTTAAATAATAAAGTTTGTGTCTGTCTTCACTGTAAAAGACTTAGAAAGTTGTTACTTTTTAAGGAAACCTCATCCATGTGTGGGATGAGGTTTCCTAAAGCTAATCCTGATGAAATAAAAGCTTTATTTTGAAAATAAAAACATGTCCCATCTCATGTGACACAGTCACATGAGGGGACATGTTTCATTAAATTTTTAATGTCCTTATATATTTTTTTAAAAGCGCTTCAATCTCACTGAGGAAGCTCCGTGCCTCAGGGAGATTGAAGCACTCTTTCGCCTGCATACGTGAAAGAGCGCTGGACCCGACTTACCCCCTCCCCCCGCCCGCACAGATAGCGGCTCAGCGCTACCGCTCACAATTCACATAGGGCGGGCCTTAATTGGCCCGCCCGCATGAAATCACAGTGCGGAGCCGATTGCAGGCGGCAGGCGGCTCCGTAACCACCTGCTCCCACTGAGCCAGCCCAACAACTGGAAAATCTTGGCTTATGAGTCGGAAGGTTGTGGGTTCAAGTCTCACTCCAACACTTGAACATAATGTCTAAGTTGACAGTGCAGTACTGAGATAATGTTGCACTTTTGGAGGTGCTGTCTTTCGAATGAAACGTTAAACTGAAGCCCTGTCTAACCTCTCAGGTGGGTGTAAAAGATCCCATGGGATTATCTTGAAGAAGTGCAGGGGACTGCTACCCAATGTCCTGGCCATTATTAATTTCTAAGCAGGACCTAAAAAGTTATTTGGTTATTATTACATTGTGGTTTACTGGACCTCGCTGTGTGCCATTTGGCTGCTGCATTTCTCACGTTACAACAGAAACTATACTTCAAAACTACTTCATTGACTGTAAAATGCTTTGGGATATCATGAGGTTGTGAAAGGTGCTATATTAATGCAAGTCTTTCATTAAGCCTGCTGTCAACTGCCTATTAAATTGCTCCAAGGATTTTGATTCCATTACCCAATGGGGAAGTCCAGTTCAAATATCGATCATTCCATGTGTGAAGAAAGACTTCCTTGATATATTCTAAAATTGCCCTACGCTAGTTTAAATAAGTACTCCTTTATCCTACAGTCAAGGCTGATTTTGAAGTAGTGGGCAGGATTTACTTTCCTAAACCATTACCAACTGAATGTTTGTAAATAGTGAGAAATGAACATTAAAGTCAAGGTTTATTCAGACATTGGCAATACGTTTAGAAGAGGTTTTTTTTTATCTTTTTCACTTGTTTATACTGTGTTTGCCAGTTATTTAAATGGATCTTTCCTTTCAGGTGTCACTATGAAGCTGATGGATGAGGTGGCTGGCATTGTGGCAGCTCGGCATTGCAAGACCAACATTGTGACTGCATCTGTGGACGCCATCAACTTTCACCAGAAGATTCAGAAAGGTACCACATTTGCCATTTTCACACTCTTTGCCACAAGAGTACTTTAGTTGGCACTGTCACATTGCTGTGTGAGCATTTTGTATTATTTTCATGAAATAGTTTGCATATTACAGGTAGATTATTAATAGCACTGCCTATATAAATGGTATAACTTTGCTCTTGAAAGCTGCTTCAAAATCGAAACCTTCAAACACATTCCAACAACATTAAAATAACAAGCCGTCACCCACCTCCAACAGCACTGGAACCAAACCACAGGAGAATGTGTAGAATGTAATGCATTATTTAACATATTTACTTTATAGTCAATGGGCAGAATTATGCCGCCGGCGAGCAAGGGGCGGGGCCCGCTTGCCGACGCGCAAAATTACGCGGGATGATGTTGGGCAGAACGCCCGACATCATCCTGGTCCATTTAAATTTTCAGGAAGGCGGGCCCACAGCAAAATCAGCTGCGGGCACACCGATCTGTCAATGGCCAATTGAAGCCATTGACAGATCAATTAAAGTACTTAGTATACCTGCCTGTCCAACCTTAAGGTTGGTGGGCAGGCCAGGAGCCCCGGCGGCAAACAGATAAAACATGAAACCTCATCCATGGGCGGGGTGAGGTTTCATGCAGGGTTTTAAAATTTTTAATAAAGTTATTATGTTAATTATGAACATGTCCCATCTCATGTGACATTGTCACTTGAAAGGGACATGTTAGGGATTTTTTTTTCCTATTTTTAATATTTTTAAAAGTGTCAGCGATCTCCCTGAGGCAGCACTTAGCCTCAGGGAGATGTGCGCTCTTTGGTGCGCATGTGCGAAAGAGCGCACTCTCGCTTTTGCAGAATCCCCCCCTCCCTGCGCCCACACAGGAAGTGCATAGTGCTTCCCGCCTGACATCACACCCAATTAAGGCCCGCCCATGTAAAATGGCAGCGGGGATCGGCTCCGGCGGGGATCGGCTCCCCGCCCACCAGAGATTGGGTCGGGCCTGCCCGCCCGGCAGGCAGAAAATTCTGCCCAATATTTTTTTTAAATTACCAGATAAATGTATTTGCTCTATCAGATGGTTCACCAGTTCTGGAATTCCTTCCCTAAACCTCTCTGCCTCTCTACCTTTACAACGTTCCTTAAAACCTACCTCTTTGACCAAACTTTTGGTCATCTGGCCTAATAGGTCCTTAAGTGGCTCAAAGTCAAATTTTGTTCGATAACACGCCTGTGAAGCGCCTTAAGACATTTTGTTATGTTAAAGGCACAGTACAAGTTGTTGGAAATATTGATTGATTCCAGAAATGATTTTATCTGAAATAATTTCCACTTGCTTACTGGAAATACAATTCTGTATCTTGTTAATACAGCTGTTATTATCCATTTTTTGGACCTAGTCTTGAACCGTTTTTGTTTTGAACATTATTTTAGAATGCATTAATTTATCTATTCCACATCAGTGTTTCACAAACAAGATAAGTAATGTTTCAGTTTTAATATTTCTCCAAGAAAATGCTATCATAGTGGACTGAATCTCACCTGTCACTCCTATTGTTTCAATGTGCTTCATAAGAGGCTCAACCAAGTGTTTACACCTCACCCAAGTGGCCATTCTTTGCGTTGTTGGCAGGTTATTGATCCTGTCCTCACCTGCTTTCTGCAGCAGATGGCATAGCTTTGTTCAGAAGTGACAATGATGGGTGTCCTTAGACATGACCACATAATCTGTTTGCCATGTTGGTTGAGGGATAAATATTGACCATGAGCCTGAGGAGAACTCCCCCACGCTTTTTTGAAAAATTGGTGGAGGATCTTTTACATCCGCCTAAGAGGATGGACCCTTTTGTACACCTTCACCATCTGAAAGATGGTACCTCTGACAGTACAGCACTCCCTTTCACTGGGAGTGTCTGCCTGAATATGTGCTCAAGCCTCTGGAGTAAGACTTAAACACATGACCTTCTAACACAGAGGAGAGAGTGCCACCACTGAGCCATTGCAGGCGCAACCTTGAGAGGGATAAGAGAAAAAGAGGCAACACAAGTACAATGTAACATAAAAACAAAAGTTTTAGAAATACACAAGTTCATCAGTATCTGAAAGATAAAAACACGTGGCTCAAGTGGCTGTTTCAAGTGGAGGCTCTCATCAATTCCAATGAGGGCTGTCAACCTTAGACACAAATCTCTCTTTGTGTTTGAGGCGTTGACAAGACTGTTGTGCATTTCCAGGATTTTCTGATTTTATCTCAGATTTTCACCATTCGCAGTTTTACTTTTTATCACAGCATGGCATCATAGAACAGTAAAAAAAATGTAAAGCAGGCCATGTGGTCCACCGTGCCTATGCTGGTTCTTTGGTAGAGCTATCCAATTAGTTCCAATCCCCCACTCATTCCACATATCACTGCAATTTTTTACTTTTCAAGTATATATCCAATTCCCTTTTAAAAATAACTACTGAATCTGTTTCCACCGCCCTTTCAGGCAGAGGATTCCGGGATCCTCACTCCAGAATGGTGAAGTTTTACTATTTGGAATGGTAGAATTCACAACTGTTTTTGATGTCCAAAGATTAGTTACAAATTATTCCTCCTTAAGATTTGGAAGTGTTTAGTCACATGAACTTGTTGTACTTTTCCTGCCAAGACCTTCACAGAAGGCAATTTGATTCCTAGGCAGTGCCACTTCGTATGTCCGTAATTCAACTGCTTGTCGCAGACATTATTGCTCTATAAATGAATGCTTAATAAAAATAATAGCAAATCCCTGGATTGAAGGTTATGAAAGCAAAAATAAAGTTATTTCTGCCCAGACACAAACCAGGAATGTTAGTATTCCAGTTGAGGTTTGGCTGCAATGAGTTGTGGAATAATGTAGATAATATTTCAACTTAATTGGTTCCAGAAATGCCTAACTGTGAGCACAGGAAATGTTCTTGTTTAGTTTTATAATAATTTTTCTTTTAAATTCAGTCAGCGCAAGATGACTAACCTGGGGTGTTCATTTGCAGTATTCCTTTGCAATATTCTTAGGGTTCCAGTCGAGGCAATGTTTGTAATGTTTTGTATCAGTGCCCGTGGTTCAGTGAAATAAGTGCTAAAAAAGCATTGCTGGTAGAAAACCTTGGTGAGAATACCAGCCAGTAACACTTAAGGGGGCTGTGTTGTTTTGACAGAGGATGACGTGTACGATTATGATTACAGATTTGAAGAGACCTGTTACTGATTAGAATGTGTTCATTTAATCCTTTGTGGGATGGATGCGGTGTCACGTGCAAGATGGTACACATACCAACTTTAATGAGATCAGAATGGTGTTTTTGCCATTTGGAACAGAACAGTCAAGTTTGTAATAACTTTAAATATACTATTTGTACTGAGTACTGCTCTTTTACCTGTTTAATATTCAGTTTTGAACAGCATCACAGACAATCTGGGCTCTGGACTTGATCCTCACCTTACTCACACTTTTCTGTTGGGGGTCACTTGACATCAATCTAATGCAGGAACCCTGGTTGTTTTCTTTCCACTTCCAAGTCCAAGTGTACTGAAACCGATTACAGCATCTTTATTCATTGCATCAAGTTGATATCAGCTAACTCAATGTGAGCTGGTTATCAAATTTGGATCCTTGCTGGTGTGTATGACTTAATAGTATGCTTGGTGGCAAATAGCTTGTTAATGAAACACTTGGTTAACTTTGATATTTTTGGTTCAACTCTGAAAGTATGCAGAGAGATATTGATGTGGAATTGAATATTTTTGTTTATTTCACACCTCTAGAGCTTTGCTTCAGCCCAACTGCTACCAGTTGCCTAAAGCTACTTTGGAATATCAGCAAGTAGAGAGCTGAGATGGGACTGCTAATGGAATCACAGTGACTCACTCTGTGAAGTTTTAGTGCTGTACAGACAGGATGATAGATGAGGGGGATTATCATGATAATAATTCTGACACATCTATGTCACCAGCTGAGAATGTATCAATTTTTTTGACAGCCTTGCAGCATCCTGTGATGTATTGATTCCTCGGAGGGTTCTGCCAGGCATTGAGACTGATGATCTTTTCTTACATGCTTTCGTGACTGAGCAATTGCAAAAAGAAAATGCTCATTCAGTTCATTTGTAACACTTTATTAGACTTGAAAGACTTGCATGTACATAGTGCTTTATCACAGCTCATGTTCTATCTGTAGGATGCCTTGTTTTAAATAGCATTATCAATTTTAATACAGAAATACTATCTTGGATAAAATGGGAAATCTCAAAATAGAAATGGGCTGCAGTTTCAGATTACATCCACCCAGGGGGAAGGGACAGGTGACCTGTGAGCCCTTTGCCTGCATCTTCAAGAGCTTAATAGAGATAGGGCTAGTTCTGTTACATTGCAAGGCCACTCACAGGTGTTCCAATATTCAAAAAAGGAGTCATATCAGAGCCAGGGAACTAAAGGGCTGTCAGCCTGACATCTATCATTGTGGAGATGCTTGCAGGGATCCTAGTTATGCCCTTTATCATTACAGGGAAAGAGATGGGGCTATTGATGACACTGAACATGACTTCCTGAAAGGAAGGTCACGTAACGAAATTGATTGAGTTTTTCGAAGAGCTTACTAAATTGGCGGAGGAAGGTAACCTGGTTGACATTGACTACCTATATTTTCAGAATGGCTCTGACAAATAACCGCATAGTAAGTTACTTCACAAGGTAGAATCTTGTGTAATCAGAAAGTGTCTGGTCATGCTGCCACAGGCGTCATGAGAAGAGGCATGCTTAATTGACCAGCCAGTCTTTTCCTGTCCATCATTTTGTATGTTTGTATCTGTGAAATTGACCAAATTGCTTCACATAGTTAATTACTTTGAAATCCAGTTACTGTTATTATGTTGGCAGATGTGGCAGCCATTTCGAATACTCCAATTAGATAAAAAGCACTCTGGGAGAATTAAATGCTCTTTTTCAAATAGTGTTGTTGAGTTTTTTAATATCAACCTAAACAAGCCGAGGTTTAATGTCTGCTCTGCAGAACTGCAACTCTGACAATACAGCACAACCCCAACTGATATTAGAGTGTCATCCTTGTTCATGTGTTCAAGTCCTGGAATACAAAGTAAGTGAATGTTTGAGGAATCACAGATGAATTTTCACATGGATCAGCATATCAGAAAAGGATGAAAAAGCAAGGTTGCATAGTCAATTGGTCTATATTAACAACAGTGAGAATGGGAAAAGATTTGAGTGTGATAATCAACCATTCACTAAAAGCACCCAGGCAGCATGAAGGTATTATTAATAAGGCTCATCAAGTACCAGGGAGCACATTAAGGCTATTTGATTATAAATTCAATGAATATTTTAGCCTTGTATAAAGTATCAGAGAGGACATATTAGAATGTACAAATATCTGGGTATTCTCCCTTCAGAATTATATTGAAATATTGGAAAGAATTCAGGGACAATTCTAGAATTTTAGGACTTAAAATTATCAACAGAGAATCAAGAACTGAGTTTGTTTTCAGTTATTAAAAAAGGATTGAGAAGATGCATAGTACTGGACTAGAAACCCAGAGGTTCATAATTCTGCTGTGGCAAATGCGAAATTGAATTCAATAAATTTGGTAATTTGTTAGCTAGCATCAGGAAAAAAATGAATGCAAAAGCTGTGGTTTTGTTGTGAAACCATACTATTTAGAGTTGGGAGTCACTGGGCAGCATTTTCCCCCTTGGTGTCAGGTAGCGCATGCCAGGCTATTTCCTGACATTGTTCCTGACTTGTGAAAGTCAGCTCATTCACCTGAAATTTTCATCTTCCAGAGTCGGGGGCAGGCTGGAGTTGAGGCCGTCACCTTCCAATGCAAGTCTGGTGGGGACAGAGAGGCACGGATGCAGAGGCGGATAGGTTAAAAGGCTCACTTCCGTTAACTAGAACATCGGCCCAGTTCTTTATATGGTTGTTTGGCCCCTTAGCTCTCACCCTTCCTCTACCCAGCCCCCATTCACCCCTCCATGTCTCCCAAGCACCCTCCATACTTCCATGCATTCTGCATGCCCCCCATCCATCTCCGTACCCACTCACCCAGTATCCACTATGTACAGGACTCATGAACTATATAATAACACTAGGAATTATTTGAAATGCTCAGGAAATAAAGAAAAGCAACCAGCCATTCAAATTCCAGTTGAAAAAAAAACACTCTGGATGAATTTTCACTCTCGGGTCAGGAGCACAGAGTCGGGAAAATTCACAACTCCACAAACCTGACTCGGAGAAACTGCCCCAGATTTTCTATTTTTTTTCGTTCAGGTGAGGTGGGGCAGGGTGGGTGGTGCAGTGTGGGTTTAGCAGGAGTAGGGCCCACTGCCCCTGGAAAGAGTTCAGAAGCAGCCACAGGGGCTGCCAGGTGTGGAAGTGAGCTGTGTGAAAGGCCCGCCTCAGTGCCCTGGAACTTGTAAGAAAGAAAAACAAAAAAAACCCCTCTAGCCCTCACTCCTCCCACACATCCCCATCCATGCCAACTCATGCACCTCATTCCCACCCCCTCATACTCTCCATGCCAGCCTATGCCCCTCTACCCACCCCTCCATGGTCCTTTATATCCCATGCCAACTTAGTGCCAACCTATGCCTTCACCTTCCACTCTTGGCCCTTACACACTCCATGCCAACTCACCCTGTATCCACCATGGGCAGGCCTCAGCAGCCATGCTAAGATGAAATAAAGTAAAGTTCTAAGTGTCTATTGCAGACTTCACTATTCTCTTAAAAAAAAAACACTCATTCATAATAACCCACTCCATACATTTAAATTCCTTCAACTATTTAATCCCTTATAAATGCAAACATTTCATTCAAGTACTTAATCCTTTATGAAAACACACATTTGTATTTATAGCCCCACAACAAAGGCTTTATAACCACTTAGAGCTATCATCAAACTGTGAACTGACAGGCACCTCGCTGTGATAATGATAGGTTGTGGAATCAATCATGCAACACTAATACTATAATGATCGCCCTAAGGCTTATGTCAACAGACAGAGTGAAATTGCAAGAACTGATTTTTTAAAACTGCAGACTTTAAAAAAAAATATTTAGCTTGATCGTTCCACAGAACTTATCCACTTTTCATGCACATTCATGTCTACTCTTACCAACCCCAAAGACCACCTTACCTCTTCCAAAAGGCACCTTAACTTTCCCAAAGGGCACTTAATCTCTCTCAAATAATACCTAGACCTATCAAAAAGGGGTCCCTTGACCTATCAAAAAGGGGACCCTATCTCTCCAATCAACTCCAGCAGCTCTAAACATGTTCCTCAAAGGTCTGAAGCCCAGAATCACCTTTTGCACATCCCACTAACGAAAGTTGGATCTGTTGGAAGGCAGCTGCACTTTTTATTGTGCAGCTGCCTCCATGAACCACGGATCTGCAAACTGCAGCCTGCCCCCATTACCCCCACACGCCCCCTGCCCCGAAAAAAATGAGGGTGCCGATTTCAGGAGCGGGATTTCTGGAATCAGGGCTCCGATGTCATTTTGGCTAAGCCGGAGACCTCTGTCCGCGTCAGAATTCAAGCATCTCCCTCAAGTGCTCAATTATCTGTCAAAATAAACAACCAGCCATTCAAAAACTTTCAAAACATTTAAAACTATTATTTGCTCATAAAACTGTCAATTAAACAAAGTACATATTCCCCTCCACAGCTGTGAAAACAACCCCTGTGGAGCTAAGTCCATTAGTGGGGTTTGGAATTCGGCATGTATTCATAATGGAATTACATTGCATAGCTGAATAAACAGAGCCTACAGAACTCAATACAATGAAGTATTTGAAGTTGTCTGACCAGATGTCTAGCCATCTGCTTTTTTTTCAAAGTCTCAATGGCAGTTCAATCAAAGAAGTCTGACATCTGTTCAGTTTTTTTACAAAGTCTCAACAGATCTCTAGACTGTAATCAATATACAATTCAGATGTTTAAAACTCAATGTTTAAATCAGATTCTCAATCCTGTTGAATGCATAAGAGCACTTTATCCACTAGATGAAATACTCTAATGCATGTGAACATGTACGCAATGCTGGTCAATTTAATGGTCACTGACCTTTCAAGGACCGGACCCTATGATCAATCACTGCATTGAAAGTATACTTAAATCATCATAAACCATTACATTATGATATTTGAAGTTGGCAAGACCTTTTAAACTCAATTGTCAAAAGATTCCCGACTCCACAGCAGGCTCCTTCTAAGGTCCACAAATTGACTTACCTAGCATGGTTCCCATAGCCTTCAGGAACTCACCCACCTCAACGAAAATATCAATGTCAGGGAAAATTGCATTTGCAATAGGCATGTAAATGGCGACCCTGATTTCACTTTATGATCTGCCAGACTTCCCACCCCAGAAAAAATGGTGTATGTTGGGAATGGCCTGATAAGTTTAAATTTGAAGACATGCACACCTCCAGTTTGAACCTCCTGATGCGCTTGCTCAGCGTCGAAAGGGGAAAATGTAGCCTATGGATGTATGTAGAATGGTCCTACTTTCTGCATTGTGTAACAAAACCTACAGTCAAGGCATTTTATTTCCTCAAGATGCTTAAATAATGTTTGATGAGGCTTAGAGTTTCTTTTAGGTCATCTTTCAGTATAAGCCAAAATGGATTTACATATTAAAAGAAATTTTTAAAAACAATCATTTGAAGATTGCATGTCATTATGAGCTACTATCAGATATATTTTAATCAGATATGCAGTCAAAACTGTCACAATTTGACATCTGAAATCCAAGATGTATTTTGCCTAGATAACATCCTCACTTACTGTACTATTTGGTACCTAACTTACATGTCTGTAAGTTGCTCTCCTGGTGTACATCCAAATCCTTTGCCAGAAACAAAAGATTTTTTCCCAAATATCTTCCCCTCCTTTCAAGAAGGTGCTTATAAGTTGCTGTACTGTGTTTACAGGTGCCAACAGCCCTCATTCCTTAGCAATATTTGCTCTTGGGATGTGGGCAAAGCCAGAAAGGCTATTGTTATGATCCATCCCTAGTTGCTCTGAGAAAATGGTAATAGACCTTGCTTAAAATTGAGTGATTCGCTAGGTCATTTCAGAGTCATATCTAGGCCAAATTGGGTAGGGGGTTCCTTTCCTTAAGGGGATTAATGAACTCATATGGTTTTTATATAAACGCTTGACATGTTCTTGACATACAAAAGTAGGTTGTGAACATACAAACATATGAATTAGGAGCAGGAGTAGGCCACACGGCCCTCAAGCCTGCTCCGCCATTCAATAAGATCATGGCTGATCTGAATGTAACCTCAACTCTACATTCCTGCCTACCCACGATAACCTTTCACCCGCTTATTAATCAAATAATCTATCTAGAATCTATCTAACTCTGCCTTAAAGGCTTCAATCAAGTCACCTCTTACTCTTCTAAACCGCAGTGGATACAAGCCTAGCCAGCCCAACCTTTCCTCATAAGACAAACCGCCTATTCCTGGTAATCGTCTAGTTAACTTTCTCTGAACTGCTTCTAACACATTTACATCTTATTTAAATAAAGAGATCAGTACTGTACACAGTACTCCAGATGTGGCCTCACCAATGCCCTGTACAACTGAAGCATAATCTCTCTACTTTTGTATTCAATTCCCCTCACAATAAACAATAACATTCTATTAGCTTTCCTAATTAGTTGCTGTACCTGCAAACTAACCTTTTGCGATTCATGCATCAAATCCTTCTGCATCTCAGAGCTTGGCAATCTCTCACCATCTACATAATATGCTTCCTTCTTGTTCTTCCTGCCAAAATGGATGAGTGTCTTTTTATCTGTTGAGACAACAGCTAGATGAACCCTGTCCAAAACAGATGTTGACAGATCTATACTAGCCAGCAGGAAAACGGAGTTATAATCAGGAGCATAACCGGTGGCCAATTTTCTCCTCCTTAGTTTGGGGATGTCCTGACTGAGTTTAACTCACTGAGCATTAATCAAGAATAGAACATGGGACTTTCTTGGCCTGAATGGGTTAATACCATAGCATGTGCTCCATTTACTTATTGAGCCATTGGAAGACTCTGCTGGAAGTATTTTTTTCTGAAAGGGCAGAGGCATACTTGGTGTGAAAAAGAATGAAAAGGAATGAAATGACATGAGCATTTGAAACATTTAAGATCCTGAGGGGCCTTGACAGGGTGGATGTGGAGAGGATATTTCCTCTTGTGGAAGAATCTAGAACTAGGGGTCACTGTTTAAAAATAAGGGGTCTCCCGTTTAAAACAGAGATGAGGCGAAAGTTTTTCACTCAGAGGGTCATGAGTCTTTGGAACTCTCTTTCTGAAAAGATAGTGGAAGTAGAGGCTTTAAATATTTTAAAGCAGAGATTCTTGGTAAGCAAGGGGGTGATAGGTTATCGGCAGTAGGTGGGATGCAGATTTCAGTACGCTATCAGATCAGCCATCATCTTATTAAATGGCAGAGCAGGCTGAAGGGGCTGAATGGCCTACTCCTGCTCCTTGTTGGTATGTATGTTCGTAGGTATGATGGAATACAACGTGGGGAAGTGTGAGGTCATGCACTTTGGTAGGAAGAATAGAGGCATAGACTATTTTCTAAATGGGGAGAGAATTCAGAAATCTGGAGTGCAAAGGGACTTGGAAGTCCTAGTCCAGGATTCTCTTAAGGTTAACTTGCAGGTTGAGTCGGTAGTTAGGAAGGCAAATGCAATGTTGGCATTTATTTCGAGAGGACTAGAATATAAAAGCAGGGATGTGCTGCTGAGGCTTTATAAGGCTCTGGTCAGACCACATTTAGAATATTGTGAGCAATTTTGGGCCCCATATGTCAGGAAGGATGTTCTGGCCCTGGAGAGGGTCCAGAGGAGGTTCACGAGAATGATCCCGGGAATGAAAGGCTTAACATATGAGGAACGTTTGAGGACTCTGGGTCTATACTCGATGGAGTTTAGAAGGATGAGGGGGGATCTGATTGAAACTTACAGAATACTGAAAGACCTGGATAGAGTGGACATGGGGAAGATGTTTCCATTAGTAGGAGAGACTAGGACCCGAGGGCACAGCCTCAGAGTAAAGGGAAGACCTTTTAGAACAGAGATGAGGAGAAACTTCTTTAGCCAGAGAGTGGTGAATCTATGGAATTCATTGCCACAGAAGGCTGTGGAGGCCAGGTCATTGAGTGTATTTAAGACCGAGATAGATAGGTTCTTGATTGGTAAGGGGATCAAAGGTTACGGGGAGAAGGCGGGAGAATGGGGTTGAGAAACTTATCAGCCATGATTGAATGGCGGGGCAGACTCGATGGGCCAAATGGCCTAATTTCTGCTCCTATGTCTTATGTATCATAATCTTGCCTCCATCCACTCATAAGTTCCTGCAGGGGCTTTTCTGATGGCTCAATGCAGAAAATGAATCTGATTTATTCTGAAATTGATTTTTATTGGAATGAATGGGCAGAACTGGTATATATGGGGCAGAATTTCACAGTTGACGTGCAGGGGTGGGCCCAACATGCATGCTTGTAAAAAGTCGCATGAAGACATTGGGCATGCGCCCCAACGTCCCTGCGCGCCATCGTGATGCTCCGGAAGACAGGCACTGAGTTTGGAGGCGCGCCCGCCATGAATTAACGAGCCCTTGAGTCATTAATTGACAACAATTTTTCGCAGCCTGTGCAATTTTCAGGGCGTCGCACAAGTGCAACGGGCCGGCGGGTAGGAGACATTTGTATAAACCTCATCCGTGGGTGGGATAAGAGGGGTGAGTGGGGTCGCTAATGTGAGTTGTTAGAACTTTAGTTTATTACTTACTGCTACTTAATTTCACTTCAGAGCTGCTTTGACAGAAATAATAGGCTTCAGTTCAGGACTCTGGAGGAATCATAACACTTGGGGCCTTCCAGGTATCAGGCAGCCTTCCCTTATCCTGGGAATGGGGATTGTGGTCTCCGCTGGAGGCACCTCCTCTGAGGAGGAAGAGAGGGCCAGAAGGTTGAGGAGGCCAGTAGTCCATATTCAGCCTCCAGGGGAGCCACCTGTGGGAGGACAGGTGCAAACACAAGGGGCGCAGGGCCAAGAGGAAGTCCAAGGTGGAAAGGGCCACAGAAGACGCCACTATCCTGCTGCCAGGGTTTACGGGCGGTGATGCAGCTACCTCAATGTGTCTGAGGTGCAATGCCAAAGGAGGCTCCGCCTCTCAAGGGAGACAGTGACCTCCATCTGTCAGATGATCGGCCCTGAGATCAGCTCCAACTGTGTGGGTGGGCACCCCATGCCAGTGGCGCTGAAGGTCACAGTGGCCCTCAACTTCTATGCCTCCGGCTCTTTCCAGGGGTCAGTGGGTGATCTTTGTGGGGTCCGCCAATCAGCTGTCCACAGTTGTGTCAAGCTGGTGACAGATGCTCTGTTCAGGCGTGCATTGACTTTCATTCATTATCGCACAGACGAGGCCAGCCAGGCTGAGTGAGCCAGAGGCTTTGCTGCAATTGCACACATGTGGCAATCAAGGCGCCAGCGGGTGATCGGGTGCCTTCGTCAACAGGACGGGATTCCACTCCATGAACATTCAGATAGTGTGTCGCCACAGGATGCAGATTCTGCAAGTCTGTGCAAGGTACCCAGGCAGCTCCCATGATGCTTACATCCTGGTCCCAGATGCCGAGTCTCTTCAGTGCTCCAGCCCAGATGGCTGCTGGGTGTCAAGGGCTATCCCCTCAAAAGGTGGCTCATGACGCCCCTCTACCAAGAACAGAAGCTGAGCAGCGGTACAATAGGAGCCATGCCTCCATAAGGGCAGTGGTAGAGAGAATCATTGGTCTTCTCAAGATACGCTTCCGACACCTGGACCGTTCAGGGGGCGCACTGCAATACCCCCCAGAGTGGGTGTCGCTGATAATGGTTGCATGCTGCACTCTCCACAATCTGGCACTGGAAAGGGGGGTTTCAGTGGAGGAAGAAGATGTTGACGCAGCTGCTCTGGCAACAGACGATGAGTCCAGTAGTGAGCCCGAGGACGGGCACGCTCTGGAGAACGCTGAGGGGATAGACGCTGACCTGGGCAACCTCCAGAGAGACAGGGACACCCGGGAGGTTTTGATCCAACGCTCCTTCAGCTAGCCTACCAAAGATGAACCACCACTACATGCCAGGGCTGCAGGCTCCATACTCAATACCTGAGAGCAAGATTTGCTTGGTCAACAACATGCACTATGTGCCATTTCAATAAAGCTCAATGACAAACAAGTCACTCATAGCACCATGGGTTCCCCTTCACCTGCAGAACTAATGAAGCACCCAGAAGCTTGTTGAGAATCAACACATTTAATGCTTTGCAGCTTGGCATACAGAAATCAAACTGAACGAAAAGGTGTTGAACATCACACCAACTTAACAGTTACATAAAAGTGGGGTAAAACAAAACCGCCAGTGACAAGTCCGTGTTGTGCTTAAGGTGCTTTATGTTTCTGCTTGTGGGTGCTACGTCTAGGTGCTCCCCCCTCGTTGGCATCGGCGTTGAAGACAGCCTGCTCACTCTGCTGTCCTGTTGGCCATGATGACCTTGGCGGGCTTCCTATGGCCTGTGCTGGCCCCGCCTGGGAGGGAGCGGCCAGTGGCACAGCTGGCATCTCCCCAGTCGCCGCAGCCTCATCGGATGCCACGGTCAGTGGTAAAGGGGCGGAGGAGCTGCTGCCGTCATCCAGAGTGCCCTGAGAGGAGCCCGCAGAGACGACAGGCAGCTCGTGCACCAACGTCAGGTCACTTTGGACCTACCTGCTCACCATTGATGAATGTTCACTTGGCTGGGATACTGGGTGCCCAATCTATCTCCCACACTGACGGTGACCACCTGAGGTCATTGCCAGTGTGAGGGCTTGCAGGTCTAAGCGCATTTCCAGGAAGCCCTGATTGATCTCCTGAAGGAGCCTCTCCATGAGAGTCGCCACTCTCTCCATGGAGGAGACAGTGCACTCTGCCATGAGGGTCATTGCATTGCTAATGTCCCGCATGGACTCCTCCATCACGGAGACCATGGCACGCATTTCCTCATGTATCTCCGCCAGATCCTCCCGCACACCCTGCTGGACACCCAGCATCTGCTGCCTCAGGGATGACTCCAGGGGCACACCATCAGCCACCGACTGAGCATGTTCCTGGTCCCCACCACTCCTCTGACTGCCGGCGCCCTGGGCACTCTCTGCCTCCGCCTGCACCTCAAGCAAGTGCCCTCACCACTGTGCCCTGAGATACTAGCCAACCCTCTTATTTCCACCGAGGTGCTGGTATCTTCGTTGGTGCCTGCCTGGCTGAGAGGGTGTGATGCTGGTGCGTTCATATCTTCTGTGCCTTCAGGGGTCAGCGGTGGTCCTTCAGGCTCCTGAGACCAGGCGTGCTTTGGTAAGGCTGAAAGGACGAAAAAGGGCATTTGATTAGTTGAAGTAGTTACACAATTAATGTGCGTACCTGGCACCCGGATCAGGATGCGCTCGTCTTTCCGTTATCAATGGGGATTCCATGTTGGAGGCTGAAATCAATATATAGTCAACAGTGGAATGGTTGCAAAGACAGACATTGTGACCTCAGTGCATGGCATTCTTACCTCCCAGTTGTACCCCAACCTCACTGCGGCCAGTTGCTCCAGGCGCATGGCACCTCTCCAGCTCCAGCGCCTCCTGCTTGTATCTGATGAGGATCAGAAGGTGGGGCTGCCCTCCACCAGTCCACAGCCTCTCGGCATTATTGTGTGCTGTCTTCCCCTGAAAGGAGAGAGGGGCATTGATTAGCCCACCCTGTACCTGCATTGCCATTGCAGCCTGGCCAACCCCACCTGAGGAAAATCTTGCAACCTAACTGCTATGCTAAGTGACCCATGCCAAAACGGTACTCACCCTTCCCGATCACAGGAGGTCATTAAACCACTTGTGGCACTGCACCCGTGTGCTTCTCACCACATTGTGGGAGCTGACCTGTGATGCCACCTTCTCCCAGGCACGTTTGGTACGGTGGGGCGGCCTTCTCCTCCCATCCCCTGGGACAAGGATATCCCGGCGTGTTGCCACCTCCTCGAAGAGGGCAGCGAGGCACTTATTGGAGAACCTCGGGGCCGACTGCCCCGCTGACCTGCCCTCCCGCTTGGCCTGCTCTCCAACGACGTTGTCCATTGCAGCTAACCGAACTCAGTGGCAGCCTTAGGACGACTGCCTGCACCATTTATGAATAGGCCTCCGGGTCGCCATTGGACCCGGCGGACGTTGGCCTCCTGCCCCCGCCCACCCCTTCCTGCAGATCTTGGGAGCTGTGAATTGCGCTGGGCAGGCCTCACTTGGCCCGCCCGCGTAAAATTGCAGTGCGCACCCGATCCCGGCTGGCAGTCGGGTTCCCAACCACTCCTGCCAAGCCTGCCCGCCAACTGAAAATTTCTGGCCGTAGAATTTTAAATGAATTAGGATGAATTGGAAAACCTGAAAACATTTATGGCCCTTCCGCAATCCCATAGTCCAAGTGGTGAAGCTGCATTTACAGGGAAGAAAAATGGAAAGCAGGACTACAACATTGTAGTTTCATGAATGATCCTGCAAGCATGCTGATCACAAACACAGCCCTAATAGTATACAGTGTCTATATACTACCATCTCATCCAAAAAGTAGGTACAGTATAAAATTACCAGGGCCACTATGATCTCCTGGGTTAGCTTTGATCACCTAAGGGGTTTGGAGAGAAGTTGCCTGAATTTTCTCCCTCCCATATTGGCTTGAGTTTTTTTTTTCCCTGGCTTCCTGCCTCTCCGCAGAGTCGGGTATGGAGTGTATATATTGTAATGCTCAGAGTGCCACATTTATGTGGGACAGGCTGGATGGACCCCTTTCTCTGCCACTCATTGAAAGAATTTATGTTATAGGCCTTAATTAATTGTATTGTTACTGTTATTTCATATTATAGTCAATTCTCATAGCTGAATTTTTTTTGTAAGTTATGGCTCCCTCTTTATAAAGAGAATAATTATAGTTAGTGCTGCATTTTCTTCACTGTTGACTCCTATCTCAGCCATTTTTTACTTTGGAAGTGAGGGAGTTGGGTGGTGGAGGTAGGGGAATTGAATTATACATTAGTGTGAATTAAGCAATTTCAATTAAACACAATTGGGATGCTTCGCAAAATTTCAATTCAACTAAATAATTAATTTGAATTCAGAAACTTCAGATGAACAGACCATATTGTGCAGCCTTTGAGAAAATGAATCCAGGTCAGGAACAACACAATATCAATAGTTATTGTATAATATAGGGTAACTGACTTTATGCAATGATATAGTTTTTGCACCACGAATTAGAACTCTTGAGTAATGAGCAACTATAGAATCACAGACTGGAGTATTCATTCTTTGTGTCAACTGTTGCACCACCACCGTAGAATCATATAACTACTGACATTGTCTAGTAAACATAATAGTGCAAAAGAATACCTAATAATGTGCTATTTTTCAGCCTTTTCACTGTTTATCTTATACCTCATCATTGTGTGAACTAAATATACCAGCTCTGCAGTTGCATTATGGGGATAGAAACATCTGCATCATCAAATCATAGCACAGAAGGAGACCACTCTACCCATCCTTCCTGCACCAGCTGTTTGAAAGAGCTATCCAATGAGTCTCACTCCCTTGTTTTTTTCCCCCATAGCTCTGCAAATTGCTCCTTTTCAAGTGTATCCAATTCCCTTTTGGAAGTTACTATTGAATCTGCCTCTACCACCTTTTCTCTGTGCCATTGTAGTAGGAGTGTTACGTCATCTATTTTAAATGGGAAATGGGTTAACACTGGTGTTAAAATAGCAGATGAAGGAATTTCATTGCACACATTAACCACTTATACATTGGTGCCTTGCCTCTGTGTGCAATCCGGGGTATCTATCTTTCATGTAAACCACAACTTAGAGCACAAGTTAAATTTAACTACAAAGTATATGGTTATTCTTCTGTGTTCTCTCCAGTCCGATGTGTTTGGCAAGTAGATCTACTGTGTGGGAGGCAGTCGGTCTACACTCCATGCCGAAAGATTAGTTTTGCACGTTGACATTACAAAGCTAAATAACATATATTCCATAGATTTTGCTGGCCCATTGTGATGTAGCTATATACTCTAATTCTGTTTCCCTACTCCTTCCCAATTTTATTTTATAATGCAATCATAATAGAAAGAGGGGGAAAATATTTTTGTACAGTAGAGAATCTGCTTTCCATTATTTGTATCCTGAGGGAGAACAGGAGGGAAAGTATTTGCCTTGAAGGTTATTGCTCACAAGGAAACAAGACCTTTGGGGTAGAAACAATGTGCCAGTTTCAGGAGGGTTGATTGTGGGAGGTGTACGTCAGGAACCTAATTTCAAAACATTAGCACCTCATTATAAGCCCTGCTTGCTGGAACCATCCCTCAGTGCTGAATCATCTGGGTACGCAGCATGATTGCATGCCGATGTGTTTCACAACTGTACATAAGTGACGTGCACTTGGCAACCTGCACTTCGCTCGGGACTTCGAGGTTTGTTTGCTTACCATGCATCAGGCAGCACTCGTGGTCATCAGTGCCAGGCTTCGCAGGCAGCACCACATCACTTTGTGGGGAGCTTAGAGCAGGTGTCTAGATACCAGACTAGCTGTAAGGCTGGGGTGGCTTTTCAACGTCTACAGGGCTTGGGCTTGCTTGGGGAAGGGGGAGAAGTGACCTCAGGCAAGGGATTAGGCTGCAGGGTGAGGGCTGTACTGGAGAAGAAGAGTATCCCAAGGTGTGCGTGGGGGCACATGTTGATCTGCGCAAGTGACCTCGAGGGTGAAGGCTGAGGAGGCAGTCTCCAGAAGAGATGAGGCCAGACAGAGATGTGCGGGTGTGTGTGTGAGAGAGTGAGTGGTGATGTCCCTTGAGCTGGCAGTGAGTGAGATGCCAGTGAATGTGTGCTGGGCTTGTGAGTGTGAGAATTTAGAGTGATGAGGTGGTTGCCTTACCCTGGTGGCACATTGAGATCATTCATCCTCTTTCTGCGCTGGATGGCCAACTTCTTCTGTGCAACATTGGCACTGACCACCATTGCCATGGCCTCCCAAGCCAGAGTGGTGAGATTGCTGGAACTCCTGTGGCCAGAGCAGGGGTAGAGGTCATCACAGCAGGCCTCTGAAAGGCATTCCAGTGATGGGTCACTGAACTATTCTTGGATGTCGGGGCCATGTCTTCACTGGAGCAGTTGTGGGCTGCAAGCATTGAGAACTGTGTGCACGGCTACAGTTTAGATATGGCACCCAGAGTGAGGTAATGGTGTGGTGGGTGATTCAGAGGCCGCTTGCCAGCAAAACGCGTGTTTCCTGGGGCTGCGTAATCAATGAGGTGAGAAGCAGACAATACGGCACGAAAACCCACCATTGTAACTCGCGGGTAAAATGTCTTTTTTCATCCTGCTACCGCACTTAGTGCAAATCTGGGACGATTCTGCCCATTGATTATTTTCCCCAACAGTCCAGTATCCTGTGGGTAGCATAGACAAGTGTAAGGAATCTTAAGTGGCCCATGATAACCAAGTGACACCATGGTCCAAAAGGCAATGTCAGAGATTCATTACACTCATACAGTATAATTCTGAATTTGATTCAAGTGGCAATCCTTGACTCAGTGAACGGATACAATTAACATATGACAAATCCTGAAACTAAAATTCTGCATCATCTGAGCTGTCTGCCTGTCTCACATTAAAACCATAGAAAATATAGATTCAATAGGGTGAAGCCAGGGAAGTCAGAGCTAGCTACAAGGAGATCTAATTGAGGTCTCTTTAAAATTATGAAGTGTTTTGATAGTGAATAGGAAAAGAATATTTAATTTCTGGATAGTCAGTGATGAGTCATCAATGTATTATTGTCAATAAAAGATTGAGAGAGAGGGAGAGACGAGATGTTTCTTTACACAGTGGGTTTGGAACATGGAATGCTTTGCCATAGGGAAAGGAAGAGACCACTGCATCTTTAAAGGGAAAATTGGTTAAACGTTTGAAGCAGAGAACAAGATAGGTGTTTGTGAAAAGAAAAGGGAATTATTTTTGGATTGCTGTAGCTAAGAGCTGAAATAGACACATTTGGCCGCTTGCAATGTAAACTACAATGGTTCCATAGCCTCCTACCTGCTGACCCTATTCTGACGTCCCTGTAAAGGGCTTGATATTTCATCAGTTGCCTTTTCCTGTAAAGAAAAGAGTTAGGGCACATTGCATAAGATTACATTTTGGAGAGAAGTGAAGGTTGTACTTTTTAATACGTGCAGCTAGTACAATGATGCAGTCAAATACTCAAGAGCAATATGTACTGAATTTGACAGATTCATTTCGGAATGTTAGTGAGCAAGACCATAGAATCATCGAAAAGTTACGGCACAGAAAGAGGCCATTCAGACCATCGTGTCTGCACCGGCCGAAAAAACTTGCCACCCATTCTAATCCCACCTTCCAGCACCTGGTCCATAGCCTTGCAGGTTACTGAATTTCAGGTGCAGATCCACGTATCTTTTAAATGAGTTGTTTAATCTGCCTCAACCACCAATCTGGGGAGCGAATCCAAACACCTACCACCCACTGGGTGAAAATGTTTTTCCTAATATCCCCTCTAATGCTTCTACCAATCATCTCAAATCTGTGCCCCCTGGCAAATTGACCTGTCTGCTAGGGGAAACAATTCTTTCCTTTTATACTCTATCTAGGCTCCACATAATTTTGTACACCTCAGTCAAGTCACCCGTCATCCTCCTCTGTTCTAAGGAAAACAACTCCAGCCTATCCAATCTTTCCTTGTAGTTGCAATTTTCATGCCCTGACAACATTCTTGTAAATCTCTTTGTACTCTTTCCAGAGCAATTATGTCCTTCTAGTAACGTGGCGACCAGGACTGTACACAAAACTCCAGCAGTGGCCTAAGCAGCGTTTCATACGGTTCCAGCATTACATCCCTGCTTTTGTATTCCACACCTCGCCCAATAAAGGAAAGCATTCCATATGCCTTCTTGACCACCTTGTCCACTTGTCCTGCCACCTTCAAGGACCTGTGGGCATGCATTCCAAGGTCTCTCACTTCCTCTACCCCACTCAATATCCTCCCTTTTATTGTATGTTCCCTTGCTTTGTTTGCCCTTCGCTCACACTTCTCCGGATTGAATTCCATTTTCCACTTTTCCGCCCACTCAACCAAACCATTAATATCATTCTGGAGTCCACAGCTGTCCTCTTCGCTATCAACTACACAGCTGATTTTTGTGTCATCTGCAAATTTCCCGATCACGCCTCCCACATTTAAGTCCAAATCATTAACATATACCACAAGCAGCAAGGGTCCCAACATTGAGCTCTGTGGACTGTCACTGGAAACCATTTTCCATTCGCAAAAACATCCGTTGATCATTACCCTTTGTTTCCTGTCTCTGAGCCAATTTTGGATCCAACTCACCACATTCCCCTGCATCCCATGGGCTTTTACTCCTCTGACCAATCAGCCATGTGGGACCTTGATAGATACATTACTAAAGTCCATGTAGACCACATCCACTTCACTACTCTCATCAATCCTCTTTGTTACTTCCTCAAAAAATTCAATTCAGTTAGTAAGACACGACTTCCCCTTAACAAAACCGTATGGACTATCCCTGATTAATCTGTGCCTTTCTAAGTGACAGTTTATCCTGACTCTCAAAATTGTTTTCAGTAATTTGCCCACCACCAAAGACATCCCAACGTGGCACAGATGTTTTGAGAGACTTTGTTTCTGCTTATTTAACTGGGTATACATTAGTCTGGACCCAGCTGTCACCCGAACAGAGAGGCCTGATACAATCCCCAAAGTAGCCTCACCTACATATTCAGTGTGAGCTCTTGGCACCTATCATGCTTTAACAGACATCTCGCCTGAGAAATGAATTTTGGGCTGCTGGCGCCTGGCCTTGGGGGTTAGATCAGGCAGTGGAGGGGTGGGACGACGGCCAGGACTGTGGAGTCAGAGAGAGACTCCCTGTTCCTCCTGGCTCCACAGAAAATTTTAGCAAAAAAAAATCTAAAATTTATTTCATTGCCAGCCGCAGGAGCCCCAACATCAGTCCACTCTTTGAGAATTTTTTTTACGCAGGGCCGTTCAATAGGTAATTATAGGTTAGGTTACTAATTAACATATTTAAAAAGCTTAGTGCCTGTTTTAGATGTATGCCTAAAAATGGCCTCAATAATTTTAGCGGCAGGGCCAGCATCTGTCCCCAATCATAGCCATCCCACTGCTAAATTGGTATATTTTGCCCCCGTGTTACACCCAAGAAATGAGTATAATATAAACCAATTTCTACCCTAATATCTTGACTACATAACATTTATGGTGCACATGCATAATGTGAATGGATAGCCACATTAACTAAGCTAGCCTTTAAGCCATGGCCGACACCTATTACCTCCCTGGATTACCACTGACATCAGTGTAAAATAAATATATATTACTATGTTAGGTAATTGAAAATCACACCCAGATATTGCTAAGTAAGGTCATTTGTGACTCAGACCCATTTATAATATTGTAGGATAATTGCAATCATCCTTCTTACTTAGATAGTCACATTGGTTTAAATCAGACACCTTCTTACATGTATCTTTCTAAGTACAGTGTGGGTCACCTTATTGACCTTGGTGGTGATTGACTGCCAGATCTTCAGGACTTGCTGTTTATCTGCTGGTTGCCTTTCAGACCCATAAAGGGCGTTTCTTTGGCAAGCTGATTAAAATCCCCAAGGCACTGTCAGTAAATATAGCTTTTCTGCACTAATATAAAAACAGAAAGTGCTGGAAAAACTCAGCAGGTCTGGCAGCATCTGTAGCGAGAGAAACAGAATTAAAGTTTTGAGTCCAATGATACTTATTTGGAATTGAAAGGAGGTAGAAAGGTGTTGGGTTTGATGCTGTTGAAAGGTGGCGCGTTGGGCGGTGGGGAGGTCGCACAAAAGGAAAGTTTTGGGATAGGTCAGGGGCAGGAGAGATTAAATAACAAAGATGTCATGGAACAAGCTTTTATGCACCTTGCTTCCAAAATGCTTCCTGTTTGCTCACTCTACATTATTTACCAATTATGTACTTTAAAGTGTGAGTAAATGACCGCACAGTGAATTATACTGCTGTTCTCTCCATCAGCACTGAAACGATACACCTCAAAAATAGTGTACCAATTAAAGACTTGCAGAAACATGCTAAACATAAAAATGGGAGTTAAAATGAACTCTAATCAAATATCTGCCTGATACATCAAGAATAAATTAAAACCCAATATCAAATGGTATCCAAATTCAGTTTTTTGTGCAAAGATGTGATTGTATATAGGTCCAGTCATCCCATTCCTGCTAATGTTGATGTTGATTAGAAAGAAAAATACTGAATAGCACAGCTGCTGACTCTGCAGAATGGAAAATGCCTAAATTGCAAAGGAAAGTGGTCATCATGTGGCAAAATTACAACGTTCAAGGACTGTGTTGGACCTGTTGAACTGATGGTTCGAGAAGCCCCCATTATCTGGAATAGAAACTGATCATAAGGCATGTGACAGGATCTTGAGGTTGGCGAGTGGGGGGGGCAAGGCCTGCTTACTGACGCGGGATGACGTCAGGCAGAACTCCCAATGTCACCTCGTGTCATTTCAATTTTCAGGTCGGCGGGGGCACAGCCGAATCAGCTGTGCACCCGCCAACCTATCAACGGCTTATTGAGGCTATTTAAAAAGTCATTGACTTAATTAATGGACCTGCCCGTCCAACATTAAGATTGCCGGGCAGGCCGGGAGCCCTGGCGGGCTTCAGAAAAAGCATGAAACCTCATCCACAGGCAGGATGAGGCTTCACGAGGGTTTTAAAAAATTTACTAAAGGTTAAAGTGATGAACATGTCCCAACTCATATGACAGTGTCACATGAGGGGACATGACAGGGAAATTTTGTTTCTGCTCCTTGACCATTTTTAAATTTGGCGCCGATCTCCCTGAGGCAGCACTTAGCCTCAAGGATGCTCTCTTGGCTGAGGGATTCCCCCCCGTGCCCGCACATGGAGCGCATAGTGCTTCCTGGCGGACGTCACGCTGGGCGGGCCTTAATTGGCCTGCCCACAAAATGGCGGCACGCCCCCAATTGGGGGCGCCGATCGGAGGCGCACCCGCTCCTGCACATTTCCCCCAACGGGGGGAAAATTCTTCCTTCGACTTCTTTTGGAAAAGACATTTCAGCCCTTAGCCTAATGGAGGCTGGCTGGGTATCACAGGACATTGAAGCTGTTGCAACAGCTGCTCACCCTCTTGCCCCAGAAACAAGCTGCGTGAAAGCAGTGATAGTGTCCCATACAGCTTGTTTCAGATAAGTACTTATTGAACAGCTGCCACTCATGTCTTTTTACACATCAGGGTTATTAATAAAATAACCCATTGGCTGTGAAAGGATACGGGACATCCTGAGGATGTGAAATGTGCTATAAATGCAAGTTCCATTATGTTAATCGCAAGATCTTAAAATCATTACGGATAAAGGACCTCTTTTTAGTTCAGAAAAACTCCACAGTTTTCCCAACTGCAGCATCTGTTTCTTAAAAAAATTCCTGGAATTTTGACTCAAATATCCCATCTGGGAGTCCATTCTAAATGTTGATTTTTTTTTGTGAAGAGCTTCCTAATGCCAATTCTAAATGTGCCTTTTATTAGTTTGGCCCCTTGTCCTACTCTCGTAATTCACTTTAATGTGATTTTCCACATTTGTCTTTTCTATTCCTTTAACTATCTTGGATGACTTTATAAAATTGCTTCATGGAGGCATCCCTTCTAGGCTGCAAAGTCTAAGTTTCTCCAAAATGTTCCATTTAATTTAAATGTAAACTACACAGTTCTTAAAATATACCTAGCAGTATGGATGACGTGTTATTACAGAGCTCAAGAACTCATCTTTTGTGATAATCTTGTCTTCCCCTTCATATAACTCCCATTCTGAATGTTAGTTCAGAGCTCATTATTGGTTTGTGTGGGGCCATTAAAGTGCTGGATTGCATCACTATTAAAGTGGTGTTGAGAGGATGCAGCTGGCGTCACATTGGCTGCATGCAATCTGCTGCGGTGACTGTCCTTCACAGCATGACTGTGAGATTCCCATATTCATGCAGCAGCAGAAGTGTGAGAGTTGAGTGACAGATCCAACGTGAATATATCAAAATTCATATCCAGAGAAAAATGGAAAATTATGATGACAAGGTTCCCACTTACAAATTGTCAATTATAAGCAAAAAATGGGCTATTTTGACATTCCATTTTTTCAAAGTTTAATTTTAACAATACTCTCAGTTTTACATTATATGGTTCGGAGTAAAAAAGATTTTGATTGAAGTAGCACCTTACCATGTGTCTTACAAACACTCCAAAGTGTATTGCATATCGTGAATTACTTTGCAGTACAGTGGTTGCTAGGCAAGGACAGCAGCCATTGTGCACACAGCAAGATCCCACAAACAGCAGTGTAATGAGTGGCCAGTTCAATCTGCATTTGGTTGTATTGGGTGAGAGAAAATTGTCGGCTGGTACTCCTGCACTACTTCAAATAATGTTGTACCTCTTCAGCATCCATCTATGCACCAGCACAAACGGTTGGGTCTTCGGTTTAACATCACGTCTGAAACCTGTCACCTCTGGCAGTGCGGTGCTCCCTCAGTACTGCATTGAAGTATCAGCCATAGTTACGTGTCCAGGTTCAGGAAATGAATGCAGTTTCTTTTGATAATTTCCATGACAAGTTCAAACCAGTGTTTATTATGAAAGGCTAAATAACCTTGAGGAAAACCGGGGAATCTGTTAACGTGTATAAAATATTTTGCAGTTAGATAAATTCTTGAATAAGGCAGAATAACTTGACCAGAGGTTAGAAATCTAAACCAGTGACAATTAAATTTAGGTCAGATATTAGGATGAACACAGGTGGTGTGGATGTCTGGAATAATCCGTTAAATAAAGAAATGAAATGGAGATTTTAGAAGAATGTGAAATAACTTGCATCCTTGTCTAGGAGAATTTAAATACTGGAAGGCTGACCTTTGATGACCCAAATGGACTTTCCCTATCCTGGCTTTTCCTCTGTTCTTAAAAACCTATTCAGTAACACAAATAATTTGTGTTATTTATTAATAGTGCTTTCAAAATTTCATATTTTTAAAAATATATCTATTTCACTACAATTGGCTGCAAATGTTAGAAGGCCTGACAATGTTATCAAACTTCAGAACACCATTCTACCAGTGCACCACAAGTGAAGATGTCACTTTTATTGATCAGGGTGGTGAGCTCCTCCTCCATACAACTGCACATGATAACCATGGTTGAATAAGATGTCATGCTTCTTACTGCTGTAGTCAAGAGCTAAATGCACACCTCAAAAATGAGCTGGCTATGCGCTAACCGTACATAGTGCTTTTCATTCACTCTGTCAAGTAAGAGCTGATGTCGATTGCCAGCTTGTTCCGAGAAGGGTGTGGTTTTTATACAAAACTTGGATGTTAGAGTTGCTTCATAATCAGATGCTCCTGGTGAAGAGCATCCTGGCAGTGCTGGTCAGGGAAAATGGTGCACAGTTTCAGCATCTAATGGATATGATTTTTTTTCACCCTTTTCTCCTTTGCACAGCTTCTCTAAATACTATGGCTGATGATGATAATGACTGAACATTTAATGCATTTTTGCAATGCTCTGCTATTTTACAGAAAATAAAATCAAGCAACTTAATGCCTCTGTTAAAATAGCTAACAGAGAAATATCATGCAAAGGATTTAAATGTTTGTCCACTATTATTACCAACAGTAATTTCTAGCTGCAAATGAAGGGATTACCCCCACGTTCCCCACCGCCCCACCACCACCACCATCACCGAAGAAATGTATTTATTTTGCAATGCAGAACAAAGCCAGCCCCATTCTACCATTTGAAACAGTCATTGCAGGCTCTGGAATAACAAAGCAATGCAGACCAGTGCCATATTATGCTTGTGTCAGCATGCAGAGTTAAAGATTTCTGTCACCGGCAGAGCTTAAAGCTGATCACTCTAGTACAGCATTAATGATCAGTGTGCCATTCAAGTTATGGCTCCTTTAAAAACTTAGTTGACTTCGACATTATTGTTAGGTCATCTGAAAATTCACTGACTGTTACAGTGTTGTTCTTTTAGCTGAAGAGGAGCAACTGCACTAGGAAGCTTAGACAGCCCCTCACAGTGTAACATACGAACATATGAATTGGGAGCAGGAGTAGGCCACTCGGCCCTTTGAGCATGCTCTGCCATTCGGTAAGATTTAACCTTAACTCCACATTCCTGCCTACCCCTGATAATCTTTCACCCCCCTTGCTTATCAAGAATCTATCTACCCCTGCCTTAACAATATTCAAAGACTCTGTCTCCACTGCCTTTTGAGGATGAGAGTTCCAAAGACTTTCAATCCTCTGAAAGAGAGAATTTCTCCTCATCTCAGTCTTAAATTTTTAAAATATTGACTCCTAGTTCTAGATGCTCTCACAAGAGGAAACACCTTTTCCACATCCACTCTGTCAAGTCCCCTCCGGATCTTTTATGCTTCAATCAAGTCACCTCCTACTCTTCTAAACTCCAGTGGATACAAGCCTAGCCTGTCCAACCTTTCCTCTAAGTCAACCCACCCATTCCAAGTATTATTTTAGTAACCCTTCTCTGAGCTACTTCCAACACATTTACATCCTTCCTTAAGTAAGGAGACCAGTACTGTACACAGTACTCCAGATATGGTCTCACCAATGCCCTGTATAACTGAAGCATAACCTCTCTACTGTTGCATTCAATTCTCTTCATAGTAATCAATAACATTCTATTAGCCTTCCTAATTACTTATTGTACTAACATTTTGCGATTCATGCACTAGGACACCCAGGTCCCTCTGCATCTCAGAACTCTGCAGTCTCTTAGCATTTAGATAATATGCTTCTTTGTTGTTCTTCCTGCCAAAATAGACAATATCACATTTTCCCGCTTAATATTCCATTTGCCAGATCTTTGCCCACTCATCTAACCTATCTATATCCTTTCGTAGCCTACTTATACCCTCTTCACAACTTACTTTCCTACCTATCTTATTTTCCAGCTTTCCTACCTGGGGGGGAGATACTGTACATTTTTGATAGGTTTTTCTTAATGTACAGCAAGGTGTATCAAAGTGTATTTATTTCCTAACTAACTGATTTCCTGTGGCATTGCTCGTCAATAGTGTGGAGCACTAAGTTTAGCTACTAAGTTGGAGCTGTGTTTAATTTGTTTGACTCCTTGTGCTCACTTCTCATATACTGTATGTGCAGAAGAGTTTAAATAGGTACATTCTGAAGACAACTAGTAGCTGAGAAAAGTTTGTCATCTGGTGGACCCTTGTAAATCCCTAGCTTCAAGTTATCAATCTCAGAAAAACAGCAGGAAATGACTGACTTTGTGTCCCATTTTGTTAATAATTTGATGAGGTGACATTTAATGGTCAGGTGATATGCATATGATGTTAATATATGCGTGTGTATATATATATACATATATATATATAGAGAGAGAGAGAGAGACAGAAAGGTGAATGGAAGGCTGTTTATTTTTAACTTCCCTGCGGAAAATGATATTGCATCGGATATATCATGCACCAGATGTAGAAAAACTGCATGGAACTGAGCAGAGAAAAGACAAGCTTTGTAGGGTGGCGGGGAAGAAAAGAAAACTTAGTTTTTACCTGCCAGCAATTGGTCAGAAGAACTGAGTGACGATGACATTAGATCTATGAGAGTGCACGCAGTCTGGCTGGAATTGGAAAGGACTGGCTTTGTCAACTGTATTTGTGCACTATCTAATGTAACTGCTGCATTCAGACTTTTAATATGTGCAGTATGTAATTAACAGCATTGAGCGTCAGGCACTAGGAAATTCTTTCATGGTACACGCATTAAAGGAGACACTCATGGACACACAATGCCTTGTTTATGGCTCCTTCATTGCAACAGTGACTACACTTCAAAGGTGCTTCAAAAGTACTGAGGAGTCACCCATGGCTCAGTATCAGCACTCTCAGCTCTTGAGTCCCAAGGCTGTGCGTTCAAGTCCTACTCCAAAGATTTGAGCACAAAATCAAGGTCGACACTCATGGGAAGTGATGAGGGAGTGCTGCATTGTGGAGGTGCTGTCATTTGAATGAGATGTTAAATCAAGGCCCTGTCTGCTTCTTTGGGTGGGCATAAAAGCTCGCATGGCTGTATTCGACAAAGGGGTGATTTTGGGATCCAGCTTTCTGAGAGAATCAGCACATATCCAGGGGCATCATAAGAAAGTCTAGCTGCACTGGCTATGATTGATTGTAACAGATGGAAAATCAAGGACTATGTACCTGTGATTTCTTGAAATGTGCTCCCTGCGATCGTTGCTCTCTGTTGCGAACCCTGGATCACAGAATTGATCCTTATACCTAAATGGTATAAAATCCTCTGTATATTCTGTTCACTTTATTGTAACACTCAAAGCCCTCACTGTACTACACTCAGAGATGCGTGGTGTTCATAGTTTTTTCTGTGTATAAAGCAGATATTCTTAGACACAGGCTTCCTCCAGTGCACACCCCAAGAACATGTTTATGTTAGTTTCAGTTGCATGCTCTTTTAAATGGAGTAATAATTGCACTAAATACACTAAGGGGTTTTGCATAAAGGCACTAACCAGTGTGTTGGTAGAGTCTTGTAAAGATATCCCTGGAAATAAAAATTTTCTCTTACCTAGTTACATGATTTTATTTTTCACTGATTCTTGAGTTACGGCTATAGGATTTTCTTAGTTCCAGGGACATGTTCAGCTGCAGGTGTCTCTGTTTCTAAACTGTATTGAATATACGTGTGAACAGACAAAATCCATTTGCAATAAGAGTGTGTGCCAGATTATGGTATTAAAGGCCAGTTCTACCATGTATGAGATGACAACGATTGCACCCTGATGTGAAACCATAATAATGGGTCTGTGCAGCCAACATCAATTAGATAGCATGCAGTAAAAATGGGGAGGTAATTGAACAAGAGGGTTTCTTCCTTGTACCCTGCCATTTCCAGGGAGATACTGGCTTTTCTGAATTTCTTCCATCTTCTGCAAGAGCACAGTTTCTGAAGCAGAGGGGTCCTGGAGGCACCGTACCTGATTTATACAGTCATCAATTACCAGTGCTACGCATGAGTACGGTGCCCCTTATAGGTCACTGTGTTCTCATGCCAATGATAAATGTGTACCTTAGTGTCCTCATAAGAAAGAAATAATGTCTTATCCAGCCATCTAGGGCTTCTTCCAGGACTCATTCAGATCAATTTCATTACACGCCTGCTTTGATCCCAAATTGCTTTTCTCCACCTTCTATTGAATTAGGAGTCAATTTATTTACTTGTTGGATGTTACAAATCAAATACCTTACTTGCTTTAAGTGGCAGTGTGTTTCATACATTAATTAAGTAAAAGCAAAATACTGCGGATGCTGAAAATCTGAAATAAAAGAATATGCACTCTCGCCAGAATTGTACCCTTTGCAAAGTTACTCCCAGATTTTGAAAATAAAAACATGTTCCATCTCATGTGACACAGTCACATGAGGGGACATGTTTCATTAAATTTTTTAATGTTTTAAATAATGTCTTTAAAAAATGCTTCAATCTCCCTGAGGCAGCTCCATGCCTCAGGGAGATTGAAGCGCTCTTTCGTGCACATGCGCGTAAGAGCACTGGACCCAACTCTCCCTCCTCCCCCCGCCCACACAGGTAACGCTCAGCGCTACTGCTCGCAATCCACGCTGGGCGGGCCTTAATTGGCCCGCCCGCGTGAAATCGCGGTACCAAGCTAATCGCAAGCGACCACCCACTCCCACCGAGCCCGCCCGACGCATGGAAAATCCTGGCCTTTGTTTCTATTTTTCTTAAACTAATAATCAAGTTTTCTAGTTTCAAACTAAGAACTTTGTCATATCCACATGGCTGATTCCCTAATAAACTGAGTTAAAAATAGCTTGGATCATATCTTCTTGCCTTCCCTTCTTTCCATCGAGGAGAGATATAGCTCCTTCAGCTTCTCCTCCCAAAATCACTTATAAGACTCAACACTATCCTTATTTCTCTCCTCTAAACCCCATCCATTGTTTTCCCTTCAACATTCTGAAAAACTCCCAAAATGGTGGCGTGTTTTTTAGAATGTTATTGCCTTTTTTTTTAATATATACTTTATGAACCTACTCATGCAGCAGAATGCTCCATTTAGCTTGGCAATTGCTGGCATGCTGTGAGATGATGCAATCTTTTTTCAATTAGCACTTCCAAATATTTTTTCTGCTTCATCACATCTAATAACATGCCACTTATTATGTAGTTGCTTATACTACTTTTAGCACCAAACTGTAATCCATTACATTTCTTAATATAAAATGCCATTTGCCAGTTATGTGCCCAGTTGCAAAATGACTATGAAGTTTAAATTTTATTCCTTTCCTAGGAACATCCTGTTGAGCCATGCAAGTTGGTGCCATCCACCAGCTTAATCAATCTACAGATGCTGCTTTTGTGAAGGCCGTTAATAATTACTGTGAACAGCGGGGTTCCCAGCAGAGATGCTGGGAGAGGTGCCACTGTTTGTAATTGACCATTCAGAACCATGTTCACTGATAACTAATATCCGTTATTGATTGCCCAGTCAATTCATAGTCCAGTTTGATGCCTCATCTTTTTCCAGTGATTTTTCACACTAACCATACATCTCCAAGAATTGACCATGCTCGATGTTTTCTCCAAATCAAAATATATATCTCTCTCCACCTCCGTTGCTGGGTATGACTTAACCTTTCCTTAACTATTGTTGATTTTTATTCTGCTGAAATCCTACTGAGTAAAATTAGCAATGAGTGCATCAATGCACTTGTTTGAAGATGCTCCGAAATTCCTGTAAAATCAACCGATTAGTGCACTTGTTAAAATAGGAAAGGGAAGTGATAACATACTCATAATGTTAAGCATTTTATCACATCCCTATGAAACTCCTACACAAAGGCTTTGAACCCATTATTGTCTTAATTCTTGTTGAGTGCTCTGAAATTGCTTTCTTTATAAAAGGCTCTGGTACTTGGTGCTCATTTTTACAGATATCAGGCTAAATGGTCTCTGATTCACAGAATCGTGCTTCTGATTCTTTTATCTCTGAATCGGAAGATTGTAATTTCAAGGCTTACCACAGACTTGAGGACATAATCTCGGCTCACCATTCAGTTCAGTACTGAGGAAGTGCTGCATCAGCTTTTTTGATCAGATTTAAAACCATCTGTTTGCTTGCTGGGTTGGATATAAAAGATTCCATGATATTATTAAAGAAAATGAGTGGAAGTCCTCCATGTCTTGGCCAACATTCCTGCCTGCACCAACAGCATCAAAAAACAATGACCTAGCTATTCATGAGCTTGCACTTTGGGAGATGTTGCTCCACGCATATTAGCTATTGCCTTTGCCAACATAACAACAACTGCCGCACTTCAAAAATAATTAATTGTTTTTGAAACCAGCAGGGACTTGATGGGCCGAAGGGCCTCCTTCTGTGCTGCAACGATTGTATGACTCTATGATACACTTTGCAACATCCTGAGGCCATGTTATGGGACCATGTAAATGCAATTGCTTCTTTTTGAAAACTGGGACCAAATTATATTTCATGACACCCTCTGGTGTCAGCCTGTATCTAATAACCTTTGTGATGTTTCATTAACCTCACTCCATGCTTCTATCCTTATCTGTTTTAATGTTCACAGGTGTTTTCTGTCTGCCCCTGGAATTTGATGAAACATCACAGCCTTGCGATTCATATAGGGTAGTGCCATTGTACATTTTGCAAAGAGCTTTTGTTTTGCACTGAAATAGAAATGTATGGTATAACTTGGGTGTGAAATCATTGAACTGGAGGTGTTTTAGCAGGTGGGGTGGGACTTACCCCAAGGAGGTAAGCGTCACTTCAGCTTCACATGAACTGAAATGTAACTGTAATTGGTGAAAAATGAAGTTTAATAAGTCTGCGGATACCCAGTGCATTTGACTGCCCAACAACTTTTGAAACTTAATTTCAAAAATGTTTAAGTTTGGCAAGGAGTCAACTTTCCTGTCAGGCTTGGCCAATATTAACCATTCATGCACAGCTTTCCACTTTCGCAGTCTAGAGAGCAAAGTGGAGCTGGCAGTATAACTTAAGCCTGCTGGCTCCACATCAGTCAAACTCCTACAAGTAACATAACTACTCTTAATGACTTTTAATTGCTCACCATTGATTTCTCTGCAAATTAGGATGTATACCCTGCGTTTAAGATTGTAATCAACGTTTACTAAAATCAAAACTATTGGGGAAAATTGCTCTGAAGTGCTGTGATGCTTTGTTCCAGACTTGTACCACACTGTTGAATGCAGTGACTTTGTGATTGCTGGTTCTCAATGCTGCTCCTGCCAAATTTAACACCATCTTCAAGGATAACATTAGCTCAGAGGGTAAATTTTGCAGAAGTCTGCTCCTGGTGCTGATGTAATCCACTCCAGAATTTCCTGTGATCCATTTTAATTACATGTAAATTGGGAGCACCTGATTTTCTGATGTTCCCATCAAGTGAGGCTGCACAACAGAAACCTCGCCATACCAAGTTCATCCATATGTGCAGCCTCTTCCTTGCCTACTTTTTAACAGGCTGCACCCAGAAGTCGTTTTCACCAGCTCTCTGAAATTATTTCCCTCTTTTCATAGAGTCATATAGCACAGAAAGATGCCATTCAGTCCATCATGCCTTTGCTGGCTCTTTGAAAGAGCTATCCAATTTGTCCCACACCCTGCTTTCTCCTCATAACAATAGAATTTTTTTCATGTATATACCCAATTCCCTTTTGAAAGTTGCTGTTGACTCTCCTTCCACCATCCGTTTAGCCAGTGCATTCCAGATCATAACAATTCACTATGTAGAAAAAAAACTCTTTGTCTCCCCTGTATTCCGTTTGCCAATTACCATAGATCTTTGTCCTCTGGCCACTGACCCTCCTGCCAGTGGAAAATGCTTTTCCTTGGTTATTCAATCAAAACCCTTCAGAACCTTGAACTCCTCATTTCAATCTCCCCCTAAGCTTCTGGGCTCTAAGGAGAACAAACCCAGTTTCTTTATTCTTTTCACATAACTGAAGCCCCCTCATCCCTTTTTCACTTTGTCTCAAATTCAAAGTAATTTCTGCGTCCCTCCCTTTTTCATGGTGCCACAACGTCTTCTGCTGAAATGATTGCACGTCAAACTCTCTATCTTTGTTCCAGGACTCTGTACCATTTCCTGCTTGTTAACTCACTTCACATATCTCTGCTCTCATTAGCTAAGACCTTCCACGTATTTTAGGTTAAATCAACTCTTTCAGCAACTAGGCACAATGATTCTGAATGTACATTCACACTCTTATTGGGGAGAAACAAATCAGAACTAAAAATACAAGAATAAATAGACACAAACGCACAAACACGCATCCACACTCTCACTGACACACTCAATACAGAAGCTATTTATTATGACTCCATTGCTCTCAGTGTAACAAAAAAATCTTTATTCAAGTGATTCATGGAAAAACTAAGAACTTCTGTCATGGAAAATTATAGGTGATAAGATCCAAGTGCTAGATTTGCAGGGAGTACAAAATTATTCTCAATTAGCCATATTATTTCCTCTAATCTGTCACGTACTACATGTTATGTCGTTTCCTGAGCAGTAGTTGTGGCCAGGGATTTACTTTCAGCATTTTTTAAATACAGACTGCTTGCCGAAGCAAAATGTAATTGTAAAGTTCAACACTTGTAACACAAGGGCTGATTTCCCCCATCGGGTGCTTGTGGCACTGGTCAGAGCCTATCGGGAGAATTGTTTGGAAATGTGCAGATTTGAAATCCCCGATTTTACTTTAAATTAACAGGAAAATTGGGATGTGGAGGAATGTCCCTGCACTTCCTGAGGTGTGCTCCCTGTGTGTACCATCCTACACCCTCAGCGCCTGATTGAGGAATTGGTTCACACTGCCTCCTCCCAGATTTATCTACATTATTCCTGCCCTCCTCTTCTAAAAATGTTAGCCTGGACTTTGTGATGATAATGACAACTAAATTGTTATTTCCCCACTGACATTAACTGCAATGTCGGGAGTCCGCACATGCGCAGCATCACATGAAAAACCAGAAGTTTTTTTTAATTCTTTCACGGGATGTGGGTGTTGCTGGCTAGATAATAAATGTCATCATTTATTGCCCATCTATAATTACACTTGAGAAAGTGGTGGTGAGCTGCCTTCTTGAACCACTGCAGTTCATGTGATGTAGAAACGCCCACTGTGCTGTTAGGAAGGGAGTTCCATGATTTTGACCCAGCAACAGTGAATGAATGGCAATATAGTTCCAAGTGAGGATGTTGTGGAACTTGGAGGGGAACTTGCAGGTGGGGGTGTTCTCATATGACTGCTGCCTTTGTCCTTCTCGGACAGTGGTAGAGGTCGTGGGATTGGAAGATGATGTCAAATTGTTGTCAGTTATTCTTTGGTCCTCCAGAGGGTACACTGTTGAGATTCCTGCAGAGCAAAATCCCTAAGCAATCAGTAAATTTAAAAAAACATCAATTTTATGCTTTTTTTTACTGTAAAAACCTTTGGAAACGTTATACCTTGTTGAAAAAACTGTAACCTGGTTTTTAACAGCACAATAAGTTCATAATTACTGCTAAACCTCCTCACTGGCATTGAAAAGCTAACTTTATGTCTGTGCAATGTCAGATTTGTCTATTATGATAAAAAGTCATATGAATTTGAATTTTTTTGAAGTTTATTTATGACATTTTAGCTTCAATCTTATTCCAATCCACACACTTATTTTGCTATCCGAAAAATTAAAGTAAAAGTGAAAAATAATCGGTGTTTATAGCTTATTGGTTTGCTGTCTGTGAGATTACTTTGATGTAATTGGATGCTTACCCTGCTTGCTGACATCAATGGTTCTGCATGCCTGGAGATCCCTTGACTTGGCACCAGATTTAAACTGCCTTCAGGAAAGGGGAAATCCATGCCACAGAGCTCGCTAGAACTTTGTGGTCAGTTTCCTTTGAGGTCAGCAGCGAACACTGTTGCTTTACTGCTGACTGCAAAATCCAGCACATTGACTCCTGCTAATGCACAGCTCCACACTTGCCCATGGGAAATCATTTTGGTTTTGGATGATAGCGTGAAATGGGCAATATCAGCTCAGTTGCCCATTATACATCTCTTCAATTTTTCCATTTAATTTTCAATGTCAATATTCGTGAGCAAAATTATGGAAGGCCCCCATCATCAATTTAACTGTACCCAGAAGAACCCACAGCTCTGTCAAGAAAATTATATGAAAAATTGCAAGTCCTAACTCTTGAGTCTTCCATACCCCAACCAATTTAAAATGGTGTTGCTGGTGTTTCCTATGGCATCACATTTTGTTCACTTCCGTTGTCTTGCTGACTGATAAGTGCTAATTAGGAAATCTATCACTGTGGATAAAAAGCTGCATTTCCTCTACACCTTGTTTTATTGGTGTTAACTTCATTTCAGTACCAATCTTTATTGATATACTGCTGCGGAAACATGAGAGGGTCAGAAATGAAAGGCTCCACTACCAGTCACAGAATCAGGGCAGTGGCGTTGTAGTTCTGTCTCTGAGCTATGCTCACCATGGCTCAGTTGGTAGCACTCTCACTTCTTAGTCAGAAGGTTCAAGTCCCACTCCACTTCAGAACAAAATCCAGGCTAAAATCTCAGTTCAATACTGATGGAATGCGGCATTGTCAGAGGTGCCATCTTCCAGATGAGACTTTACACCAAGGCCCTTTCTGCCCTCTAAAATAGGCCTAAAAGACAACATGGCACTATTGCAAAGAAAAGCTAGGAAATTTCCTTAGTGGCGAATATAGATCATTCAAACAACACCGCTAAAACAGATTAACCGGTCATTATCTCACTGATGTTTGAGAGATCTTGGCAAATCGACTGTCGTCTTTCCTACATTATAACAGTGGACTACAGGTCAAAAGTGCTTTATTGGCTGCAAAGTGCCTTGGGATATACAGAGGTCATGAAAGGTGTTATATTAATTCAGATTTTTCTTTCACCTTTCATAAGATTCTATGCTGGCAGTAGAGCCTTTGCAATTTCAGTCCAAAACTGCAAAGTAGGTGTGTCAGACAATGCAGGCTTAATCCGGAAAGTAGGTAATGCCTTTGCAGCAAAATATGATGGATAGTGCAGAACTTGGTGACCTATGACCTGTGACTTATGCAGTGGTGTAATAGATGTTTTGGCCACTGGACATAAAAAGCTTGGAAACTACGCTTTAATGGTATACCAATGCAGCAACTTTTACACTACTTCTCAGCTCTACTCCCATCACTGTTCCTTTAGAGGTTGCATAAGCATGAATTCTGAATTAAAATTAGTTTTATACAGTTTTGTATGAAATTATTCTTTCAGCCTGTTCCCATGTGGTTACTGCTTCATTGATTGGTTTGCATCATTAAGAGTTTTATTGATTGTTGTCTCAAGACATTGTCAAATTCTGAAAATGCTGTTCCTGGGTGTTTGCACAATGCCAGAAAACCTGGCAACTATTGTATGGCTCATTAGTTCAGCGACTGATTCTGTGATTCTCCAACATCGTGTGGGTGCATGCAACTCTAATGTTGTTGAATTATTTGAGTAGTTTGTGAATAAGAGTTTAAGTTGAAAATAAGTAGATTTAGATGGGATGCATTGCTTCACTGGAAGGCTAGCTGATTATTGAATCTACCTATTGAGGGAGCTGCAGAGGCAAGAAGCTTAAATATCTTCAAGGCAAAATTGGACAAGTATCTTGAAGAGAAGTATATAATTGGTTCTAACAGCCAGACCTAATGCTTTACTCACCTTATATTCACATCAGAAGTGACTAATCAATGATGAAAAAACAGCAAGCCCTGGCTGATTTCCACCACCCACCACCACCACCACCCCAACCCCAACTGTAGAGAGCCACCTATTCTGTTTATCTTAGAATCACTCAACAGATCAGCAAACACAGACCAGGGAAATGGAACCCTTCTGAACTCTGTCTCAACAGCAGACTGGACAATGCATTTGAGAAAATATATGTTTAAACCATAATGATCCCCTGAATATCCTTTATCTGTTGGTACCTAGAACAGCACTTGCACTTCATTATTGTATGCAGTGATGCATAATGATTCACACTTCCTGTTCTAATCTTGACTAATACGGATGTTAACAATTCTAGTTTTTCATGTAAGATATTGATAATCTACTATTAAGCTGTGTGATTTAAAAATCTGTCTGAAGGCAGCAGATAATAGCCTTACATTTTTGATTAACAGAATTGAATCACCTCAGGTATGACACGCATCTACCCTGGATTTAGTATTTAATTTTATTTAATTGTAAACGATTGACTGTGTAAGGACATGAGAGAGGCGACTTCCCTTGAAGTAGGGAAAGAGGTCAACAATCAAGGTTCTTATACCAATTGAGTATGTTGCATGAAGAGCAGTATTCCTTGTAGCCAATAACCATATCAAGGGAAATATATTGGATTTCTGTGCAAGGAGGCAAAGCACAAGTGTCACCTCTGAATAAGAAGGTTGTATTCAAGCCCCACTCCAGGGCTTAAGTACATAAATCTAGGTTGATACTTCAGTGGGCTACAGAGGTTGCTAGTTGTCAAGAGGTGCCATTGTTTGGACAAGCTGTTAAACTGAGGCCCCCTTCACCTGGTCAAGTAGATGTGAGAGACTTTTGAAGAAGAGCAGGGAGTTCTCCCAGTGTCTTGACCAACATTCATCCATCAACCTGCACTGTACAAAAAATTACCACGAATATAGGGACTGCACTTCAGTAAGAATTGATTGGCTGTCAATTGCGTTGGGATATCATGAGGATGTGAAATGCACTATGAATGCAAGTGCTCCTTTCATAGTCATTTCTCTGCTTACAGAAGGTAATGTCTTCTTTCTAACCAGCGATATCTTCCCATTACAGGGTCTGTAATTACCGTGTCTGGTCGAATGACGTTTACCAGTAATAAATCCATGGAGATTGAAGTTTTTGTGGATATTGACCATGTCATGGAAAGTCCGAAAGGAAAGGCTCCTGCCGCGACTGCGTTCTTCACTTATGTTTCCTTGGACAAGGAAGGAAAGGCACTTCCTATCCCTATGTTGAAGGTGAGAGTATGTATGCATTTGTGTTACCAGTTTTAACCTGTATGCAGGAATTATTTTTCTACATGCTAAAAATCAATCCACAGCAAGCTGAGGGTTAATGTCATGTTATAAGCACAGCTGATAAATGTTAGTGCTAAAGTACATTTGAACATTTCCCTAAAGGAAGTCAGGTTTTACTCTGTTTGGCCGAGGATGACTGGGGTTCAGTAACTGGCCATTGCTGTTATCTGACCTCAGCCAAAGTAGCAGGAAAAGTGCTACAATTGGTCCTGGCATGTGGGCTAGAGAAGGAGAAAAAACAGCCAGGATGTCCTCTCCTGGTGACTGCCCAGTGACAGCTGCTGGAAAGTTGACACTAAGAGGAAGATTTGCTTTATGCACCAGTTGAAGTGAAATTATGAACCTGTTTAGAAAGCAGAAATACCCTCTTTAAGTGAAGACTATTCCTTCCCATGGTCTCTATCTGGGCTTGCAGATGAAGAGTAACCACTCAGAAGAGCATAATCTCTCAGGTAAGGCACTGAAGAGCTGCTGGAACAGTAATTCAGAAATACTCAGCATCTTGAGGGAAGGCAATATCTGCATAGATCAAACCTTCTTATCTTTCTTTTGTCGTGTCATTGTCAGACTGGCTGATGCATGGCTGCATTTGAAGTCCAAGGTAATCTAAACAGTAGAGGGAAAAGTGCTGCAAAGGCACAAAAACCCAAATCTGATTTTTTTTTATTTGGAGATCAAAGCCTTTTATTGATTCTCTGTCTTTTTTTAATTGTATAAACTACTTTGCACTAAAATTATTAGGAAAAGCCTTTCCTGACACAGCACACTGTAATATGTGCTATTCATCATGGCGTGTTGGGGGAGGATAGGGAGTAGTGATTTTGTGTTGCTTATGTCCTAGAAATGAACAATAGAAATCACCACATTATCCTGTAAAAGGAATATTTTAAGTTCTCAGCTTCACTGGGGAGAGTGAATATCATAAGCAAGCACAATGCAGTTGATTTATATAATAGGTGAGGATGCATTGCAGATAGAACAGCAAATAATTTGTGATAAGGTGGGGGAGAAATTGGCCAGCATCACACTGCAGATTTAACTCAATTTGTCAAGGCAGGAGGTGCCATGGGCAAAGCTGGAGAAAACAAAGTGGGCAGCGTGGGCTGTGCTAGTTGTCGCACGAGGCAGATCTCTTCCCAAGGAACCGACATAAACCTGCGAGCACTGCTACACAAACAAACTTCTCTGCGATAGTACTTACAGAATAGAGGTAGAGGCAAAAAGAAAAGTCTTAAATGCTGGAAATACAGTTTCCAATTACATGAGTATTGGAAATACACAGCAAGTCACTCAGCATCTGAAAGGGAAAGGTAGGCCAGCATTTCAGATAAGATTTCAATCAGCCTCTAGAGATTGAACAAAGAATCGCACCTGCAACTTTAATGAATCTTTCACTTTCAATTATTGACCTGTGCTGCATATCCAGTGATTTTTGCCTTTACTTTAGAATCATAGATAATGGGAAATGAATGAAATGTAAGAGTGCGTTAGTTGAGTATGTCTTTTTTTGGGCCAATTGGATATCTGACATGCACGAAACCATGTCTCCAAACCAAACTACTGATAAGACCCCCACAGGTTGATTTCTAATTGTCTGATATGGAATGCATACTGTCTCCATGTAGGGATGCACCCCATTGATCTAGAATAATTTAGGCAGATCAACTGGCTTCAGGTGTACAAAGCTTTACAGCTAAAAACCGCTAGAGAGTACTGGGCAAGATCCCCAACCTGAAGTGAATGCCATAGATGACTTTCAAAAGAGAGACGAGGAAAAACGAATAGAAGGACATGCAGAGAGGGTTAAATGAAGTAGAGTGGGCAGAGGGTTGTGTGGCGCAAAAGCATCAGCAGAGACCAGTTGAGCTGAATGGCCTGCGCTGTTTCTTTGCTGTAAATTCTATGTAATCCTAGCTTGCCTAGTTAGGACCTTACCTGTTAAAGTGCTGGGTTGCATGGTAATCTGGAGTCAAGCATTAGAAGTCCCAGCTTCAATTGATAGGTCAGCACCTCCATTTTGCCAATGAGCTAGGATGACTGGTCAACTGTCAAAAGCACCTTGGCATACTGGCGACTAGCTTGTCTTGGTTGCTAGTTATCTAAGCTTGCTACAGACTTGGTTCCAAACCCACGTTATCGGATGTGCCATCTTAGTGCCAACCCGGCCCTAAAGAGGTAAGTAATTTATAGCAGAGTAATTTATATCAGAGTTACAGGTAGGATTTTACATTGGGACAAGCAAACGATTGTTTTTGAACACAGGAATTATTCTGCTATGCTGTCCGTCTGGCCATAATAAGCCATAGTCTGCAAGGGACTGTCGGCATCTCCCTCTGTTAGAGAGAACCAAGTGTTTATAGCTTGAGGGGTGTCACTCTGCATCAAACATGGTTGACCAGGAATTTCTCCTGCTCTCAATGCCTGCCAGCGGTTTGTTGGAAGGATTAGCAGGTTGATTGTCAATAGTGGTGGATTTCCAGTTAGTGGGGCTCTGTGCTCAGTTTCATTTTTGTGCCCCACCAACCCCCCCCCCCCCCCCCCCCCCCCAACCCAAAACTATGGGGCATTGGATTGGATATTTCACCAGCTTTTTCACAGTCACGTGACTACTTCTGCACACAGAGAGTCATTGTTGCTTCAAACTTTGTTCCAGGTTCTGTTGCATAGACACAAGCTTTTTTGTTTATTTTTAATAGACTGGTTTCATTTGTGATCTTGTTTTGCCTTGAAATGAATAGCTTGTCATATGCTCGATACCACAGAACAATAGCGAAAAGAAATCCGATTTTATTGCAATCAGATGTAATAAGATATAACACTGATGGAAAGCGTGAATGGCTCTATATTCCCCGACTTCTTTGAATGAATACTGCTTAAAATGAATATATTTCCTCATTTGACTTAGCTCAAGAAAATATTCAAGAACAACATTTTCAGATCTAATTTTGTTCATTTGTAACGTGTGCTGTCCGTGTACTGTTCAATTTTTAATCAGGCTGTTACTTTTCTCTTGGGAATATCGAATTGGTCCTTGGCAAATTGTGGAAGTGTTTCAAGTCAGTGGAAGAACTTTAACAGTAATAACTAAAACTCTCAAGAATAATAAATCTTTAACGTCAAAAACATCCCACAGCACATTAAAGGTGGGGAAGATGATGGGGAAGGAGGGAGAAGGGATAGATATCAAGGAATAAAGAAAGGGGAAGCCAGATAGGTCGGAGAACTCCAAGGAGAGCTGAAAACTTGAATTTTGAGAAAGTTTTAAATATAGAGAAAAAAATGAGGATGCGAAGAGATTTAGGGAGTAAATCCCAAAAAGTGAGGCTGAGACACTGAAACCTCTGTCACCGATGCTGGGGGTGGGGGGGAGGTACAGACAATAAGAGCATTGTTTTGGGGGGATGGGGATAGGGTCAGTGTTGCAGAAGGGAACATAAGGGTGTCAGTATTGCAATGGTAGGATGGGAAGGGGCCAGACTAGGAATTGAAACTAGGCTGAGAAACTTCAATTCAATGGATTGGGTTCCTGAGGATTGCAGGGATGCGCAGACAAACCTTAGTTCAGCTAACTGGCGATCAAATTTTGCACCTAAGAGTAACCTTTATGGATTCACCAGGAATGAGATAATAATGGGGATTGATGGTGTTGTGCAGGTGGGAGTGAATAGCCTTGGAAATGGGTAGATTGTGGGGTTTAGACAGGAACAAGTGGTTGTTGCAGTGAAATGAGTTGGGGGTGAATCGTTGCAAAGGACAGGAGTTTTAGGTGGGGTGCCAAAAACCATTGGCTTCCATCATCCCCAGGTTCAGTTTGAGGAGATGTTGATCATCAGGTGTTGAGGATTTTCCCCTTGTCGGGTGGGCCTGGGAGCAGCCACACAACGGTCCGCCACCCGTGATCAGGCCCCGACTGTAATTTCATGCTGGCTGGTCAATTAACGGCCAGCCATTGTGAACCGTGCGCTGAAACGCTTAGCACTGCCTCGGTGGGGGGTGTGGGGGAGGAGGGCAAGAATGCAAGTCAGCACATACATGTGGGTGCGCTCAGTGAAAGTTCCCTGAAGGCACAGAGCTGCCTCAGGGAGCTGAAAATTTTAAACATTAAAAATAAGGATTTCAAAAATAAGGAAAACGTGTCCCCTCATGTGGATCTGTCACATGAGCAGGGACATGTTAAAAATTAGTTTCAAAAATTTCTATTGGTTTTTTATTTCCTGTCCAAAACCTCATCCCGCCCATGGATGTGGTTTTGTTAAAAATGCAAAGGCTGCCTGGCCTATTCACCTCCCAACCGTAATGTTCGATGGGCAGCGAAAAATTCAATTTAATAAATTGATTAAGGGCTTTAATTGGCCCCTTGTTGGCGGGTGCACTGCCGCCTCTCGAGCATGCCCGCCAAGCAAAGTATCATGAGAGTGTGCGATGACGTTGGGACGCTCGCCCGATGTCATCGCGCAGTGTTTTACTCCCGTTCGGGCCGGGCATGCGCCCGCCCGATGAGGAAAAATTCTGCCCCAGATCTAAATTCAAGCGGGCAGTCCAGCAAAACAGAACTGATTGTGGGATTAATTGAGAAGGATTAATTACAATAATAGATTGCTGTTAATATGAATGATAGCTGCTGAACATTGCTAACTATACCAGGTTAGTTTATTCAAAGAAAGAACAGGAAAAAGCTGGAAATACTCAGCAGATCAGGCAGCATTTGTGGACAAACATGTTGTTTCTGTTTTGCTTTCCAGATTTTCAGCATCTGCAGTCCTTCCTTAGTGCTTATTTTTAATTTCGCATTTATTTTAAACAAATTAAGTGAATGGTTTCATTTAAACCTTGCATTAAAATAAGGAGATTAGTGGAAACACGAGACCCAGGGGACTTTTACCAGTTTCCTAAAGATCAAAGACTGAATTTTGCCTTCGATCAAGCGGATTTAAGAGTTTCCTAACTGCCCAGGAGAATTTTTGTATACAGCGAGCAGACAGTTTAACGTCTCAGCCAAAAGACGGCACTTCCAACAGTTCAGCACTCACCCATCGTTTTGAGGACCCCCTGTCATTTGGGGGCTCTGTGCCATGGCATGGTGTGTTTCATTATAAACCTGCCCCTCATTATCAGCTGTTTGGCCACATTATGAATGCTTCTTCCGTGGCCAACAAGTAATGGGGCTTGATTTTACGCCCCCCCCCCCCCCTCCCCCCTCAAAAATGGTAGGCAGGCAGGCAGGCGCCAAAATGGACAGTCCACCCACCATTTTTAAAAAAATAATTAACAGGCAGTTGAGATTGTTAACAAGCCAATTGGCCCGAATGCTGCGCCCATGCCATAATACAGTTGGCATGAGCAGGCAGGCAGGAGTGGCCTGGCCATTTTTTTAACCCAACTGGTTAAGGAAGCGGGGTACATCATTCGGGGAGTTGCCCGGTGCGCCTCGGGGGGGACCCCCACCCCAAGGTGATAGCCCGCAACTTTGTTTCTCCCCGCCTGGCCTCCAAAACTCATCCCCCTCGCTCCCCTTCCTCCCTAAGGTGCCACATTCCTTCCCGCCCTAAAAACCCGGAACTTAACCTTGTTCTGGAATCCGTTGCTGATCTTCCCAGGGCCTGTTTGCATTCCCAGCAGCACTCGCTGCTGAGTTCTGGCGCTGCTCAGATTGCTAGAGCTGCCGGCCAACAGATGTCACAGGTGGGACTTCCTCCCACTGTGGGGCAGAAGCCCCACTCTCTGCTATCTGCTTGGCAGTGTTTTATCGCTGCGGGACAACCTTTTTTAAGTCAGACGGTTTGAAACTGACTTTTGTAATGGGGGATGTGTGAGAAATACACCTCTACCTAACCCCCCCCCCGCACCTTCTGTAAAGTTCAGCCCCTGAAGTGGGACTTGGACCTGGAGCTTCTGGCTCAGAGGCAGGGGCATTTATCTACAGAGCCACAAGACTTTCCCTGCTATATAGTACAAATTATTAAATCATTTCTTTACAATTCCTGATGAGTTAGGAGTTAATATTATCTCTTTTAGACAGGTCTTAGGCTGTTTTCTTCAGTATGAGTGAGGTGAGATAGACTTTTGGAAGATTCATAAATCCGGTATTTACAGATGGTGAGCACATGCAGCATTCTGTAGTTGTGTAACTGCTGTGACTGCTTTTGAGTAAATAAATAAAACAACAGCTGCTCCATCATTTTACTTAGTAGGGCTAATACCCATGTGTCCCCATTCCCATCACGGAACCTTGCTCCAAGCATGCGTGAGTTGGAAAATTGAAGATACATTGTCCTATATCTACTACAGTGCTGCTATTAGTGAGGCTTTGCACAGGACAGACCATCTCAGAATTATCTTTGGTGGGTATATGACCTACTCAATGTAATGCTGAGCTAAACAGACCAGGGGAATCCCATGTTCAAGCCTTTCTATACTGTGTCTGGTAAACAGTTAGTTCCTGGGCCATGCCAGTGCTGCTCATAGCCAGCTATTAGGGGCATGGGGAAACAGTTTGATAGAGGCTCTGGATGGTATACTTTTCTTTGGGGCAGAACTTTAGTGAGGAGGGACTTCCACTCGTTCCAAGGACAATGCTGCACCACAACAGATGCAAGAGACCTTAATGTGGCAGGTCCCCAAAAGTGTCATCAAAACACGTTTGCATGGGGGGGTGGGGAGTGTCGGCAAGCCAACAGTGGCCCTAGTGAGGAAAATCCTGGTCAGGCCTTCCTACCTGAATTTTCTATCCTTCTCAATCATGATCTGGCCTGATTGTGGATGGAATCGCAGAGGTGAATCCAGCCCCCTTCGTCCTGTGCTTGGCCTTTGCCCAACGTTTCCAAATGCTCAAAAGACCATGACTGATTTTAGATGCTCAGAGGAGTGGATAAGATCCACATTCCACCATTCAATGGTCCTGTATGTTTGTGTTCCCAACTCAACACCACTGTGTAGCCACCATTTCTCAAATACCAAACTCTGCTTGCAGAACATTTTGAACCATATTTTTTGAAGAGCACCAAACATAGTTTTTAATACAATTTGAAATCAAGAAATCATTGAGTGATTTGGATCCATATGAGAAAGCTAAATAATATTCTTCAGATAGGTGGCTGGCATGCAGTTCAACTTGTACCCACACAACTCATTAGTTTATATCTACAAGACAAACAGGCTGAGCAATGACAGCTGCATTCAAGACTGATTTCAACTGGCCTCCCAAATACAGATTCAAGCCCGAATGGGTGATGTATTTCTGTCAGATGGCAAATATAGGCTGATAGTATGAGACTAGACAACAGAAAGTGATTGTCTGTTAACAAGGAAATATGATGAGGTTAACAGTGCCAATTTTTTGACAGTGTAGAAATATGGTACTGGAATCACAAAGCCTCTAAAGTGCCTATTTGTTGCTTCACATTTGTTACAATCCGCCTCTTACATCACTCACTTTATCCCCTTGTTCCTTCCTGCAACTTGCACCTAATAGATCACCAGTATGGCTCATGGTTTCAAAGCAGTGGGGGACAAATGATACAGCCTGATTTTATTCAAGATGTAAACCCACTGTCACAATTTATTTATCCCTTCATCTTAAAACACTGTCTGCACTGTCTGTTTTCCTCCTAATCTGAGCTCATTATTCTCCCAGCAGTAACCTTGGCCTTCAGGGAACAAGTGGTATTTGTAGCTTAAATAAAAAAAAACATATTTGATGGTTGGACAGGAAAGAAATGGTATCCTTATTGATGTGCTAAAATAGGAACATAACCTTGGCCAATGGTTATAAATAGCACTGTGGTCTTTCTGATTTATATAAGTAGCACTGCTGCCTCTGTATCTTATATAAATAGCACTTTACCAAGCCACTTTTTTAGCTGTCTTCAGGTGACATTGAGAATATTTTTGAGGTTATTTTTAAATCCATCTCCACAATGAGTGACTGAGAGGGAGACGGTAGAAGCTAAACAGAAATAGTGCTTTTACTGTTCATCCCTGGGTAAGTTGTCTTGTTGCTATATAGTAGGAATGTCTTCATTTTCTTTACATCCATTGCCATTTACCAGAACATCCATTGCTAGCTTCTGAGCTGAACATTTGATGCCTACCTGTTTACAAAGTGTACTTGATCAACATCAGAAACTTTACTATATCAGTTTTTCCCAGAAGTGATATTTGTGTTCTGTTTTTGAAGTAAAGTACTGGTATTGTACAAAAGGCCATCAGAACCTGAAGCAAAAGGATTAATATCTCTGGGGAAACCTTTCATCCTAACTGCAACAGGGAGTTCGAAGGAGCTTTCCTTTTAGAGAGAAAACCTATGCTCTTTTAAGCTTGTATTTAAAGAATATAAACCCCAGAATTTCAGGGTGTTGGCCCCTCACCACAAGGTTGGCTGAGCTGACTGCCACAACCCCCATGGTCAGCCTGCAGCTAATGGCACAAACACCCTCCCATACTCAGGATTGGTTCATTTGTAAGACTGGGGTGGGTGCATCACATCTGCAGGGATGCATCAGCAGTGATGGTGGGACACTACCTAGTCACTTCGACAGGAACCTATAAAGAGCTGAGAGAAATAGGCAAGGCCACTGAATATTTTGCTCCAAATGAGAACTATTTGGGTGCATTTGAATGTACGTGATGCCGTATTTTCTAGGCCGTCCTTTGGGTCTCAGCGTATCGTGCAGCAGCTCTCAGAAATTTACAGTTGTCATTACAGTGCGGCAGAAAGTCAGTACATGGGGCTTCTGCCTCAAATTCTGAGGCCCGAGGCAGAAATCTCCCTTTGCACCCTCTTGGGCCCAAGGAATGCCTGGGCCATATTGTATACTCGATCATCAGTGGTAGGAATTACACCACCATTTTCTGAAACATTTGTCACAAGGTAACTGGATGTTTGTTTCAATCCGCCAAGAACATTTCATGCATGCCAAGTTTTTTTGAAAACGTTTGCTGCTTTTACAAGGTGAGAGCATGCCTCCCTATTGTCTTCAAATCGAAAGAACAAACTTTCTACAGCAGCTTTCTCATCTTCATGAGGTCTCAAAGTGCTTCACGATCAATCAATTACTTCTTGAAGTGTTATGTAGGCAGACAGGGCAGTTAATTTAGTCTCTTAAAACAAGGTCCTAAAACACCAAATGAGATGAATGACCAGCTAATCTGTTTTGGTGGTGTTGGATGAGGGGTAAATGTTGACAAAGGCACTAGAAGAATTCCTTTACTTTCACAGATTTTTTGTGTCCACCAGAACAGGCAAATAGAACTTTGACTCAATGTGCCACCTAGAAGACATCACTTCTGACAATGCAGCATTCTCTCACCGCAACATCATCTTAGATTAGATTATGATTTGGGGTGGGCTTGAATCCAGGACTTTATGTTACCAATTGAGCCAAGCTAACAGCTACCTACAACTAACCACATTTCTCTCTCAATTTGTATCGATCTTTTATCAGCAGTTTAGATCCTATTAGCCATATTCTTCTGCTGGTTATCTAATTCAGTTTTTTTGATACATTTAATAAATCAATTCTTTCTTGAAGATCATCCAAGACCTCACTCATACCACAGATTTTCTGAATGATCTAGACTGAACAGTCTTACCACTGCTTTTAATAAACCACTCACGTAATTCTGTGTGAATGAGATGGAAGAAAGTACATTCCCTTTGCACACTCCACAACTATAAGCAATCATACTCTCAGAACAAAATGGAGAGCTCAGGATATAAATGGATGCCATTATTTCACAAGCGTCCTGTGGACACCTTGGAAGGACTAAGGTTAAAACAGAAGTTTACATTTCATTTGAACAACATTCACAGTGAAAGCCTGAGAATAGAAGATTTTTAAATAATTTAAAAATAATGAATTATTTATTGCAAATCAGGATTAGTAGCTGGTAAAAAGAACCACTGAACTATTCCCCAAGTGCTGCTAAGTGCTGTAATTCTAAAATGCAGCAATGTTTGTTCCAGAGATTGTGAGAAACTGACAGAATTGCATTCACATGCAACATGGGCACTTTCCAACTGGACTCACTGAGCACCAGGAATAGCAGCCTTGGCTGCTTATTCTTCTCTCTCTGGGGTCAGGCACAGACAGGGCTTAATTTTCAATTTGAGATCAGGAATATGAGCTGCATCTGCCTTGCTCAACACGAACCAATCTTCAAACATAAATGCCCTAATTGGGCCAGAGGCAAGCTTGCCGTTAGTGGCGCTGATCCTTACCAGGAGACGGGAGCTGCCTGCAGAGCATGAGTGGCAAAGGCAGACCTCAACCATGATGTGGCCTTCCCCCTGTTTTGCAGAGGAGAGGAGCCATTGGCTTAGAGAGCCAGCAGCCTCATGGTGCACAAAAGTGGCCAAATGGCCAGATTGAAGGTACTGCGCACGATCTGGCAAGATCCCCCAACCCCCGAAAGCTTTCAACATGACTTTTTATTTCTGCCCACATTGAACCAGATAGTTGTGCACTAACATGCACCAAACTGTTAGAGTTTGGCACTTACCCATTGAAAATCTCCTCTAGGCCCTCCCTGACCTCTTAACAAGCTGCTCAAGGTGCTGAATGGGCAGTTAACTGGAAAAATGAGTGAGTTCCCCATTCCACCCCAACACTACCACCACCACCCCCCCCCCAGCTCCCCTTGAGAATCATGTTGCATTCCAGACGTAGCGGGATGCAGTGTCACTCACTGGGAATGTGATTTTCAGATCCTGCCCACAGTCGTTCCTGCCTCAGCCAGCAATTGAAAATCCAACCCGTAGATGTGGAATTACCCCGGATCTGCGCCTGCTCTGCCACTAGTGGTCCTGCAATTCGGACAAAGTTCCTTATAGCTGCGGAGCCACAGCAGCCCTGAGGAAATTCTAGATGATAAACTACAACTGACATTTGTTTTTTTTATTTGAGAAAACTAGGGAAAAGGCCAAAACTCGATGGGCTTAATAGAAGAATGAAATGGAGTTGAGATAACATCAAGGTGCATTGGTTAAATGACACCAAGCTTGGCTTTGCATTATACATTGTATAACTTACACTGCAGAAGAAGGAAAAATTAAGGGAACTGAGGACATTTTAAGGTCATGGCAAAGAATGAGTCAGAGAAGGAAATAATGCAATGAATCTTCATTTCAAAATAGTGAGGCTGAAGGATATAGTCATGAGTCAACAAAAATGTGACTAGTGTTTAAAAATGCTAAACATCTACCTCCATTGTAACCTAGTTCTTCTCAGTCATATACTCTATAGCCAAATCAACTGGGATGGCTAATGTGCACATGTATTAATAGTCCCTGTTGCCTCAGCTTTATTTGTTTCTGTCCCACTGTGATGCAGATTCAACCATCCTAATTGACAAAACTGTGTACTCAACCACTGTGTTCAAGTCAACTTCCCATCCATTGTTCCATTGTTGCATTTTTTGGCGTGCACCATATAAATATAGCAATGATGTAGGAATTGCGCACTGTGAAATATATTCAGTAATTCTACATTTTCAGTAGTAAGAGTTACTTAGACTTAGTTTCTCCGGTCCCATGTGGGACAATGGGCAGCCACCAGCCCCGGTCCATCACAATTTTGTTTGCTCCAGCCCAGGTGGTGTGCCCCTCTTGAAGATCCTCTTTAAGTGTACTTCTCCAGGTCTTCTTTGGCCGGCCCCGTCATCTTTTTCCATTTGTTGGTGTCCATTCTACTGTCACCCTGGGAGGTGAAATACGTGTCCGACCAGCCTCATTCATCTCTCTGTCATGATATACCACAGGTGCTTCTGACCAGTTCTCTGTAGCACTTCTTCGTTGGTGAAGTTGTCCATCCATGTGATGCACAATCGTAAAAGAAGACCAACTTACGTGACATCTTTCCTGTTTTCTTCCATGTTCCACTGGCACAGATTGCAGTTGGTACAACTATGGATGTGGAGAATTGCAACTTCAAGGCCATGTTGATGGTGTTGAATGTCCAGACTGTGTAGAGCCACTGGAAGGCTGATGCTGCTTTGCCGATTCTTGTTGATCTTTGCATCACCCTCCCTGGAGATTTTGCTACCTAGGTGGGGGAAGTAGTCAATGTCCTTATGTTCTGTTGCCCAATGGTGATGAGAGGGCCTTGTTGCCATACAGCCATCACTGTCTTGGTCTTCTCACAGTGGATGCATTGGCCAACCTTGGCGCTGCAACTCTCAAGACTGGTGGTCATGTTTTGGAGCGGCTTCGGCCAGCAAGGCAACATCATATGTGAAATCCAGGTTCGTCAACTGGTGGTGTTGCCAGGTGATGCAAAAGTCTGCACCCATCATCAGCTTCCTCATGATGAAATCAATAACCAAGAGGAAAAGGAATGGGGAGAGTAAGCGGCCTTGCTGTATACCTGTGGTGATGTTGAAAGCGTCCATGGTACTCATGCTGGTCTTGACGCAGCAGCTGGAGCTGTGGTATAAGGCTTTAAAAATGTTAATATACTGCTTCAGGATGTGGTACTGTCTTGTGATGTACCAGAGTGACTGCCAATGGATGCTATCAAATGCCTTCTTGAAATCCATGAAGTTGATAACAATTGGCTTCTGATACTCCAGACTCTGTTCTATGATGTCCCTGAGTATAACGATCTGCTTGTAGCATGATCTGCCACCCTGGAAACCTGCCTATTCTTCACAAAGGGTACTGTTCACTTCTACTTTCAATCATGATGAAGACCTTGCCAGGTATTGACAGCAGTGTTACAGTGTTATGCCCTCAAGTTGTTGCAGTCGCTAAGGTTCCCTCTTTTTGGCAGCTTGAAGATTTTTCCTCACCTCCAGTCACTGGGATGTCTTCTGCAATCCAGATCTTGTTGAACAGGACCGTGTGCTCTGTTTTGATGGATTTCTTGCCATGTTTCAATACTTCTGCTGATATCTCATTGATCCTAGGTGCCTCATTGTTCTTCAGGCTCTTGATGGATCTTTGAACTTCTGATCTGGCAATTTCTCCCAGGCTGACGTTCAACTGCTGAGGTGCGGTGCTGTGGATGAACTCGAGCATGCAGCTGGGGTGGGCTGGTTGAGGATCTTCTGAAAGTGTTCCACCCACCTCACCTCCTGCTTCTCATCCATCAGTAACATCTGACCATCCTTGCCCTGGATTGATACAGTGTTATTGCTTCCTGTACCAGTCAGTTCCTGTAGGATCCTGTAAATGTCTTGGAGTCGCTCCAGTTTGCTGCTTCTTGTGCCTCCCTGCCTTTTAACTCTATTCATCTTTGTCTGTCTCTCCTACAGCGCTTCTTCACTGCTTTATCCAGTTTTCTATACTTCTCATCATCTTCTAGTCTTTGTTCAATGTTCCTTCCCTGGTCCCTCTTGCTCTTCATCAGCTTTCTTTCATTAATCAACTTCCACATTGGGTCAGTGATCCATCGTTCTTCATTGGGTCCTCTCCTCTGCCCAATGGTGACTTCCACTCTCTTTTTAATCTCCTTTTGGAAATCCCCCACTGTTCCTCAATGTTGGCCGGGCCAGCTGAAAACTGTCCGACAAGTCCTGTGTTCCTATGTCGTGCCCTCTCTGCTGATTCCTCAGCCTTCAGTTTCTCTGCTGCAAATGGCCTGACTCTGCTGAAGCCAATTCCGAGTCCTGGTTGGAAAAGGAGGAGGGTTTGTCTTGGAGCTGGTACCCTCACCCTGTAAAAACTCAGTACCACTACAAAAACAGCAAGGAATAGCCATACAGGCAAACCCTGACAAAGAAAGGACAGCACATCCGAAGTTGTACGCGATGGGATTGGATGAAAGTCGAAAAGAAATCCAATCCTTGGCAAGCCCAACCTTCAACGCCAAACCCATCACTAGAATCAGCACTTGGAACGTCCAAACACTCCTCCATTGTGGAAAGGTGTCCTAGGTGCTGCGAGAAATGAGAACCTATCGACTTGACATCTTAGCATCAGCAGGATATGGTGGAAAGGCCAAGGGAAAATCAGCAAAGAGGGCATGATGATTCTGTATTCCGGGTAAGAAGAACAACACACCCATGGAGTTGGCCTTGTACTCAACAGTTATTCAGCACAAATGTTAGTGGGACTGAAACCAATAAACCTTCGTATCATCACCACCATATTCCACACAAGGCAGACCAAAGTCACTGTCGTGCAAGTTTATGCACCAACAGAGAAGGGCACAAAGATGAACTCTACCACCAATCGCAGGACATGCTGGATGAGGTACTCAGCTATGGCACCAAGTTACTGATCAGTGACCTCCATGATAAGCTCAGTGGTAACTGGAGAGGACTGAGCGGTATGATCGAACTCTGTGGGTCAACGGAAATGCGAGCGTCTGCTGGCCTTCTGCAACAGCAATGGCCTCAGCATTGGGAATACCTTCTTCAAACACAAGGACATCCACAAAAAGACATGAAGGTCTCCAGATGGTAAAACCTTGAACAAGATTGACTATATATGCATCAGCAGCAAATGGAGGAAATCCCGCAAGATGTCCGGACATGTCGAGGTGCTGATGTAGGATCTGATCACCACGTTGTGTTAGGCAAGATCCACCTGAAGCTAAAGAAGGCAACAACCATGAAGTCAACAGTAAGAACAGAATTCAAAACTAATATGTTGAGACTGGATTAAAAAGTCTTGTGTTCCTGAGGCCTTTAACCCTGCGATTGTTAGAAGCTCATTGATATTTCGTATTCTCTGAAATGGCCACTTAAAAATTATCTGCGGACTCCATGGCAATTATCCTATAAAATTGATACAGTTATCTGTCAATAACACCTAAATTTATTTGTTATTATGTTAAAATATTTTAAATAAAATAGTTCCAAAATGATTACTACTTTATTGCCTGTTTTTCCTTCTCCTTTCCCATTCTCTGTTTTAACTGTTGCAGTATCATTTTTCTGTATTGCATTCTTTTAAACTTTTCCTGATATTTTCTTGGTTTGGAGAAGCATATTTGTTTTCCTATATTCTGTCCAGTTCACCATGGAGCTAGGTCTACATCAGTAAACTTTGTTCTCAGACTGCCTGAAAACCCCTCATTCATTTGCCAGCCGGGATGTGGATTATTGAAAATTTGGGTGAGTGGGATCCGGTCAAATGACACTGTGTCCCCTGAGATATAACATCAGCAATGAAGGTGCATCAAAAAAGAGTTATCATGATGGCAATAACCCAAGGGTTTTGATTTGTGAACTAAATGGATTTAGGTAGTCTACATTTCTGCAGATTTGAGTTTGAGGCATAAGATTTCTTGTTGACACTAATTGAACAGTCAAGCAACACAAAAGATAGCAGCTGTGAAAAACGGAGTTGTCAAACTAGTGCAGTAGGGGGCATTGCTCTGAGGGTGAGGCCATATTGAGTTTGCTTTCTGTGTGATGTCCTGTTTGATGCTATCACAAACGGCAAACAAAGAAACCATTTCATTCCACAGCCCTGTCTTCAGTTACCTTCACAGACAAAACACAGAATAAATAAAGAATTTTAATTTCAAAAACAATTTTTAAAAAAATCTTTGATATTTGAGTATGCTGCTTTATCCTAAATTTACGTTAAAAACTTTTGCAAACCTTTTGACAAAAATATTCCTTCAGGAAGTCATTAGCTGAGCTCTGCTTTTGCCTTGTAATATTTTCTGTTCATTGTAAAATCAATGCAGCACACACATCAATGTGGCATTCACTGATAAAGAATGAAGGATTGCAATTAATTTTTTTTTCGTAACTGCAACTCACAATATTTTGCTAACTAAGAGTCACCAACAGCTCCTCCTTGGAAATTACAATGTGAGACAATAGTGCATATTTGACAAATCTTTGTCTGCCATTTTAGCGAGGTTAATCCATTTATTTTAAACAGCTTAATGTTTTCCATAAAAGAGTTGACAAAGGAGTTTCATACAAACATGTTAAATATCCCAATGTTATTATGTTTCAGTGTAATTTTCATGGTCATTTGTACTCAGAATTTTGAATACTGTTTAAGGGAAAATTACGTTTATTCTCACTGGGACCTTGCACTGTATTTTCTTTTTCCTTGAACACATTTTTCTTGTGGTATCGGTATAAGTCACATAAATTGAAAAGCTTCCTGTCTGCATGTTCTTAAACGTGCTGGCACAGAATTTTGGGTGCATTTTGGCAACCACGCCGCTGAGTGTGGAGTTTTCTCTGACAGTTTTATGAAGATGAAATTACAATCAAGTTCTGATGCAAACTCATTATCATAACTCTGAATGTAAAATCTCCCTTGAATCAGCACAATCAAGCAGCGTAATTAATTTCTGACTGGAACATCGCAAAGAGAAGGATTGCCAGTTCTTCAACCAACTGATTTAATGCCCTTGGCCTCAATCTTTAACAGTACAACCCAATACTCCAGTTCTCTTTTTCATGTTGCTTATTGTTGTTTAAAGATCTGTTAAAGAATTGAATAGTCAGGTCACACAGTGCCAAATAGACATCAGTGACCATCTGTACCAGTGCTAATGTATCCTGGGCTCTACCAAATATATGTACAGGTCTGTACAGTTTCCTGACTGCTCCTAAGTATCTGTATGGATCTGTGTAGTTTTTCAACCACTCTGTATAGTGGGCTGCTGTGTTTAACAGGCCTTGGTCATGTAAACGAGTGGCCTAACAGTACTTTAAGGACACAAAAACAAAAATTGCTAGAAAAACTCAGCAAGCCTGACAGCATCTGTGGAGAGAAAGACAGAGTTAACGTTTTGTGTCCGTATGGCTCTTCTTCAGAACGAAAGAGAAGTAAAAATGTGGTGAAGTATGTACTGTTTGAGGGGGTGAGACAGGTGAAGCTAGATAGAAGGCTGGTGATAGGTGAGGCGAAGGAGAGATTGCAAAAGATGTCACAGACAAAAGGTCAAAGGAGTGTTGATAGTGGTGATACTGGCTAAAGGAGGTGCTAATGGTGACATTAAGAGTAGGGTGAGCCAGTAACAGATAGCCCTAGCGGGGGTGGGGGGAGGGGACAGTATGGGAGAAAAAATCGAAAAAGGCTAAAAGATGGGGATAAAATAATAAATTTTATTATTAATAATAATAATAATAGGAATAGGTGGGGGGAAAATATACATATAAAAATTTAAAAATGAATATTTGAAAAAAGGGGGATCAAAAAGGGGTGAGGATGGAAGAGAGAGTTCATGATCTGAAGTTGTTGAACTCAATGTTAAGTCTGGAAGGCTGTAAAATGCCTAAACGGAAGATGAGGTGCTGTTCCTCCAGTTTGCGTTGAGCTTCACTGGAACATTGCAGCAGGCCAAGGACAGACATGTGGGCATGAGAGCAGGGTGGTGTGTTGAAATGGCAAGCAACAGGAAGGTCTGGGTCATGCTTGCTGACAGACCGAAGGTGTTCCGCAAAGCGGTCACCCAGTCTGCGTTTGGTCCCTTCAATGTAGAGGAGACCGCATTGGGAGCAACGAATGCAGTAGATCAAATTGAGGGAAGTGCTGCTTCACTTGAAAGGAGTGTTTGGGCCCTTGGATGGTGAGGAGGGGGGAAGTAAAGGGACAGGTGTTGCACCTTCTGCGATTGCATGGGAAGGTGCTGTGGGAGGTGGTTGAGGTGTAGGGGCAATGGAGGAGGGAACAGTCCCTACGGAATGCTGACGGGTAGGGCGGGGGGGAGGGCGAAGGGAAGATGTGTAGTTGGTGGGAAGATGTGTAGTACTTTAGGAAACACTTTGCTGAAAGAAGTGTACAATGAATGGAACAGGCATCGAGACCGGCTCAGAATTCTACAGCAGTCCTGGGGACCACCAACTGAAGGAAGGTTCTTTCAAATGGAAACCATCTTGAGGAACCAGGAGAATAAGAGTGTTCCCCCATTCCTGACTCCACAGGCAACGCGATCACTCCCCAAACTCCCCCCACCCTCCTGAGCCCCGATCGCCGCCTTCACCCCTCTCCTGGGACTTGCCTGAAGCTGCTAGTGCTACTGAAAAGGTTAATGGCCCATGTGGCTAAGGCCCAAGGACCAAGCCCTGGTGGTCCTCAGGTTCAGGTGTGTGCTGTCTTTGCAGTGATCTTTTATGCCCACCTGTGAAGGCAGATAAAATACAGAAGCTCTCTCAGTGCAATTCTCCCTCAGTACCGCACTGGATTTTGTGGGGTTAAAAACCATGAGTGCTGAATCTGGAGAAAAGAACTTCTAATGGATATCCACCTTCCTAAGGCCCCATGATCTATAATGGAGTACTTCTGATCTGTATCAGGTGTAGGAGAGATAGCAATGCGTTTAGTTTTATGTAGACATGGTGTCAGCAAAACCACAATCACTATGAAATTGCCATGGGAAAGGAAGTCATAGTGGTCTGCATTATTTGGATAAGATATTAGGCCCAGCCAGGTGGGAAAATACAATTTTAGCAATAAACTAAAAAGCCATAGTTTTAGTTAAACCTCCCGAAGAGGTGAATACTCCCATCATATCATTCATTAATATAAATCTGAATATCACTGCTTTTCACACTCTGTGCATTGATCCTGAGATCTCACAGTCTTTCACTGTTACCATCCTACAGTGTGCTAAGAAATTGCTTAATCCCCCCTTTCAGATATTAAAGCAGTCCAGACGATAGTTTCAGGCAGTAGCATCTGTCAGTAAATAAACTGAAGTCTATAAATTCTTCGGGTTTTTGAGGGTTATCATGTGGCCTCAGTAGGGTTGAACATATTTAACTACCCTGCTCATGCTGTTGGTTGCCCAACACATCGATCCTCATGACATCCCGCCTTCTCGCTCTGATTGGAAAGCAAACAGACTTGTCCTTATGCAGTTGGATAATTTTTGCCTGTTAGTCAAACAGCCCTTATTCTCCCATCACCAATATTTTTAACTGAAAAAAAAGGTGCTCAAAGTAAATGAAAGGAAACACATTTTTTTCAATATATGTTGCTAAGATTTTTCTCCAGCGTTGCTTGCAATTCAATTCCTGTACACTCCAGGCCAATCTTGGAGGGTTGCCAACACTAAGGGGTGAGTTTTAACATAGGTCAGGGCCTGGGAATGGGTGCACCTAAATCAGGAAACATTACAAGGGCATCAGGAAACCAGCTCTGTGGCTCAGTTCATAGCACCCTTGCCTTTGAATCAGAGGGTTGTGGGTTCATGTCCCACTCCTGGAAAACCAAGAACTGTGATTGTACTCAAAAGAGTTGCAATCTGTGACTGTTGATAACTCGAAAGAGTATCACCGAAACACGCATTCAATTCCAGATTTTATGGAGGAGAGGCAAAGGCCAGGCAGCCAACCAGCTCCCAGAGGGTTGGATGCATTTTGAATATGTTAATGAGGTTGGCAGCCACTGATTTAACCTGCTTTTGCAGGTTTGGCAGTGGGTGGCCTTGTTTCCCATGCTTAAGAAAAGCCGTCAGCTTAAGGGAGGTGGGGACAGATTTGGGAAGAAGGAGAACTGTTCTAACAGCGCTGCTTGTGGGCTAGGAGGAACAGGGGCACTGTTTCCCCGAGGTCAGACATCAAAATCTACAGGATCGAATGATGGAATTACCCCCACCCCCATACCAGGTCGTGCATTGGACCTACCTGGTCCTGTGACTTCTCCAAAGTGCTCACTGCCTGACTGGAAGCTAAACCTGTCAATGAATCTTCTAGGTGGGGAACAGGGCCAAATGATGCGTACTATGGAGTTAAAGTTCCATTGCATGCTGGGGAAACTCAGACTTCCAGGCTCCCTGCCCAAATTCTTCCCCTCACCACCTTCCCTACTCCCCCCACCCCAGTAAATATCGGTCTGAATTCTCAGTCACGCAATGTGCAACTATTTTATAACACCACAGACTGTGTGTTCGCAATTGATCTGTGCATTAGTGAATGCATTGAATCAAGTCCCCATGTGTGCGACTTCAGCAAAGTCATGAGGTGTCAGCTGTGGCTCAGTTCATAGCACCCTCGCCTTTGAATCAGAAGGTTGTGGGTTCATGTCCCACTCCCAGAAACCAAGAACTGTGATTGTACTCGAAAGAGTTGCAATCTGTGACTGTTGATAACTCGAAAGAGTTTCAGCAAAGTCATTAACCTGAACGTATTAGTTTCATATGAATGTAATAGCAGACAGAATAATTTTAACCCCAACTTGTTACTCCTTGTACATTGGTATAAGTGTTATGCTAAGATATTTGTGTTCCCTGTGGGGGGCGATTTCCACTTTCTCCTATTCCCAGCATTTGTTCCAAAGATGCTAAATCACTCACACATTGCCCCAGTGCCTCTTCCAGGCTGGTGGACACTAGGGGTGCCACATCTGAACTCAAGTATCTCCTCATCCAATGTCCATACATATGTACTTTGCAGCAGAGTGCACTGGATGTGATTTGAACAGAAACCTTGGCTGACTGTTTTCCTTATTCCAAGATTACTGGGACCAGCTTTAGCACCTTACCCTGCTGGGATCCTCATAAGCTGAATGACTCAGTAACATGATGGAGTGCACCTACCAGCTGAGCCATCAGGGGAACGTATACTGCTTTTTTATTCAGAAATCTGAAGTTTAGAGAATTATGCAGCATAGAAAGAGGCCATTCAGCCCATTGTATTGTGCCACTTTTTTCAATGAGCTATCCAGCTAGTTCCCATGCCCTGCTCTTTCCTCATAGCCCTGCAAGAAATTCCAACAAGAAATGTCAATCTAACACAATTTTGTTTCATGTCAAAGCAGCTGCTTTGAAACTGAAATAATAACTCATCCTTGTAATCTAATTGTGCTGATAAAATCCTAATATATCAGATATTGTTGCTATAGTAGATTGCACCTGCCAGAATGCACACCAGAATGTGACAGCCCAAAATATAGTTACTCTAATAGGCAATCCAAGGCATTTAGTAGCTGAGCATGCATAGTTTATTTATCAGAATTTTAATATTGCCTGAAAGAATTGAACTCAGCTGCCCAGTCTGCCGTTGTATCACGGTGTCTTTTACTGTGTCAGGTAACAGCCTTGATCACAAGCCTGTGCCAATTTAATTGTATGAAGCATAAAGTTAATTGAAATTTAAAAGCAATTGTGATCAGATAATTGGCTCCCTTGATCTACAGAAGTATGGAGTTATATCCATTATAAAAAGTCATCAACTAGAGTCAATTAACTGCATAATAATTGATTAAGCTGTTATTAGTTAATAACAGAAAAATTCATGGTAACATCCTTGATGACCTGGTGAATTAAGACATTGTGCAATTAAGCCACACCTCAAGCTTATCTTCAGTCAGCAGACTGTGCAGCTAGTTGATCTCAACCAAAGCAATAATCGGACCCCCATCGCCAAGGTTAGGGGAAGTGGGATGTAGCCCTCTCCTGATCATTTTGCACTCATTCCTGCTGGATAGTGCACAGGGAGCTTAGACATCAGGTAAAAACATTTAACTAGTCTGCAGATGCTCACTGGCTCGGTCCTCAGAAGAATGACAACTTGGCTAAAGTTGGAAGAGAGAAAACTTGGGGAAACGGGCACTACTGGTATCTCACTAACTACTTATGTGGAAATCCAAAACTAGGAACTTTAAATATAAGGTAGGAGTCACTCATAAATCCAAGAAAGAATTCAAAAGAGATATCTTCACTCAGAAAGTGGTTAGAATGTGGAACTCGCTACCACAAGAAATAATTGAGGTGAATAGCTTGGATGCATCTTGTTTTGATGTGTTGATTTACTCTGTTTTTGATGTGCAGTGTGCTTTGTTTGGTGTGTCATGCTTAGGTGTGTTAAGCCTTGTTTTGGTATGTTGCGTGTCCGGTTTTGGTGTGTTGGTTATCTTGTTCTGGTTTGTTGGTGTGTCCTGTTTGTTTTTTTTTTATTCTTTCTTGGGATGTGGGTGTTGCTGGCTAGTTTAACATTTATTGCTATCCCTAATTGCTCTTGTTCAGAGGATATTTAAGAATCAACCACATTGCTGTGGATCTGGAGTCTCATGTAAGGCCAGCAGATTTTCTTCCCTAAAGGACATTAGTGAACCAGACGGGTTTTTACGACAATTGACAAAGGTTTCATGGTCACTATTCGGATTTTAATTCCAGATACTTATTGAACTCAAATTTTCTAACCCGGGTCCCCAGAGCATTACCCTGGGTCTCTGGATTATCAGTCCAGTGACAATATCACTACACCCACTGCCTCCCTCAACATGTCCTGATTTGGTGTGTCGGCATGTCCTATTTGGTATATTGGCATACCCTGTTTTGGTGTGACCTATTGTGTGCAGTATGCCCTGTTTTGGTATGTCAGTGTGTTCCCTCATGGTGTACATTTTGCAGAGTACCCCTTTCAACCTACAGTTAACAGCAATAATTGCCTCACAAGAGGCCATTTTTAATCTGTACTTATCTTTTTCCTATAGGAAGTCCCAGAGTCGCTGCTCAATTTTGTGAATGTGTGAACAGCTTTGAAGTATTAGCTAGAAACTGAAAAAGATGAATATATGGAACAGAAAGTAATTTCTTAATTTCCAACTGATTAGATGGAAACATGTTGCCATGCAACACACACTGAGGAGCAATCATTGTATTGATTTTGTGTCAGCTGAACAATATGAATATCTTGGCATAGATCTGTGGTGCTATTTTTTCCCCTGTGCAAATAATAATGGGATATAAATAACATCTCTGATGCTATTTTGAGGCATGCGGAATAGCACTTGAGCACTGTTACTCATGAAAAATTCATGATGTGCCTCTCAGGCATAGAGAATAAGGATAATTTCAGAGGCTCTACATGAATCATTGCAGCTGAAAGTGCTTGTAGCACAGAATCAGACTGAACATTATGTATTAACATGTAGAATTACACTTGTTCTCTATCCTTCCTGAGTTTTATTCAGCTCTAGTTCATCATATTGATTCTTCAATATTGTTATATTCTCTCTTCACAGAAAGACTTTGACCTCAGTGAAATTTCCTCCTGCTTTAAGGTCAGGCAATTGAGCTTCAGACTCTGACACAAAGCTGAGGGGATCAATGAGTCTTGGGCTTCAAACTTTGAGCTCAAAGTGCAAGCTGGGCCCAGCATTACATTCTCCCCTCCTTAAGCCATTTTCATTTTAACTGAGAAACCTAGGTGAAGGTCCATGATCCAGACTGCAGGGTAGCAGCAAGGCTGTGAAGAGCACCTGAGGTAAATGGAACACTAACTAGATGACACTAATCTTGAGTTTTAAAATCTAGAAGATCACAGAAGGCAGGAGAGACCAAGGAAATTAGGATGTTCCATAGTTTTGAAGACCTTGGAACGAATGAGTTAGAATTGGGAATCAGAGCCTTGATTTCAATCAATTTAGGATGCAGGGAGCAGGAAGAGTGTGGGGAATAATTTATCTGAACCTAGGGAAGAACAAAAGAAAAGGGCCATAACTAGGAGAGTGGGTAAGCAAGCTGCAGTCTGCCTCAAATTCAACTTGGCTTCATTAATAAGCTTCTTGCTTCTTAATCAGAACATTATAGATTCAAATATCACTGGATTTAAGTGCATTATCCAGGCTGGCACTTGAGTGCTAGGTACTGGGATCAGTCTTTTAGATCAGGCATTATACCATCTGGCTGTGCATGGAAGAGTGGTGATTTCTTCTAGTGTTCCAGCCAATATTTCTCACTGAATCACTACTAAAAACAGACTATCTGGTATAATTAATTCATTCATTTGCTGTCAAGGGACTCTGCAGTGCTTAGATTTACTTTTGCACTTGCCCACGTAACATATAACTTCAGTTCAAAAATAGTTGGGACATTTTGAAAATGTGAAAGGTGCTATATAAATATGAGTTTGTTTTTTTGTCGGTCAGCCAGAAGACTGGGTGATAAACTACAGACTACCTTACTCCTCTTATACTGTGTAACCTCATTCAGCTGGAACAAGAAACAGATTTCTATGTAGTTGTAGGTTCAAATTTTTTTTATTTAATAGGCTAAAAAATGAATAAGGAAAGTTCTGAACTGCACAGGTGTTTGCAGATTATATTCCATCCACCTTGAGATACATCTTGACAATGTAAAGGAATATTGCCCGGAGCATACTTCAGGATATTCATGCTTATGCAACAATACTGGGATACTCTAGTTGAAAGCTACTCATTACCACAAGGGATAGTTGAGGTGAATAGCGTAGATGCATTTAAGGCGAAACGAGATACACTCGAGAGAAAGGAATAGAGTATTACATTAATAGGGTTAGATGAAGAGGGGTGGCTCATGTGGAGCACAGAGCATGTGAATATAACTTGTAACCTTGACTGCAGATATTAAGACTCACCTGCTGAGAAATATGGATATCACAATAATTGCATTCTACCCAGGGCTCGAATTTTTAATATGTTACAGAAACTGCTAAAAAAAAGTGATACAGGATAGCTGCGTGTTCCATATTGCAATTTTAACAGGATGTTAGAAATGATGTATTGCACAAGCTTGCCTGCCTGTAGTCCTGAGGTGAATTGTGGCTGTGATTATTTTACTTTGAATCTGTCAATGTCACATGGAGGCCTTGCCAATATAATAGCTGTTGATGCCATTTCTGCACATCAAATCTCCAAAAGGTGGTGTGGAGTAAATATCACTATGGTGATATCTGTAGTAATAGGTTATTGTAACTGCTACTTCACCTTCAGCCAGTTTTCGCTGCTGTGTACACATATCCAAAGTGAAAATGTAGCAGGGAGTGTGATATAGGGAGACTGGTATTGTACTGCTCTCCTCTAACCAGTAAGGCAACATAAATGAGGTTCTTTGGATCAGCATTGGAAATAAAAAGGGATGTGAATACCTGGTGATTTACTATGGTATACAGGCCAGAAGGACCCAGTTTTGTTCACTGACTATGCCGGTTTAATTAATTTCATCTGTTGTAGCAATATAGGCCCCAATATTGTTCTCTGTATCCCCAAGATAAAGAATGGAAAAATCAGGATCTGATGACCTCTCATGAAAAGTGCACATGGATGCACATCGGACTGCCTGGATTGTGCTCACACTGGCATCATCTTGCTGTGGAGGCTCATACAGGGAGAATGGCTGAGGTACAGGGGGCACCTGACAACCATGGAACTGTAGTCGAACACAAATCAACACCTTTCCGATAGACGACAGAGAGGAGGATCTGAATTTATTATCTCGGTACAGTCATTGAAGATAATACAAGTGACATAAACAATTTGGCATCCATATTAATAGAATCTAGTTACACAATTAGGAGGAGTCCTTGGTGCATTTTTCTCTTTCATATTAAACACAGGTGCCATGGGAAAAATAGATCAAATGTTTTATTTTTATTCTGGAGTGCAGCTGATTCCTCTGAAGTGTGTGCCCCATCTGCTGTAGCTTTTAAACAGTCCATTGCTCCTTTTCACTTGCCTTTGTAGTTGAAAACCATGAAAATATGTAAAAAAAATTTCAACACAAAGCAAGTGCTTCTCATTTTCATTGGGTTCCTCTCATAGAAGCTGAAATCTTTCTGCTGCAATGCCTGTGCCAGGTATATATTGCTCCTTTAGTTAATACCATCCTCCATAACTTTACCTTCTGACTCCACCTGTCTTCAGCCTGGCTCTGATGTTCTATTCCACCCTGAGCTGAATTCCAAATCCTATCCTATCCTATCCTCGGTAAGACTGCTTAGTTCTGCTTCAGGTGAGACCACATCTGGAGTACTGTGAACAGTTTTGATCTCTTTACTTAAGAAAGGATATAATTGCATTAGAAGCAGTTCAGTGAAGGTTCACTCGACTGATTCTGGAATCAAGGGGTTATCTTGTGAGGAAAGGTTGGACAGGTTGGGCCTGTATCCATTGGAGTTTAGAAGATTGAGAGATTACCTTGTTGAAACACGTAAGATCCTGAGGGAACCTGATGGGGTGGATGGTGAGAGGATGTTTTCCTTTATAGGAGGAACTGGAACTAGGGGACACAGTTTAAAAATAAGGGTCTCCCACTTAAGACCGAGATGAGAATTTTTTTTCTCTGAGGGGCATTAGCCTGTGGAATTCTCTTCCCCAGAGAGCAGTGGAGACTGGGTCATTGAATATTTTCAAGGCTGAGTTAGATAGATTCTTGATTTACAAGGGAGTCAAAAGTTATAAGGTGCTGACAGGAAAGTAGAGTCGAGGCCACAATCAGATCAGCCATGATCTCATTAAATGGCAGAGCAGGCTCGAAGGGCCAAATGACCTACTCCTGCTCCTAATTCTTGTGTTCCATGATGCATCCCTGCCTGCTCTTATTTCACTCCCACTGTCACTGAACGCATTATCCATGCTTTTCTTTCCTTCAAGTTTGACTTCTTCAACACCAGCGTCACACTGTATACGCTCCAGTTCATTTAAAAACCGCACACCTATTAATTTTTTCTGTACTAAACACCACACACATTTCATCCTTTGCTTCCCAACCTCCACTGGCTCTCTGTCCCCAAAACACTGAATCCAAACTCCCTGTTCTCATTTACAAATCTCTCCGGCCTTATCTCCTCCTGATTCTGCTAACTCCTCACCCTTCATCACAGCACATGCCCTTGGTTCTTCTGACCTGGGCCTTCTGTGTATATTCCCTTACTTCTGTTTCACCATCAGCGCTGGAGACCTGAGTTCTACCGAACTCTTTCTTCAAAACCTCTCTGCCTTGCTACCCCTCTTTCCACCTTCAAAATCCTCTTCAGACCTGATTCCTCAGCTAAGCTCTTTGGCATCTTCCTGGAGTCTTCTGTTCCGTCTCTCCTCTATGAAGCACTGTGGGATGGTTACTGTATTAACAGTACTATATAAATGTAGAAAACGTAGGACTTTCGTCCTATTCCTCATGGACTTTTTTGAGCTAGCATTACTAAACAGAGGCAAACCTCCTTGTTATTATCCCTGGAAGTTAAGCTGGTGGATTTCTGTTTTTGTTTAGTTATAACTGTCCTACCACAACATTTTCTGGCCAGGATTTCCTGCCCCTGTCATGGCAGCACCAGCCGTAGGAGATGCGACGGTGAGCAGGTTAGAAAATCCTGCCCTCCAGTTCAGAAATGAAGGGAAAAAAAGATTTAAGGAGAAATAATAATGGCTTAATTTCATGATTATGAATGTAATTTTTGGTTAAGCAACAACAACAGAATTTCCCTTTCATTTCACGGAGAAAGAAAAGATGAAGGAAGTCACCTGTGAATACTGTGTGGTGGAGTCTCAGCTTTTGCTCCAGTGTGTTTTTGACTCGATTTTTTGTTCTGGACTTTCATTTGAGTGTTTGAGTTTCAGATAGAAGTGGCATTATATCATTCTGTCTCCCATTAATCATGTTAAAAGTATCACTGTTTTCATGGAATAGTGTCTTGGAGAGCCTTTTTTCATGTTTGTTACAAATACAAAGCGTGTGTCAAACTGCTCTGTTATCTATCTACTTGTGGCAGGAATGTAAATGAACTACAGGAAGATTTTCTCTGTTGATCTTTGCAAACAAACCAGAAGGAATCTTCCTGAGTGATGTGTAGTGCCATTGTGCCTACTGATTAGAGTGTGATTCTTCTTCCCGCATGCTGCCACAAACACTGTCCAAACACGTGGTGATAGGGCGATTAATTCTTCCTCCTCCCAAAACAAAACAGTTTGGCAAACATTTTGCCATAAACAGTATTCTTTTATATGTTGATGACTTCTCTGATACTGTGGAAACTGAAAACATGACATGAAGGCATATGCCACTTTTGACTTTATTACTTACAAGTCAGCAGGACATTGACTCATCTGAAATGAATCGTGCTGATTACAAGCCCTGTATTTTTGCTATTTCGGCATTAGTTATTAAACACAGATCTAAATTCACTAGAACGGTACCAAATAATTATGAAGAAAAGCTTCCAAAATTGAGCTAATATTCTGTGGAAAAAGGAAGATTAAGTCGGGAGAGGCAGATCATACAGGGACTTTCAAACATCTTAAGGGTTTGGAGTTGGCAATCAGTGGTTAATGAATCATCATTAATATCAGAAAAAGGTGTAAATTAGAAGCATTTTTCTTTCAGAGTGCTCCAGGACAAGTGGCTATGGAGAAACAGACTATAACATCATTTCTTGGGGACTTTGATAAGTATTTGAAAAGAATATAAAAGGAAATTGGATTATAGCAAATCACTCCAGTAGTGAACCAGCATCAGCAAAGCACAATAATCTGATTGTCCTCTGCATCTACCGTTGTTTCTAAAGTTCTGCAAAATCTCATGCAGTAGTTATGTGGCTCAGTTCATATTTTCTCTCAGTTCTGTGATGTGATTGTTGAATAAATGTATAGGATATCTCAAAGTACAAATACCTGGGCAGGTGCCCTGTCACAATTCTACCTGAAGGTGTTTGAAAAAACGTGACAGCTGCATGTAATTAATTTCTGGTAACTTGCCCCTTGTTAATTAGGCATCTTTTATTTCCGTAGCACCTCGAGCATGAGGGGCTCGGAATAATTAGCTTTTCATTTCTGAGTTTGTATAATGCAGCAAACTTATCAGAATTCAAAGTGCTCCAACAAATGGAAATGGAAGAAAAAGATCTTGCATGGAAAGATTCAGAACAATTTTGCAATTCTCTTGAAACTTTGTAATTTGGCGCACTGGCCTAAAATGGTGTAAAGCATGCTGCATAGGACTTAAAAAAAAATAGATGGCGCCAAACATTAAATAGGAACTGATGAGAAAAATATGCTGCCATTAGCAGAGAAAAGGGGTGGTTCACAGGACTGTGATCAATATAAATGGATGCCGAGCCACAACAGATTAGGAGGGATGATGAAGCTTGGTCAAAGAGTTAGGTTTTAAGTAGAGAGTAAATTCCTGAGCAGGGCTGTGGTGTGATTGGTGGTATGACCCTCAAGAATGGGGTGAATGCAGGTTTAAGGAGGACAGTGTAAATCGACCATGTCAAAGGCTGTAGAAAGATCTGAGAAGGGGTAGTGCATTATGGTCATGCTCACAGGATGTTGTTAGTGACTTTGATTCAGGCTGCTTCATTGCTGTGGCAGGGGGTGCAATTCTTACTGGAGAGATTCAAATATGGAGTTCTGGGGAAAATGGGCATGGATTGGGAAGCTCCAACATACTTTGAAGAGGAAAGAGAGGTTGAAGATGGAAGCGCAGTTGCAAGGACAGGAGAGTTGACAGTGGGTTTTTGAGGAGGGTGGTGATGATAGTGGATTTGAAAAAGAGTAGGACAGTACCTAATGAAGGGAAGTTTGCAATGTACAGTAGGGACTAGGGAAGTTGGGTGGTCAGCAGCTTAGTGAGTGAACAGAGCCAGGAGGTGGCCTTATAAACAAAACTTGCTCAGAGGGGGCTTGAGGCATGAGTTAGTTAAAAAAAAACTAGAGAAAAAAGCAGGTAAGAGACAACCTGGAGGAGATTTGGTTTTGGGAGTGTTGAGGATTGAGGGGAAAAGATGGAGCAAGAGAAGCAGTAGAATGCATAATCTCAATTTTAGTGACAAAGAAGTTCATGAATTCCTTGAAGGAAAAATGATTAAGGAGACAGTTTGTAGTGAAGAAAAAAATCTCGGGACAGTGGTGGGTGGAGTTTTTGTAAGAATTGGCAGTATTAGACCCAGTGGGTGTGCTGGAAGAGAGGTTAATAAGAGAAAGGACAGTGAGACAATTCGGATTGCTGCTCATACAGACGGATTAACGGGCGCTTCAGTAGGTCCTTTCGGAGAATGCTGACAGTGGCAGAGGACAGCTGTGGATTTATGCAAAAGAGATTCAAGTTGTAAGGCTGGGAAACAGCGATAGGTTGGAGCATGCAGTGAGTGGGGAGAAATAACAGGTGGATTAACGAAGTCAATGTCAAAGTTTTCAATATTGTCATAATTCTAAACCAGAAACTGCTCAAGTGGCCCCTTTGCTGTGCTAGTTATTTAAGTATTAGGCAGGTGCTAGCCTCAGTTGTTTAACTCATGGCTCAGTGGATATTGCTAATAATGTTTGATAGTTCTTTCTGTCGCTGCACCAATTGATTCTGTGATTATGTGGTTAAGAGTCTCTTGACCTTGACACTAACTACACCTCCATTATGTTCAGTGACAAATACATGGGTGAGTAATGTTGGTGGAATGACACTCGAAATTCATTCCATTATGCGAGCAAAAAATGTGTCAAGTGTAGCACACGTTGACTGACATTGAGAGAGAATTGCAGCACAGGAGGATGTGTATCTATTTTAGTCAGTTTTTAAAGCAATAAATTGGAGTGCTTACTAACACATTCAATACATTGCTAAAGTCTTTTGCAATTCTTTGCACTGCTACTGTGATTCTTATGGGTATAGGATGATCTTGTCATTATGCTACTCATAAATTTAGCTTCCGCCAATTAGTATGTACATACGTTATGACCGTAGCACTTGGTAAAGCGGAGTTATTTAAAAATCCCAGAGGGAAACTATTAACAACTGTCATAACCTATAATTTTAAGTGTTATGTTTGAGATGCGACTCTAAGTTCAGGAATCCGACCACCAGTTCTCAAGGTTTTACATTAAACTAAATGAAACATTTTATTAATTTACACAGGTTAAAATATATATACACATGGTTACAAATTACTACTATCATAACATTTAACAAATTCCCAAACTAATCTCCATTAAGGCAACAGCAACCCATAGACTTAACCAGACACTGGACAAAGCATTTTCACTTTGAATTCAAAATGAGGTTCTTTTCACTTTGGTTCCTGTGGAGACAGTTGGAGGCTTACAGCTGCCTTTTGATCTCACATTACCTCTGCCCTGCATATACAAAACTACTGAAGTTTTACCTACCACCCCAATTGAATGTAAATTCTCATTGTATCACCAACCTCTGAACTAAACCTCTCTAACAATAAAACCCCTCTCATAATACCAATTTTATTAGTAATATAAACATATTGCTTGCTATCTGCCGGATAGGCGTCAGTTTTCACCCCATCTCTTGAATGCTCTGTTCAAAAAATGCAAATACACTCTATCTCTCTTACATATCAAAACTAGTACACATCAAAGCACCCAGACTAGCTGGCTTTAATCCAATTAAGACACACCCACAGACTAAACCTCTATTTTAAAAGAAAAATATTTTCCAATAATATTATATATATTAATAGCTTCATGACAACATGTGCTGCCCAATGTAGCACTGAGCCATATAGACTAAGGCCCAGAACTTCCATTTTCCAGGACCTCGTATCCCAGCGATCCCAGATGGTGTGCTGAGGGACCCCCTGGAAGTCCCCACGCAAGGGTTGCACAGGAATTGTCCAGGAAGTTTAAACTACCAATGGGCCATTACCTTGCACCTGGAACTATCCGATACTCCAATTTAAACCAGAGGCTGGAATCATCTGCTACTGTTGGAGGTCGGTGGGGGCAAAAATCAGTTTTATGGCAGCGTGGAATCACAACGGGATCATCCAGTGGTATCCGCCATGGCAGATCGTGAATCCCACTGGAGGCCGGCGTGAACACGATTTGCATCCCACTAATGGGATGCAAAGTAAGGCCGACCGATCCGTTCCCCCCACACCTGATTCACTGTTGTGCCAGCGGGAAAACACACCAGCCAAGAACACACCTGGACAAGCGTGACATGCAGTAGTCAGGACTTAGCTTTAGGGCCTTGCACAGATCACAGGCATCCGAGGAGCAGAAGATGCTGGAACCCTACAGCTACCCGACCCTAGGGGAACACGTGCATCACGTGCTGGGTAGATCCTCATGGCCATGGCTCCACCACCAAGCAGCTCGTGGAAGGTGGGAGGTCTTCATGCAGCAGCTTCGACTTAACTGAGGCTTCGGAACTTCATGGACTTTTTGCCATGGGCTCGCACTATCTTCCATGGTCTCCATTGACGTTTCGGACCTGCTTCAAAACTTCATGGACTCCACCATGGGCTGGTACGGATGATCAGCAAAGGTGGATGGGGTGGGGAGAGGAAGGTCTACTGGAGGGGGGAGTTGGTGGGGTGCATGATGGTTTTAGAGAGGGGGTGAGGTTGGAGGGGTGCAAAGGTGTCGCAGGGTTGAGGTTGAGAGGGGTCGAAGGTGATAGTGGGGCTGAGGTTGTGGGGGAAAAGGTGTCAGGGGATGAAGTTGGGCGGGGTGAAGGTGTTGGGTGAGGTTGGGATGGGGAAGGAGAGAGTACGGGGGAGGAGGGAGTACGCGCAGAGGAGAATGTAATGGGGGAGAATGGTACAAGTGCGGAGGTAGGTGTAAAGGAGGGAGTTCGGAGGGGTTAGGTGTTCAGGGAAAGGAGGGAGCTCGGATAGGAGAAGGTGTCCGGGGGAGGAGGGAGTCCGGAGGGGGGAAGGTGTCCAGGGTAAGGAGGGAGCTCGGAGGGTGGGGGGAGGAGAAGGGAAGGTGTCCCGGGCGAGGATGGAGTCTGGAGGTGGGGGGGAGAGGAGAGCGTTAAGGGTGTTTGGAATGCCCAGGTGAACCTGCAAGGGAGGGGTCATTGGAGTCACTGCCTCCTGGGGAGTGAACTCAGGGTGGGCATAGTAGGATGGAATGGTGAGTGTGCAAGGAGGCAGAGGGAGTGGGTAGGGTGGGAGGGTGAGGGTGAGCCAGTAGGGGTAGAAGGGACAGTGAGGGTGGTTGGTGGGGACATGGAGGCAAACACTGACTCTGGGGGTAGGAAGGAGGAAATTGTGGAGGTGAATGTGGATGGGGGTGGAATTTTCAGGAAGGTGGGGAATGTGCTTGTTCACCTAGACATTCGTGAAGGAAAGGGCTTGAGCTACAGGGTAACGGTAGGGAGGTCGAAAGTGAGGCCGGGGGGGGTCAACTGCAATTGGGGGAAAGGACATGGGTGACTGGGGGAGGGGAAAGGATGGGAACTACTCAAAAACTTAATGACTACCATTCTGTGCAAATGGAAAGTGGGTGGAGCCTCGCTGCACAGGCACAGGAAGTGTGATCAGTAGTTGGGTGGAGGTGCAGGTCAGCTCAGATGGACAACTGAAAATGCTCAGGACAGTGAGATGAGTGTGATGGATGAAGGCTCCGTGTGCATGAGAAAGTGCTTGCACGAGGCTCCGAAAAGCCCTGCCACACACACACTTCTCCCTCCAGATTCACTCCTGTTCTGGCTGCGTGCACCTGCTAGTAGTGGGGGGATGAAGGAGGAGGACTCGCAAAGCCTGTCAATGAAGCTGAAAGACAACATTACACATTATTCAGTGAAACTGAATATATTTTCAGTTTATAAAGTAACAAAGTGTGTTCACCTGTGCAACCACTTGTGATCAGAATTTCTTAACTTTTCTAGGCCTATCACTTCTTCTAGGTGCTGCCGTGACATCCGCAGCAGGGGTGGAGACAGCCTGTGCAATGGTTGGCCTGTTGCCTCTGATGACTTCGGTGTGCGCCTTCCGGAGAGCTGAGGCCTTGAGGGCCCCGGCTTGCTTTGGCTGTCCTCCTGTGGGCCAGCTGCTCCCTCGCCAGTGACAGAGGACATTGGGTGGGGGGGGGGTCACAGGCAAAGGAGACTCAGAGAGAGTGGACAGCCATTCTGAGATTCCTGAGTGGATGACCCAGGTGTGTCCAGCTGCCGCTCCACCTCCCTTCGGGTGCCTGAGAATCCCAGCCTGACTCTTGGAAGGAGCAACTGGAGGGACATCAAGGTGCCCCGTTTCCCCCTCACATTGCCACTGTAGGAACCCACCCATGGCTCCCGCGATGGAGTGCAGGTCTGCACACATCTCCGTGTTCTGCTGGACCAGGGTCTTCATGGCATCCGCCATCCTTCCTATGGGGACCTCCATACCCGCACATGTGGGCACCACTTCATCAGAGAGCAGGCAGGCGCTCTCCTCCGAGTCGCGTTCCACTCTTCTGAGAGCTTCCAACAGCTCTGCGTGATGTTCACCCGCCTTCTGCTGACTCTCCATGATGAGTTGGAAGGCTGAATTCCGAGGCTCTTCATCTGACGCGGACCTCACAGATGCCTCTTCCCCAGCAGTCGTCCGAGTGCCGGGGAGCTTGGCTGAACCTGCCTCCTCCTGCTGCGGACACATGTCCATGTAGTGACCACCAGATTGTAAACCCGAGCCTGCTCTAGATCTAGGTCCCACTGACGTGTGTGTCTCTGTGTTGGTGCAGAGTGTGGGTAAGCGCTGTGACGGGTCTTCCAGGCTGCTTATTTCCAGCTCCTCAATGGAGGAGGTGTCCTCTTCGTTGGAGGTGGGGACCTAGATGGAGCTGAGGGACAGGCTGGCTGAGGGTGTCAGTCCCTTGGCAGAGCTCCCTGTGAACCAAAGTAGAGATAATTAGTGCATGGCAGCAGAGTCAAAAACAGGAGAAAGAGCACTCACAATTGCGTTGTGAGAGGGATTATGTAGCGCAGGATCTGCCAACCTCACTCACTGTAGGCACAGTCCACGTTCTCACCAGTCATTACGATGACACGCTCCTCAAAGTGAGTAAGGGGCCTAATGTTGACCACTCCACCCCTGGTCTGGCACCTCTCCCTGCTGTTGTGAGCCAGCTTCTCCTGCATGAAAACAGATGGAGCAAGTGTGAGCAGGACACATGGCACTGTGTGGAACGTTTTTATAGTGAGCAGAGCCATGGATGTGATGAGGACACAAGCTCCAGACGTTATGAGCCTGATGGAGATGAGGGTATGCGTGAGAGTTAGTGATGTTGTCCCTTGAGGTGTGAGATCCCTGTGGATGTGTGATGGGTTTGTGTGAGTTGAGGGTGATGAGGTGGGCTGACTTATCCTGGTGGAACAGGTGAGGGCATTCATTCTCTTCCTGCACTGGATGGCTGACCTCCTCTTGTGCTCCAGTGGTGCTGACCACCGCTGCCACCGCCTTCCAGGCCAGATTGGTGACTCTAGTGGACGTCCTGCGGCCAGAGCGGAGGACATCGTGGCGGCCTTCCACTGTATCCAGCAGGCACCCCAGAGAGGCATCACTAAATTTGGGGGCTGCCATCTACTTTGCTACAGGCTAACGGATGCCTTTGCAATCAGCATCTGTTGCCTGGAGCAGTCCTGGCCCGTAGACATAAAGTAAGTATGTGCTCTGGTGCGCTTTAAGTATGGTGCCCGGAGTGAGGAAGCGCTGAGGTCATGGCGTGGCGGGCAAATCTGAGTCTGCCCACCAGTGATCCGACGTGTTGCCCATGAATGTTGTATTAATGAGGTGGGATGCACCAGGAAATGGACTATACAGCGCGAAAACCCCTCATTGTGGCCGGCGGGTAAAAACGTCTTTTTTTCACAACTGCTACCGCACCTAGTGCAGTTCTGGGACACTTCTGCCCGGAGACTTCAGATGATGCTGACCCTCTTAGCAAATAGTTACCCAGGAAAAGTTAGAAAGATTAAAACCACTTTTAGCTTCCAAGTAATCTTGGTACTGACCCACCCTGCCCCCCCCCCCCTCCCCCTGCAACCACTGACAACCCCCCCAAACCCCTGACTACACCCTCACCTCCACCACCCCAACTACACACCTGACCCCCCCGGACTACCTCCCAACCCCTCAATTACCCCTCCTGAGTACCTCCCAACCCCTCAATTAACCCTCTCGGCTACCCTCCCAAACCCCTGACTACCCTACACTCAACTACCCCTCCATCCTTCTGACTACTCCCCCACTCCTCAGACTACCCCCTCACTCCCCAACTATCCCCCAGTCCCCTGACAACCATCTCAACCCCCCCCAACTCCCTCTCCACCCTCTGACTACCCTCACAACCCACCCCAAACCCGACTACCCCGACCACCCTATCCCCTTACCACTTACCTTACACACTTACCTTCTCCCTGGCTTCTCAAGGTAGCTGGGACCCTTAAACTTACCGGTTTATAGCAACTAGGGTCTCAAAAGAGTGTGGCTTCACTTCCCCCTGATGCTGCTGCCCTGCACTGGAAGGAGTCTGGAGCTGCGGTGCTGCACATTTCTCACCAGGTTCAGGATGGACCATCGACTAGGAAATGTGCAGCTCTCAACCTGGGTAAGTAGAAAGGAGCAGAGTGGCAATCTGACCGATGGTGATTGCCACTCCTCGGAGGTTCTGGGCCTATTATAGTGTATGCAGGGTTAGCTCAGCTCCTCTGGGGTGACAGCAGAGTTATTACACTTGACTGCAATGTCCTTGGGCTAGAGGGGAAAATATTACATAGAATGTACAGCACGGAAATAGGCCATGTGGACCAAGAGGTCCATGTCAGGGTTTATGCTCCACACGAGCCTCTTCCCACCCTTCTTCTATTAGGATAGCCTTTCTATTCCATTTTCCCTCATGCGCTTATGCATCTTCCACTTAAATATACCTATCTTATTTGCCTAAACTGCTGCCTTTGGTAACGAGGTCCACATTTTAACCACTCTCTTAATAAAGAAGTTTCTCCTGAATTCCCTATTGAATTTATCATCTTTTTATGGCCCCTAGTTTTGGGTTCCCTCAGAACTAGAAACATATTTTCCATGATTACCCTATCAAATACTTACATAACCTTAAAAGACCTCTACCGGTCACCCCTTGGCCACCTTCTCATAGAGAAAAGTTGAATCTTTCCTGATATAACCTCCCAGTTCCATTATCATCCTTGTTCATCTGTTTTGCACTTTCTCCAGTTCCTCTGTAGCCTCTTTATAATATGGATACCAGAACTGTGCATTATGCTCTTAAGGTTCTATATAGGCTTAACACAACCCCTCTGCTTTTCAATCCTGTCCCTCTAGTGCTTTGTTTGCTTTTTCTATATCTTCATTAACCTGCATCCCCACTTTTAATGATTCTTGTACCTGCACCCCTAGATCCCTTTGTGCCTCTACACCAATTAGACTGTATTTGTCAAACAGTATGTGGCTTCCTTATTCTTCCTACCAAAATCAATCAGGGTTACAGCTTCTGATCACTATCTAGTGATTTCTTCTGGAAAGTGTATTTGGGTCATAGTGAGCAAAAAAAAAGTCCTGTTTCTCATCTCTGCTAAGCTGTGTATTATAGGAGTTATCCAGTGAGGAATGCTGGATTCAAGCCTGGACCTCTCTGGTTTAACCAACATGAATCGTACAGATGGCAGGCTGTAAAGTTTACCGATGACACTATGTGCATGGGAGAGGTGCAGGAGCCGTTTCTCCATGTCTGCAGTGTTCTTCATGGGGGCTCATGGAGCCAACCTGGCAACTAACTGTGAAAACTCATCATGTCCACACTGACTCATATAACCAATTTGGGGCATCATACTCGAGCCTATGGCCTCACAAGAGCGCTGATCAATAATAGATGTGTAGGTCTACACAGGATTCAGATTGATGGATAGTCAGCTCAATCAAAGGACAAGATCATGGGTCAAGTCATACCTGGGAATACTAAAAATCTTAATTATAACTAAACATAGGAAAGTCCTTGGAATTACAGTCAGAAACAGAACACATCTTGAGTCTTTTGATCAAACCAGTTACCTTACTTACAACCTACTATTCAATTATAAACTAATTATTGCAATTGGATTAGAATTAAAGATAAATCCTCAATACAGCATTTTTTACTCTTTGAAGAATTTTTTTGATAGCTATAATTGCAATGGTGCCAGGAGCAGCAGCATGCAACAGTGCCTCAATTAATCACGTCTGTTGTTAACAACTCAGCGGACCTCCCATGGCATCGTTCATAGTATGCCTTGGTAACATTGATTGGAGAAAGAATGCTGGCCAAGACACTGAAACAAATTCTCAGCTTCCATTCAAAGGGCATGTAAGATCTCTAATATCCACCGTAACAAACAATGGTAACCTTGGTTTAACATCTCATTCCAAAAACATCAGCTCCAACAATACAGCACTCCCTTGGTACTGCACTGAAATTTCAGCTTGAATTGTACGACCTTGAAGTTAGGTTTGAATGCATAACCTTCTGGCTCAGCGGTCAGAGAACCCTTCAAGAAAGTCAAGCTGACACTTTGCTTAAGCAACAGTATTGGCTGACTATTGAGTTGTGACCAACTCAGCAGTAAACACACATGCAGATCTCCTGTGGCATTGCCCATGGTAAATTGAGTGACCTGCTACTTTTATAAGAACGATCAGTTGTACAGTAAGATGGTGCTAATTGAAATGTTTTCTATCCCAAGGCAGTTTCCGTAAACATGTGTTATTCGGCTCGTCATCTGCCAAAGGATGCTAACAATGCACAGCATGTTACTTAATTAGAGAGGAACAAGGCTGTATTTTGATCCTATATGATTATCACTGCCTCAAGCCCATAAAAACAACTTTTACCACTTGCCACAGATCAAACAATACACCTGAACATTCCCTCATGCCTGATTCAATCAACCAATATCACCAGCTTTTTTTTATTTACAGACTGAAACAGAAGATGAAAAGAGACGGTTTGAAGAAGGAAAAAACAGATACTTACATACCAAAGCCAAAAGGATGGCTCAAGTACAGAAGGGCCACTGACGTCAAATCCATGAGTAGCTCAAGGCAGCTAACCAGAAGTAATTCACATTCAGCATTGTATTACTTGAAAAATGTTTAAGTCTTAAATGTTAACCAAAGCACTGTTGTGTACTATTATTCTATTGAAGCAAAACTATGCATTCCATTGAGATATTTGTGTTTGCAGGTATTATATTAAAATATATCATTACAGAAATAAATGCTGCCAGGCTTTGGCTTATGAAAAGACTTGGTATTTATTTCATTTGTTACCTCTTTTTACTCTGACAATTTTTCCGCTCCCCTCACCTCCTGAAAATGGTGACTTTTGGCTGGGAAATAGTAGCCAGCATGGACTGGGCAAAGAGATTGATCGCTGGGACAGAACAAGTAAACCTGAGGCTCAAACAATTTTGGAGCTTGGGCCTTGTTTTAATTAAACTGGCGAGTAGCAGATGCCCGCTGCACTTTCCCAGGCAGTATGCTGGTGAAGTGAGGAGAAATGTTGAACCTCTCCCTGTGACACCAGAAGCAAACCTTAGGTGGGTCCTGGGAGGGAGCAATCACGAGACGGGTGAGGGAGGGGATGAGGGCAGGTAATGGTCCGTGCCATTGCTGTGGAGGCAGAGGATACACCCCTGCTCCGTTGGGGTCTGGATTAAGGTAAGTTTTAAAAAAGCTTCCTGGTCTCTGTGGCTCCGTTACCCAAAGGACATACTTACTGAACCATCCCAGGGACTATGAGCTGATACTTATTACTGTATATATACATGTAAAAGTCGAATTCCTAAGACCTATTTTTTTAGGCAAAAAGTTAAGGGGTCTGACTTTTACACAGGCAATGTTTTTGATGGGCTTACTTTCAACTACTGATGCTTGCAACTCTCACAACCAGCTGGTTACTCCACACAGATACCTCTTAGATTGGTGTATACTGACTCTGCAGTTTGTTGCAATCTTATCTCTGTCATTTAAAAAATAAATTAAACTCCGACTATAGTTTACTCTCTGTGATCTAGAACCGATGCAGAAGGATCAGCAAACTCCTGCTTCAAATCCTGGTCTCTGCTGTGTTACTCTGAATGCAGATTGGAGCAGTGAGCTTAGAGTGGAGTGCCCTTGGAAAGTCAGGGGTCAACTTTTACACTACGTATATGAAAAATTAAGATTTTTTGGCCTAACGTTGGGGGTCATCTTTTATATAAGATCGACTGTTACTCAAGTACATACAGCATGTTGCACATATCCATGCAGTGTATTGATGGCCTTGAGGTGATAACACATTCCCCCGCTTTGTATGAAGATGCTCTGATGCATTGAAAAGATAGCAAATTAATCCCAGGAAATGCACCTCCACATCTTCAACATGCTGATAGCTTGGAGAAAAGGCCTCCAGTTTATTAATGCACTGTACACTGAGTATTGAACATGAGGAGATTCAACTAAGGCCAAGAGAATTGCTTCCATTCATCATTTTGATGGCCCAGTGGATGAACTTACTAGTAGTGCAGTACTGAGTCACAGATCCAGGGGTAGAAAATGAATCTCATTGTATCCATTTTACACTCATGGCTAAGTGGATAATACTCTTGCCCTGAATCAGAGGTGGTGGGTTCAAGCACCATGCCAGCGATCATATGATCCAGGCTGGCACTTCAATGCAGTACTGAGGAAACACTACACTGCTGAAGTGCCATCTTTTGGATGAGATGTTAAACCAAAGACTTGTCTACTTCCTCAGGTGGACATAAAAGATTCATGGCCCAAGTTCGGGAGCCAGCTGACTGAACAGTGCTGAAAGCAGTATGTTAAAGTTCAGTTACAGTAAATCTGCAACTCTGCTTGAAACTGCTACATTACATTTACATTGGTTCAAAGAGTTTACAGTCCACATGGGTTATGAACCTGGAGCTGAACGGGATTGAAAGCTTATAAAATGTGTAATGAAAAGAGTCATTTATTGTTGCAGACAGAATTACCCGATCTGTGTTCCTTCCTGAAGTTGTGAAAAATGCTATGTAAACCCAAGTTCTTTGTCTTTCCTACTGAGAGCAAAGTAAACAAGTGTGAGTCAGTGTATAAGCCTTTGAATACCATTCTCTTTTCAATGAGTATTCCAGAGTCACAGTTAGAGAGCCACAAGCTTTCTGACCATATTAAATACTGTAGTACAAAGTTAACAATTGCCTTATACTTGCATTAGCTGCATGTAAGGGAATAGAGTTCTCCTATATTTTCAGTTTATTAAGTATAGAAACATTATACTTGGAACCACACTGATACAAAGAAAGAAAGAACTTGCATTTATATATAATTATTATTACCTTATGTTCACTATAGGCAAATGGAGCAACCAATTTGTGCACAGCAGGGTCCCACAAATAACACATGAAAAAGTTACCGATAGTCTGTTTTTGTTGGTGGTAACGATGTTGTGAGGGAAAGACTAAAGCTATTATTTTATTTATTTCCTATATAAATAGTATATAGAGATGTCAGGAACTAGGCAATTGTATAGGGGAGATTTTTTTTGTGTGTGTAGCACGTTGGAGCTCCCATGTGCAATGAATATTAGAAAATGAGCAGGATCACACACCTGTAAAGGTAGCCACCCAACTGTGCTCTGTTTATGTTGATCAAGGAGAATTAGGTGGCATCCTTTACCAGTTTGTGCTCCAGCCTGTCCAATTTTCTGTTACCTGCTGCACTCACAATATGTAGTGCAGGGACTGAGGAAAATCTCCCATTAAAAGCACAGTATTGTCATATGCATAAGAAATGGAGATGCCCTTTCAAAGAGGCCTTACATTCACTAGTTCTCTCAGCTTCTCCTGTGTACATAACAGCAGGAGCAGTTTAATAAACTCTACTGCAGCAATGTCTTTTGGTTCTTTGAGATTTCCCTTCATGAGTATACATAATACTCTTTTTTCAAAGTGCTAAAATTGATGAATGAACTTCAGGCACTGGTATGTTTTAAGGACCCTTCCCTTTCGAAGTTAGGCTTGACAATCAATCTTCATTAAATCAAATATAAAAATATCTGTACTATTTTGACACATGACAAAAACATTTTTAAAAGTTTTCTAAAATTGAAATATTACAGGAGCTACTATAGAAAGCTGAAGTGGGCTTTAAAAATATACAGTGTAGCTAAATGTCTGTGGGGCAGTGCTGAGTTGCAGCATGAGAATGATCAGAGTGCTTTTTTGAAGTGCAATCTTCATTTGATTTTTAAGCATACAGTCCCCAGACAGTGCCAGATCTTAGGCTTTTATCTTGATTAATCCTTGATCAACAGAATCTTCCTTTACTCTCATAGGACAAATATGATCAGCCATTTTAGAAAAGAACACCCTCCATTTTAATCCAATTTATTACAGAAATATATAAATCACCTAAATAAGCCTAGCAAGAAAACATTTCTATTTTTGTCACAAGCACAGAGTAACAGGCATGCCCTAGGCACCCATCAAAAGCAGCAAATTCTACAAGTTAACTTTTTTTCAACAAGATGTGATTGTTATTCATTTGGCAATTGCAAAGATATGACTGAAAGGACAGGTAAAGAAAAGAAACAAAGACTTGCATTCCTATAGCACCTTTACAACCTCAGGACATCTCAAAGCACTTTGCAGCCAATGAACAACTTTTGAATTGTTATCACTGTTGCAATGTGGGAAATGTCCCCACAATGTGATAATGATCAGATCATTTTTGTGTGTCGATGTTGGTTGATACATGTCGACCAAGACACTGGGAAGAACATTCCTACTCTTCAAATAGCACCATGGGATCTTTTACACCCACTAGATGGTGCCTCAGTTTAGCATCTAATCCAGAAGACGGCATCTCTGACAGTGCAGCACTCCTGCAGGACTACACTAATGTATCAAGAGGAGCACAAATGATCATAGTATTATAGAACAGAATGGTTTAGTCCTGCTTGGCTCAAATATCAGCCAGGATGAACAATGCACATTGTGAGTTCTTGTTCAATGGTTTGTAGATCAGGTAGAGTTTCCTGTAAAATTTATTTTCTCCGAAGTTTTATCCTCAGGAGATACAAAAGCTGGCAGAGTTTGTTAAGCAATTGTAGGGAATGAGTCTAGGAAGCAATTAGTAATCAGGATATATGAAGTATTAGATGATATTTTTACTATCACATAACATCCCAAGTTGCTTCATAGGTGGAAGAAATAGATGAACAGGAGTTAGGATAAGAGTTAGTAGAGGTGATTGAAGGGATGGTTAACAAGGTAGATTTTGAGGAGATCTGAAGATTGGATGAGTTGTAGCAAGGTAGATGGATTGACTGCAGACTGTAAGACCATGGTGGGTGCCAGCTCTGAATATTGGTTCTAAATAAGCCAGGCTACTGAGATTTAAGGGCAATAACTGGTCAAAAGTAAATTTAAAACCAATATATTAGTGATATACTTCTTAAATCAAATGATTGGAATAATCTGAGAGACATGGTAGTTGAGATCAACCATTAGAGGCATTCATAATGCAGTTGAATGCTAAGATAGAATAATCAAGGTACAAGAGAGGTGAGCTTTAATACTTCAACTTAAGTTGTTGAATGGATTCATTTGACTGAATAACCATTCCTGGTTCTTTGCTTTGAGCACTTAAAACACTGGGAGGAGGGTTTGTAACCAGAGGACACAGATTTAAGAGAATTGGCAAAGGAACCAGGGTGGTGGGGGCAGCGGAGAGTGGGGGGGAGATGCATACTTCTATGCAGCATGTTGTTATGATCTAGATCACACTGCTTTAAAGAGTTTTGGAAGGAGATTCAATAGGAGCTTTCAAAAGGGAATTAAATATTTACTTGAAAAGGAAATATTTGCAGGGCTATGAGGAAAGAGCCAGGGAGTAAGAATAATTTGAGAACTCTCTGAAAGAGCTGACACAGGCACAATGGCCTCTTTCCGTGCTGTATGACTAAAATCTCACTGTAAGTTAATATTATGGCCCAGATTTCATGGTCAGCATCAAAGCTACTGACCTCGAAGAAAGCTGTCACAAAGATTTAGTGATCTGTATGGTATGGATTTCCTCTTTCCAGACATTATTTTTAATCTGGAACCAAGTCAAAAGGATCTTCAGGTGCCCAGAAACAGTAATGGCAACAAGCTAGGTAAGCAGCCAATTGTGGTATTCTCATAGACTGCAAACCAGGAAGTTAAAATGCGCTGATTATCCTTCACTTTTAATTTATTTAAATAGAGCGAAATACATGATTGGGACGTAGATATGGGATTAAGTAAGAAGCTGAAATTATCATAAGTGAGCTTTGAAAAGAAAAATGACATTTAAAATTTTATCCAGACATCACAGAGAGTTGTCTCAAAAGCCACTCATGAGAATTGAACTGTCCGACATAACCAACAGTCTTCCTTATTTGCCTGCTCTGATGGCAACAGGTCTATTAAAAGATTAATGCTGTTACATAACCCACCATCAGCTGAATTTTGATGCCAACAGCTTCTGTCAGTATCTGTCAGCACACTAGGTCTAAATTATTAATCCTGTTAATCAGTGTTGGCCCTCAGTCTGTTACTAAAACTGCAGTCATCTGGAGGATTGAAGATCCCTTTGCTGTTTATCTGATAGTAGCTGGTTGGAACAGAAGGAGTTTTGTTCATTTGCCTGGCTTATCATGAACAGGAAGCTGTGCCAGCACATACTGAAAAGACAGTAATGGAGAATTATAACCTTATTTTAGCAGTATTAAGCTGGGCACTTTATATTCCAGTCCTCTTTGTTTCAACCATGGCTGAGTGGATAGCACTTTCACCTCTGAGTCAGCAGGTTGTGGATTCAAGTCCCGTCCAGAGGCTTGAACTCAAAATCTAGGCTGGCACTCCAGTGCACTACTGAAGGGGTGCCGCACTGTCAAAGGTGCTGTCTTTCAGATGAGACATTAAACTTAGGCCCCTCCTGACCTCTCAGGTGGGTGTAAAAGATCCCCTGGCACTATCTGAAAAGTATGGGATTTCTTCCCAGTGCAACGTCCTTGCCAATATTTATCACTCAGCCAACATTGCTGAAGGAAACCAGGTGATCTGATCATTATTACATTTCTGTTTGTGAGACCCAGCTATGTGCAATACAGCAACTACACTTCTGAACTGCATTGGCTGTAAAATGCTTTCAGATGTCCTGAGGTCAAGTGTTATGTAAGTCTTGCAATAGGAGTTCGAGTACATTCAGATAATGCCATAAGACCATAAGACATAGGAGCAGAAATTAGGCCATTCGGCCCATCGAGTCTGCTCCGCCATTCAATCATGGCTGATAAGTTTCTCAACCCCATTCTCCCGCCTTCTCCCCGTAACCTTTGATCCCCTTATCAATCAAGAACCTATCTATCTCGGTCCTAAATACACTCAATGACCTGGCCTCCACAGCCTTCTGTGGCAATGAATTCCATAGATTCACCACTCTCTGGCTAAAGAAGTTTCACCTCATCTCTGTTCTAAAAGGTCTTCCTTTACTCTGAGGCTGTGCCCTCGGGTCCTAGTCTCTCCCACTAATGGAAACATCTTCCCCACGTCCACTCTATCCAGGCCTTTCAGTATTCTGTAAGTTTCAATCAGATCCCCCCTCATCCTTCTAAACTCCATTGAGTATAGACCCAGAGTCCTCAAACGTTCCTCATATGTTAAGCCTTTCATTCCTGGGATCGTTCTCGTGAATCTCCTCTGGACCCTCTCCAGGGCCAGCACATCCTTCCTGAGATACGGGGCCCAAAATTGCTCACAATATTCTAAATGTGGTCTGACCAGAGCCTTATAAAGCCTCAGCAGCACATCCCTGCTTTTATATTCTAGTCCTATCGAAATAAATGCCAACATTGCATTTGCCTTCCTAACTACCGACTCAACCTGCAAGTCATCCCCACTATCTTGGGTCAAATTGTTGTTTAGCCTCAATCTCTCGAGGTACAAAAATAACTGATGGCTGTGGCTCAGGACCAACAAGGAGGCCGATCACCACAAGTGCCATTTGTTCCAAATTTTTTTAAAGTTAATATTCTTTGAGAAGAAATTGAATATTTTAACTGTGAGTGCATATATGGGAGGAGTGGGGTGGGGATAATGGTTAGAAATAATAGCACAATGAAACTAACCCATTGGTTTCTCATGGGATGGCTCCTGCACTGGCAATAAAGGAATTTAGATGAGCAATCTATGCTGAGTGATGTGGGATCATCAGCAACAGGAAGAAACTGAACTGGATTTTGCTCCCGCCCTCAGGGTTTCCTGGAAGAATCACTTGAGTTGGAAAGTTACCAAAGAGTTGATGGCAACCATAGGTTCCACTGTGAACCAATTTTATTAAACCTTGTTCCTGATCCACCATCTGTTAGTTTCAAAAGTCCAGGAATTGAGACCAAACAAACCGCTTCAGGTCTCAACAAACATATGTATTAATCATGTAACCAACATGTAATTTAAAAATTAAAATATACAAAGGCATGGCAAAATATATGTAGTTGGATGTAAACTTTTGAATCTATTCCAATGAAAGTGGTGTGAATGCAACACAAGTCGGGACACCTGCCCCCTGATTTCTAGTTCAATTAGACCAAGCAAAGAAAGGTTCTCGTGAGCAGATGGGCAGCGATCCTAAGGTGGAGTTTTCTTAATTTCAGTAAAGCGCATATACCATAGGAATGTGCCACGTGTCAGCCTACTCCAGCAGTCTGTGTACTGTTTGAGGAATGAAGAAGTATAAGGTAGGTCACCTTTCTTTGCTTGGTCTAATTGAACTGAGGCAACTACATGTACATTTCATGTCACAGAAGCTGAACCTAAGTAAATATCCTTTTTACAAAAAAACTATCACAACTGGTTTCTATCACGTGTTTTAATTTATTTTCATGTAGTGTGGAAACAGATATCTCAGAGGGTTATAGGGCTAGAGGAGATTACAGAGGGGTGAGACCATGGAGTTGACTAAAATGAACAGGTCAATCAATGCTGCACTAAAATCATAGAGGCAGGAATGTGGTGTATTCATGTTATGTAGTTGTGCCAAATTATTGCCGACTGGGGCTGGGGCGTGGCTGGGGGGTTACAGTGGTGTAGTGGTTTTGCCACCGAACTAGTAATCCAGAGACCCCGGGGGACCCGGCTTTGAATCCCACCACGGCAGATGGTGAAATTTGAATTCAATAAAAACCTGGAATTAATAGTCTGATGACGACCATGAAACCATTGTTGATTATTGTAAAAACCCACCTGGTTCACGAATGTCCTTCAGGTTAGGAAATCTGCCATGCTGACCTGGTTGGGCCTACATGTGACTCCAGACCCACAACAGTGTGGTTGACTCTTCAATGCCCTCTGAAATGGAAGCCACTGGGTTGTATCAAACTGCTATGAGGTCTAAACGGAATGAAACCGGACGGACCACCCGGCATCTACCTAGGCACCGGAAATGACAACGGCAATCGCAGCCCTGTCGACCCTGCAAAGTCCTCCTTACTAACATCTGGGCGCTAGTACCAAAATTTGGAGAGCTGTCTCACAGACTAGTCAAGCAACAACCTGACATAGTCATCCTCACAGAATCATACCTTACAGACAATGTCCCAGACACCACCATCACCATCCCTGGGTATGTCCTGTCCCACCGACAGGACAGGCCCAGCAGAGGTGGCGGCACAGTGGTATACAGTCGGGAGGGAGTTGCCCTGGGAGTCCTCAACATCAACTCCGGAACCCACGAAGAGTCTTACGGCATCAGATCAGGCGTGGGTAAGGAAACCTCCTGCTGATTACCACACACCACACCCCTCACACCCCCCACAGCCTATGAATCAGTGCTCCTCCGTGTTGAACACCACTTGGAGGAAGCACTGAGGGTGGCCAGGGCACAGAATGTACTCTGGGTGGGGTCTTCAATGTCCATCACCAAGACTGGCTCAATAGCACCACTACAGGCTGACTGAGTCCTAAAGGACATAGCTGCTAGACTGGGTCTGCGGCAGGTGGTGAGGGAACCACCAAGAGGGATAAACATATTTGAACTATCCTCTCCAACCTGCCTGCCGCACATGCATCTGTCCATGACAGTATCGGTAGGAGTGACCATCGCACAGTCCTTATGGAGACAAAGCCCTGTCTTCACATTGAGGATACTCTCCATCATGTTGTGTGGCACTACAACGGTTTAAGTGAGGTAGATTCCGAACAGATCTAGCGACTCAACACTGGGCAACCATGAGGCGCTGTGGGCCATTAGCAGCAGCAGAACTGTACTCAAACACAATCTGTAACCTCATGGCCTGGCATATTCCCCACTCTACCATTACCACCAAGCCAGGGGATCAATGCTGGTTCAATGAAGAGTGCAGGAGGGCATGCCAGGAGCAGCACCAGGCATACCTAAAAATGAGGTGTCAACCTGGTGAAGTTACAACGCTGGGCTACTTGTGTGTCAAACAGCTTGGGCAGCAAGTGACAGACAGAGCTAAGCAATTTCACAACCAACGGATCAAACCCAAGCTCTGCAGTCCTGCCACATCCAGTTGTGAATGTTGGTGGATGATTAAACAACTCACTGGAGGAGGAGGTACCATAAATATCCCCATCCTCAATGATGGGGGAGCCAGCACATCATTGTAAAAGATAAGGCTGAAGCATTTGCTACAATCTTCAGCCAGAAGTGCTGAGTGGATGGTCCATCTCGGCCTCCTCCGGAGGTCCCTAGCATCACAGATCCCAATCTTCAGCCAATTCGATTCACTCCATGTGATATCAAGAAACGGCTGAAGGCACTGGATACTGCAAAGGCTATGGGCCCTGACAATATTCGAGCAATAGGACTGAAGACTTGTGCTCCAGAACCTGCCGCGTCCCTAGTCAAGCTGTTCCAGTACAGCTACAATACTGGCATCTACCCAACTATGTGGAAAATTGCCCAGGTATGCCCTGTACACAAAAAGCAAGACAAATCCAACCTGGCCAATTACCACCCCATCAGTCTATTCGCAATCATCAGTAAAGTAATGGAAGGGGTCATCAACAGTGCCATCGAATGGCACTTGTTTAGCAATAACCTGCTCATTGATGCTCCTTTTGGGTTCTGCCAGGATTACTCAGCTCCTGAATTCAATACAGCTTTGGTTCAAACATGGACATAAGAGCTGAATTCCAGAGGTGAGGTGAGAGTGACTGCCCTTGACATCAGGGCATCATTTAACTGAGTGTGGCACGAAGGAACCCTGGCAAAATTGGGGTCAATGGGAATCAGGGGGGAACCCTCTGCTGTTTAGAGTCATACCTAGCACAAAGGAAGATGGTTGTGGTTGTTGGAGATCAATCATCCCAGTTCCAGGTCTTCACTTCAGGAGACCCTCGGGGTAGTGTCCTAGGCCCAACCATCTTCAGCTGCTTCACTATTGACCTTCCTTCTATCTTAAAGTCAAAAGTGGGGATGTTTGCTGATATTGCACAATATTCAGTACCATTTGCAACTCCTCAGATACTGAAGCAGTCCATGTCCAAATGCAGCAAGTCCTGGACAATATCCAGGCTTGGGCTGACATGTGGCAAGGAGGTTGGTCGTTGTCATGCGATCGGGGTGATCCAACCTCGGCACCAAATCGAAAGGAGCTGCTTCTGAGTGCAGTTACCCAGTGTCTTGGTGCTGTGGACAGGCCTCCACTTGGAGCAATAGAACAAACAATAAAGGACAAAAGAAAGGAATTCATCAGTGTGTGGGTGCGAGATCCAAGAATCAAGAAAGAAGATTCATGACACTCCTATGTAGATTATGAAATTTGTGTTCATACTAATAGTATGTGTTTCACAAAGAAGACTTCCTGTGTTCGAAGGCGTTACAGAAAATTTGCTTGGCTCAGGCAGCGACTTCAAGACAATGCTGTATTGATAAGTTTACCAGAGTTCCCTCCTAAAAGCCCTTTTTTTAGTGCCAATAATGCCCAACATGTTGAGCAGCGCCATCAAGGCCTCCAAGAATTTCTAGAGTGCCAGGCAATGACCATCTCCTACAGGAGAGAATCTAACCATTACTATTGCTGAATTCCACACTATCAACATCGATTGACCAGACATTGAACTGGACCAGCCATATAAATACTGTAGCTGCAAGAGCAGGTCAGAGGCCAGGAATCCTGTGGTGAGTAACTCACTTCCTGACTCCCCAAGGCCTGTTCACTGTCTACAAGACGCAAGTCAGGAGTGTGATGGAATGCTCTCCACTTGCTTGGATGAGTGCAGCTCCAACAACAGTTAAGAAGCTTGACATCATCCAGGGCAACGCATGCTGCTTGATTGGCACCCCATCCACCACCTTAAACATTCACTCCCTCCACCACTGATGCACAGTGGCAGCAGTGTGTACCATCCGCAAGATGCATTGCAGGAACTCACCAAGGCTCCTTAGACAGCACCTTCCAAACCCACGACCACTACCACCTACAAGGACAAGGGCAGCAGATAGATGGGAACACCACCATCTGAAGGTTCCCCTCCAGGCAACTCACCACCCTGACTTGGAAGTATATCGCCGTTCCCTCACTGTCGCTGGGTCAAAATCCTGGAACTCCCTCCCTAACAGCACTGTGGGTGTACCTACACCACATGGACTGCAGCAGTTCAAGAAAACAGCTCATCGCCACCTTCTCAAGGGCAATTAGGGATGGGCAACAAATGCTGGCCTAGCCAGCGACACTCATAGAACAAAGAAAAAAGAAAAGTACAGCACAGGAACAGGCCCTTCAGCCCTCCAAGCCTGCGCCGATCATATTGCCCGTCAACTAAAACATTTTGCACTTCTGGGGCCCGTATCCCTCTATTCCCATCCTATTCATGTATTTGCCAAGCTGCCTCTTAAACACCACTATCGTACCTGCTTCCACCACCTCCTCTGGCAGCGAATTCCAGGCACTCACTACCCTCTGCATAAAAAACTTGCCCCACACATCTCCTCTATAGTTTTCTCCTCTCACCTTAAATCTATGTCCCCTAGTAATTAACTCTTCCACCCTGGGAAAAAGCTTCTGACTATCTACTCTGTCCATGCAACTCATAATTTTGTAAACTTCTATCAAGTCGCCCCTCAATCTCTGTCGCTCTAGTGAGAACAATCCGAGTTTCTCCAACCTCTCCTCATAGCTAATAACCTCCAGACTAGGCAGCATCCTGGTAAACCTCCTCTGCACCCTCTCCAATGCCTCCATATCCTTCTGGTAATGTGGCGACCAGAATTGCACGCAATATTCCAAGTGTGGCCTAACCAAGGTTCTATACAGCTGCAGCATGACTTCCCAGCTTTTATACTCAATATCCCTGCCAATGAAGGCAAGCATGCCATATGCCTTCCTGACTACTTTATCCACCTGCATTGCCACTTTCAGTGACCTGTGGACCTGTACACCCAGATCCCTCTGCCCGTCAATGCACTTAAGGGTTCTGCCATTTACTGTATAATTCCTACCTGTATTAGACCTTCCAAAATGCATTACCTCGCATTTGTCCGGATTAAACTCCATCTGCCATTTCTCCGCCCAAGTCTCCAACCGATCTATATCCCGTTGTATCCTTAGACAATCCTCTTCACTATCTGCAACTTCTCCAACCTTAGTGTCATCTACAAACTTACTAATTAGCACAGTTACATTTTCCTTCAAATCATTTATGTATATTACAAACAGCAAAGGTCCCAGCACTGATCCCTGTGGAACTCCACTAGTCACAGCTCTCCATTCAGAAAAGCACCCTTCCACTGCTACCCTCTGTCTTCTATGACCAAGCCAATTCTCTATCCATCTTGCCAGCTCACCTCTGATCCCATGCGACTTTACCTTCTGTACCAGTCTGCCATGAGGGACTTTGTCAAAGGCCTTACTGAAATCCATGTATATAATATCCACTGCCCTTCCATCGTCGATCATCTTTGTCACTTCCTCGAAAGACTCGATCAAGTTAGTGAGACATGACCTCCCCTTTACAAAACCATGCTACCTCTCACTAATACGCCCATTTGCTTCCAATGGTAGTAAATCCTGTCACAAAGAATCTTCTCCAATAATTTCCCTACCACTGACGTAAACTCACCGGCCTGTAATTTCCTGGATTATCCCTGCTACCCTTCTTAAACAATGGAACAATATTGGCCATTCTCCAGTCCTCTGGGACCTCACCCATAGCCAGTGAGGATACAAAGATTTCTGTCAAGGCCCCAGCAATCTCCTCCCTCGCCTCCCTCAGTACTCTGGCGTAGATACCATCTGGCCCTGGGGACTTATCCACCTTAATATTCTTCAAGACGCCTAACACCTCCTCTTTTTTGATCTCAATATGATCCAGGCTATCTACACACTCTTCCCTAGACAAATCGACCGCTAAGTCCTTCTCTTTGGTGAATACTGATGAGAAGTATTCATTTAGTATCTCTCCCATTTCTTCTGGCTCCACACACAGATTCCCACCTCTGTCCCTGAGTGGGCCTACCCTTTCCCTGGCTACCCTCTTGCTTTTTACATATGTATAAAAGGCCTTGGGATTTTCCTTAATCCTGGTTGCCAGTGACTTTTCATGACCCCTTTTAGCCCTCCTGACTCCTTGCTTAAGTTTCTTCCTACTTTCTTATTCTCCACGGGATTCATCTGTTCCTAGACTTCTAGCCCTTACAAATGCTTCCCTTTTCTTTTTGACTAATCTCACAATATCCTTCGTTATCCAAGGTTCCTGAAACTTGCCATGCTTATCCTTCATCCTAGCAGGAACATGCCGGTCCTGAATTCTTAACAACTGACGTTAGAAAGCCCCCCACATGTCAGTTGTTGATTTGCCCTCAAACATCCGCCTCCAGTCTAGATTCTTAGTTCCTGCCTAATATTGTTATAATTAGCCTTCCCCCAATTATGCACCTTAACCTGAGGACTCCTGTTATCCTTATCCACTAGTACCTTGAAACTTACTGAATTATGGTCACTTTTCCAAAAATGCTCCCCTACTGAAACTTCGACCACCTGGCCGGGTTCATTCCCTAATATCAGGTCCAGTATTGCCCCTTCCCTAGTTGGATTATCTAGATATTGCCTCAGGAAGCCCTCCTGGTTGCACCTTACAAATTCTGTACCATCCAAACTAAGTGATTCCCAGTCAATATAGGGAAAGTTAAAATCATCCACCACAACAACCCTATTGCTTTTACATCTTTCCAAAATCTGCCTACATAACTGTTCCTCAATCTCCCGCCGGCAATTGGGAGGCCTATAGTAAACCCCCAACATTGTGACTGCACCCTTCCTATTCCAGAGCTCTACCCATATTGCCTCGCTGCATGAGCCCACCAAGGTGTCCTCCTGTCGTACAGCTGTGACATTCCCCTTAACCAGCAGTGCAACTCCCCCACCTCTTCTACATCCCTCTCTGTCCTGTCTGAAACATCTAAATCCTGGAACGTTTATCTGCCAATCCTGTCAATCCTTCAACCAAGTCTCTGTAATAGCAATAACATCATAGTCCCAAGTATTAATCCAAGCTCTAAACGCACCTGCCTTGCCTGTTATACTTCATTTATGTCCCATGAATGAATAAATAAAATTTATCCTATGATTTTCCTTACTTTCTTTGTTAAAAACATATGAAGTGCCAGGGCCTAAGGAAGAAAACAGCACCATGCACTCTCACATGTAGCAGAGAAGACAAGAACAATCAAGAACAGTGTTATATTTGATCTGAGGTGAACTTTCGACCACATATCCACACCATTGACTACTTCCACCTCATAGCATCATCCATCTCCACCCCTGCCTCAGTTCATCTCTTGGTTGGCCTCCCACATTCTGCCCTTCGTTAACTTGAGGTCATCCAAAACTCTTCTGCCTGTGTCTTAGCTCGTGCCAAGTGCCATTCATTCATCACCCCTGTGCTTGCTGAGCTACATTGGCTTCCAGTTCACCAATGCCTCCATTTTAAAATTCTGATCCTTGTTTTCAAATACCTCCATGGTCTCACCCCTCTCTATCTCTGTAACCTTCTCTAGCCCTACAACCCTCTGAGATATCTGTGCTCTCCAATTCTGGATTCTTGAGCATTCCCAGTTTTAATCACTCCACCATTAGTGGTCATGCCTTCAGCTGCCAAAGCCCTAAAATCTGGAATTCCCTCCCTAGCCCACTCTGTCTCCTACCCCCCTTTCCTCCTTTAAAATGCTCCTTAAAACCTACATCTTTGATCAAGCATTTGTTCATCTGCCCTAACATCAAATTTTATTTGACAACACTCCTGTGAAGCACCTTGGGATGCTATATAAATACAGGTTGTTTTGGCGTGGGTTTTAACAGCCTGTATGTTGTGTACCTAGGACAAGAAATGCCATCAGGTCCATACAGTCTCACCCCAATAGTTTGTCAGACTCATCTCCATATATCTACCCTTCTCCTCCGATCATGGCCAGGTCATGTATTTTCTGTCAAAAACACCAAAGCCTTCAATATAAAATAAAAGTGAAATTCTAAAGGGGGTGCAGGAACAGAGAGATCTGGGGGCTCTTGAGCAAATTGATATCGGGAGTGACAAGGTATTGGAGGTGTTGGCAGGCTTAAAAGTGGACAGATCTCTAGGTCCGGATGATTTGTGTCCCAGACTGCTGAGGGAGGCAAGGGAGGAGATCGCAGGGGCTCTGACCCAAATTTTTAATTCCTCTCTGGCCACGGAGGAGGTGCCAGAGGACTGGAGAACAGCTAATGTGGTTCCGCTATTTAAGAAGGGTTGTAGAGATAGGCCAGGGAACTACAGACCAGTGAGTCTCATGTCAGTGGTAGGGTAACTATTGGAGAAAATTCTGAAGGAAAGAATCTATCTCCACTTGGAGAGGCAAGGTTTGATCAGGGATAGTCAGCATGGCTTTGTCAGAGGGAGGTCATGCCCAACAAATTTGATTGAATTTTTTGAGGAGGTGACCAGTTGCGTAGATGAGGGTAGTGCAGTTGATGTAGTTTATATGGATTTCAGCAAAGCCTTTGACAATGTCCCACATGGGAGACTTATAAAGAAGGCAAATGCACATGGGATACAGTGTAATTTGATAAGGTGGATTCAAAATTGGCTTAGTTGTAGGAGATAGAGGGTGATGACAGAAGGCTGCTTTAGTGACTGGAAGCCTGTGTCCAGTGGCGTACCACAGGGATCTATGCTGGGTCCCCTATTATTCATCATTTATATAAACGACATAGATGACTATGCGGAGGGCAGGATTAGTAAGTTTGCGGATGACACAAAGATTGGCCGGGTGGTTAATACTGAGGTTGAGTGTCTTGGGCTACAGGAAGATATAGACGGGATGGTCAAATGTGCAGATAAGTGGCAGATGGAATTTAACCCTGAAAAGTGTGAGGTGATACACTTTGGAAGGAGTAATTTGACAAGGAAGTATTCAATGAACGGCATGAAGTTCTGAGGAATAAAGGGACCTTGGCGTGTGTGTCCATAGATCTCTGAAGGCGGAGGGGCATGTTAGTGGGGTGGTGAAAAAGGCATTTGGGACACTTGCCTTTATCAATGGAGGCATAGATTACAAAAGTAGGGAGGTCATGTTGGAGTTGTATAGAACCTTGGTGAAGGCACAGCTGGAGTACTGTGTGCAGTTCTGGTCGCCATATTATAGGAAGGGTGTGATTGCACTGGAGGGGGTGCAGAGGAGATTCACCAGGATATTGCCTGGGATGAAACATTTAAGTTATGAAGAGAGGTTGGATAGACTTGGGTTGTTTTCGTTGGAGCAGAGAAGACTGAGGGGCGACCTGATCGAAGTGTACAAGATTATGAGGGGCATGGACAGGGTGGATAGGGAGCAGCTGTTCCCTGTAGTTGAAGGGTCAGTCAAGAGAGGACATAAGTTCAAGGTGAGGGGCAGGAGGTTTGGGGGGGATGTGAGGAAAAACTTTTTTAACCAGAGGGCGGTGACAGTCTGGAATGCGCTGCTTGGGAGGGTGGTGGAGGCGGGTTGCCTCACATCCTTTAAAAAGTACCTGAATGAGCACTTGGCACATCATAACATTCAAGGCTATGGGCCAAGTGCTGGTAAATGGGATTAGGTAGGGAGATCAGGTGTTTCTCACGTGTCGGTGCAGACTCGATGGGCCGAAGGGCCTCTTCTGCACTGTGTGATTCTGTGATTCTGTATGTGCACAAAGCACTGGAGGTGAAAGGTGAGGTTCAGAAAGTGGTCAAAGCAGCATACGGGATCCTGGGCTTTATATAATAGAGGTATTGAGTACAAAAGTAAGAAAGTTACGATGAACCTAAATAAAACACTGGTTTGGCCTCATTTGTAGTATTGTTGTATTATTCATGGCACCGCACTTCAAGAAGGATGTGAAGGCCTTAGAAGGCTTTAACACAAAAAAGTGCCATCAACTTTTTGCTAACTTTCCCACTCAAGTGATTCCTCCAGGAAACCTTTACAAGAATGGGGATGAGGGAATTCAGGTAAGTAGATAGACTGGAGAAGTGGGATTGTTCTCCTTAGAAAAGGGGAAGGTTGAGAGGAGATTTGGAAGCGGTATTAAAGATCATGAGGGGCCTAGACAAGAGTAGACAGGGATAAACTGTTCCCATTGATGGAATGGTCAAGAACCAAAGGACACAAATTTAAGATGAGCAAAAGAATCAACAGTGACGTGAGGAAAAATAAATTTGCATGGTGAGTGGTTAGGACCTAGAATGCACTGGCTGAGAGTGTGATGGAGGCAGATTCAATTTGGGCTTTTGGGATAAGCACTTGAGAGAGAAAATTTGCAGGGAAAGGGCGCAGTAGTGGGATTAGCTGAATTGCTTTTCCAGAGAGGCAACATGGAGACAGTGGCTTGAATGACTTCCTTCTGTTCTATAACCATTCTATGATTTCATTAGCCCAGTTTTGTACTAAATAATCAAATCAAATTCATTGTAGGCGGAAGGGTAGCTGATAGAAGGTGACGAGTTCTATATTTTTGAGGCCCTAAAAAAAAGCTGAGTTAGCACAGGAGCCAGTGGTAAAAATTTTGAGTTCGAGTTATGTTTTTAATTGTACTTAAAGTGACTTTGAAGTTTAGGAATATTTCAGGTTTGAACAGGTTTTTGGCAATGGCTTGAGTTTTTTTATAAACACACTGCCTTCAGGAGCCCAAGTGAGCTTGTCATGATCAGACCATACCAGTGTAATATGAATAAAACATAACATGCAGTCTATTGGATTATAGAAAAGATAATTTCTCCTCTTTGTGGAGCTGTTTAATGAAGTTTGAATAACATACCCTTTAGTATATGGAATTAGTGAAGTGGTGCTTGCTCAATGTGGTGATGTTAAATGAGGTTTGAATAATTTATTTGTCAGTGCATACTGAAAAGATGCTTTCTCAAAGACGATATTCAGTGACAAAAAAGTTCAATTATATGAGGTGACACGGACTCAACAATAAGGGGAAGCTGCTGTAAAAAAAAACACAATAGATGTATGATTGTACAATCCCGACAAATAATAATTGTGTTATTTTAGAAATTGTCAGGTTTATTCCAAGGAATCTTATTGCAGAATTGATCCATTTAATGAATCCTTTCACCAGGCTTAAATCTTCAGTGCATTGTGGTAAACCTGCTTCCCGCACAGTAAGAACTCTTGGTGTCCATGGCAACAGAGAGCCCTGTTGCAACAGGGGTCTATCTCCACAGCAACAGTGAGGCCTATTGCAGTGGGGGTCCAGCAGGTATTAATAGGGCATTAGCTCATCAAACATTTACTGAAATAAAACATAGAATGTCGAGTCATGTATGACAAGATTCTTGACTCCCAATGTACGGATTCTTGACTGTAAGACAAATGATAAATCTCCATAACTTCATTCACAATCAAACGTTTATAATCTGAGTACAAAATGATTCACTTTAATTTATTTCATAATCTATTTAGCTACTCTTAAGTAGTTAAAATTGCTGAAAGTAAACAAAGTTTTACTGCTATTTATTACTGAACATCTGAGCAAGTAAGTAATTAGAACTAAATGTACAACAGACTAACAGCACATTGCTTTGGTAACATTCTTGTTTAATTTTGAAGTGAATTTTTGAATTGACTTAAATTTAAAACAATACACTCCAGTCAAATTTTTAATGACAAGAGTTTTAGGATATTTTAGGTACTGCTTTTTTCTCAGTTTTATTTTTCCTTCTAGCTTTGTCCCCTTGTCTGCTGAAGAAGTCAGATCTTTCTGGGGTATAGGTTTACAGGTCCTAACTGCTTTCTACTGGCTCACCCAAGATGCCATTCATCATTCATGGGCCCAGATTGGCAGGCTATTGGACAGTGAGGTAACAGTGAGCTTGATCCCATGGTCATCTACCGTTCACACACATAGACTTTGCAGCCGCGGTCACTGGGATACAATCAGGAGCGATAACTCTAGCTGATTGTGTCCTCTTTACTTGGGAATGTCAAGGCCATTTGGAGCACCTCCACTATAAGGTGTGTGGCCGTGTGAAGGACCAATGAGATTCTGGTTGTGAATCAGTCACATGCAGAAAACCATATTATATAAGGTAAATGGTGATGCAGTGACTGGGGACAGGTTACGATATGAATTTGTTGAACTCAGTGCTGGGTCCAGAAGCCTAAAATGTGCTTAAATAAAGGATGTGTTGTTCCTCTAGCTTACATTGAGCTTCCTTGGAACAGTGTAGGAGGTCGAGGTCAGAATGAGAGTTGGACAGAGAAATAAAATAACAGGTAACCAGAAGCTCAGAATCGTGCTTGTGGACTGAACAGAGATGTTCTGAAAAATGGTCACCCAATTTGCATTTGGTCTCCCCAATGTAGAGGAGGCTGCATCCTGGGCAGCGAATACAGAATGACATTGTTTAGCCATAAAGCTTAGCAGGTCATGCTAACCCAGATGATCAAGAAAAGCAAAAAGTACAGCAGATTTGAAAGTGGCAGGGGAATTTTTTTCTTGTTATCTAGAGAAGAATATATGACAGGCCAAGTCCAATCGTGCAGGGCACCAGCAAGAATGAAAAGAGCAGGAGAAAATATGAGGTAAGTTTTAGCATCAGTAATTCATGGAAAAGAGTGACGTAAATAATTGAATCACTTCCCTAGTAAGGCTCAAATTCCCTTTAAAAACTTGCATTATCTAATGCTGTACAAAAATAAGGTATGAGCAAGAATCCTATACATCATCTTTACACTGTCATACATAAATGCGTTTACCAATTTGCTAAGAAATACTTCTGATGAAGCGTCAAACCGCTTAATAAGTGCTGCAGTAATTTGAAGAGCCTGTTATCATTTACTAGGCTTGGAAAACAAGTCTATAGATTGAAGTCAATGAAACTCACTGTGTGCTTTGATAAACAAGGTCCAGTTTGTTTGTTCACAAGGAATGCCAGCTAATGCAGTTTGTTGGCACTGTGGCATCTGCCATTCTTGGGTTAATATATTTTTTATATAACATGTGCTTGCAGAATTTTTGCCATAGTTTCGAGGATTACAGCACATAATTCTTTCAAAACTAAGAAAAATGATTTTGTGATGGCCATTACTGCAGTCCATATTGAATGGTGATTTGTACTCCAATCATTACAGGCTTGAGTTACTGAAGCTTGTGCTACTAAATACTTTCCTCAACTTTCAAAGTATGTACCTGTCTCCAGAAATGGATTACTGTAAAGTATTTGATATTCTCACAATTAATTATAGAAACAATACAATTAAAAGCATTCAGACTATTCTCGGGGCCAAATGCTGTATTTTGATATGTTGGTGTTATATAATGAATACTTTCACCAGTTCTTGCTATTTGGCATGTATAGTTTAAATTGTTTCTTAATTCCGTATTTAGAACTGGCATTGTAGATGCTCTATAAATGGTTTGCAATATTGTTCTAAGATGTACAGAATAGGAAGATTTGAATGTTGTTCTAATTCATCTGATCTTAGCTAAAGGGGAGAAAGTCTAGATGCGCTACAGTTGGTTTTGGCACATCTGGGCTAACAAAGGGAAAAATTGACCAGCGACCCTGCTCCTAACTGCTCACATGTATGGGAAAGCAGATGTGCGGTGTTAGGTGAAAACGCTATAAGGCTCAGCCTTGATGCCCATGAATAAGCTGCTGGTCAAAGCTTGCACATGTAATATGGTCGTTTGCGAGAGATGTTGAAAGAATGTGGACATCTGAGAAATTTACTTTGGCAAAAGCAAGCACCTTTTGGAATGCTGGAGATAAATTGAAAAAAAGATAAGGAATTGTGGAGTTGAGGGGATGGATGGATGAAGTGTTTCGTGATGCTCTGGCCCCCATGTTGGAGAAAGCTTGATAGACCAGCTGATCCTTTCCTGCCCGTCAATTTAGTATGTTGATAAAAGGGTTTCTTCTGGTTAAATCTAATCCTAAAGGCTGGAAATGGTTCAACAACCAGTGGCAGTTCTTTAATGTCTTGTCCAAGTGACCATTCTTCACGTGTCAGTTAGGCAATGAGTATCAGCAGGTTAGTTCACAACATGGGGCATCTCAGTCAAACCCAATCATGCCCTTGCCCAGGCAACTATGTACATGAACTTAGCTATACAGGTCACTGGATACTGCTCAAGAGCCAGAGTCCCGGCACAGGAGCCGGAATTAATGTCTTGAACAGGTAAGGAGACAAAATTGTGTGGCAGGAAATCTGTGTGGTACGACTAACAGAATGAGCTCCTGAACACTTTTAGTTCCAATTTGATTCCAATAAGACAACAATTGGAGATCTGATGTACTCTATCAGTTTAGGTTTGCAGGTGGCACTTTCATTTCTGAGTCAGGTTGCAGATTCAGACCTACTCCAGGAACACATAGCCTAAGTTGGCACTTTAGTGCACTAAGAGAGGTTGGTAACTGTCATCCTTTGAGTGAGTTGTTAACTGGACTTGCTGTTGAGCTGGGTGTAAAAGATCTTGTGAAGATGAGCAGGGAGTGGCCCTATTATAAGGCAGAATCTGTGGAAAGAGGTACAGAGTTAACGTTTCAGGTCCATGGCTTTCCATCAGGGCTAGTTTATCAACTCACCAGTTCTGGTGAAAGATTATCAAACTGAAACGTTATCTCCGGGTGGAATTTAATGCCCTCCCTCGAGGCCAGTTTGGTGGTGGGAGGGTGGCAGGCGGAGATCCTGGTATAATATTTTTGGTCTTGTTGTGCTAACACAAAATATTTACAGAGTCTGCTGAGGTAAGAAAAACACTAAGTTCATCAAGGAACAATTTACTATGGTGTGACGGACCAGGGGGGATTAATTTAAACAGCCCTGATTCTTCACTCACTACCCTTCCGTAAACAGAAAGGTGTTTTTGATCTCTGATTTCCCCTTTATAAGTGGTGGCATGTTTTCCCCAGCCCTTCAGTTTGGAATGATCCAATCCTCTATTAATAACCCCACAACAAACTCAAGATGAGGTAAAGTAAGAGAGTTGGTTTATTTTACACACACACAAAATGCAGGAAAGAGATTTCACAACATGCGTCCCTTTTTGCACTCATGCAATAAAAGAGGGATATGGGTAAGAAAGTGGTACAGGGCAAGACCATGATAAAAATAAGAGTTATGGTTTCACGTGAGTCCAGAGTCCAGACTCAAAAGTCGAGTGGCGTATTCCTTTTGAGGTTAGCAAGCTGAAACTGTTGCAGGGTGATCCTACTTTCCAGAAGCGAGGACTTCCACGATGGAAGCAGGCACATAGAGATGAATTAGTCTTGAAGGCACAGATACAGAAGTTCCAATGTTCCAGTAGTTCAGAGTGCAGATGAGGATCAGGAAATGTACTTGGACAGAGCTCCTTCTGCTGCCACCCGTTAGATGATAAGATGGTAGACTGCCTGGGTTCGGTTCCACACAGCAATAATACAGGTTCTAGCAGCTTGGGGAGGTCATGTGACATACCTCCCACTTCTTCTCCTGGGTTTTGGTCAAAGGATGCATTTTCCCAGATCTGGAATTTTGAGGTGTTTAATAGAGGAATTAGTGTCTCTGTTGTCCTTTGCATACATACTGTCTCCATTGGCCAGAGCTCTGCCTTAGAAATGCAAAGGGGGTTGCTACATTTCTTTGGAATTTGATTGTCGGCAGTCACAGAGGGCATTAGTACCTCTTTAAAGGTAACGAGGTCCCTGCCTGTTTCTGAAGGCTAGAATTTCTTCTTGTATGAGTCATGACTAGTCAAGGTAAAGCCTTGTCCATTTCTAACATAAAGATAATTTTATAAAGTAGCCAGACTGATATATATATATATATATATATATATAAATATATATTTTCCAGCCAGGATTCGCCTCCCCTGATGTAGAGAAATGAAATGAATTGCATTTCATCTCTTTTTTTTTTAATGTGGTCTTAGGGATGGAAGAATAGGAAGGGGAGAAGTATACAGGCATTCTCTCACTCATGCTGGCACATCAGGCACACTGTTAACAGGGGAAACTGGCAGTTCCCTGCTGCTTGAGGAAGATGACTTGGTGCTAGAGTTCTGACTTCCTTCTGTTGGGGGTCAGGCATTCCAACCTCCTGATGAAGTATCTTTGAAAGGGTCTTGGGGTTTTGCAGGGCGAGTAGCACTCAGGGGATGAGTATTGGTCAAGCTGCTCTGGGTGATCCGAAGTGGAAGGTTGGACATTTCACTCTGTGGGTGCCAGGCCCTGGGGGTCATAGGACTGAACTGCTCTTGTCCAGCCTAGCTCCTGCCTGTCCACTTTGGTAACCTGTGGGCTCAGGTGTTCAAACCCAGAGACTGGGGTTCAGCTGAGGGTCAGGAGGATGGGGTGTTTTAAAGGGGCCTTGACATCTTAGGGAATTCCGGTTCAAGGTTCGGCTCGGCCGCTAGCACAAATGGAGAGTTCCAGCTTCTGGTGCTAGGTGTTTTTGGTTGGCACAGCAACAGGCGGACAGTTGGCCCCTGAACTTGGCCAGTCATTCAGGGTTGGGATGACAGGAAGATGGCCTTCTGGCAGGGGCCTCTCCCACATCCATACTGGATATGGCCACAGGGCTGTAGCCTGTTGAGGGGTTATGGATCATTTTAAAGGGATTTGTTAACTCTGGCTGGTCCTCTTGCAATTCTGCATCGTGGGGGGGTGGGGTGCATTCCAATCTGGTTGGGGTCCATCTGCTGGTCAGTTGCAGGTTAGGTGCAGTGTCTTTTGGGGCACTACTGCCCTCTGAGGGATGATCAGTTCTTGCTGTACCTCCGGGTGGCTTATCAACTGGATAAGTCATCACCCTTTTTCTGGGCCAATTTGGGAACTTATCTGCTCCACCTTTAAATCGCTATAAAGTGGTCAGCGAAATCAATCGCTGGCTTCCTGGCCAGGGCCTTTGGCTTTGGAGGGGGCACTCTCCTAATATGTTCCATGTCCCCTGGAACACCAGTGCCCTCGAGTGGTGGTACAGCTTCAGCTACCTTCCCTGGAGGCTTTGCGAGTGGGGGAGGCATCTCCCTTCCTATTTGGTTATTGGTTTGGGGACCCCCTTTGCCCAGATTTAATGTTGGAAAGAAGTTTCTGCCAGCCCTACTTCAGGCAAGTCCTTAATCTTTTCCTTTCTGGGCTTAATAGCCTTAGTTCTTTCAGGCTCTTCGGCTATGAGGGGCATCTCCCTCACCACTTCTTTCCCTGCTTTAGGACTTCTCTGGTCCTTATTTAATTTGGGGTTAGTTGGGGAATCTATTTCAGGTTCGAGGGGTCTTCTCTGGGCCCCATTTAATTCTACTGGTCTGGCTTCGGCCTTCCTACCTTCAAGCAGCTTTCGCTCGAGGTCTATGGTTGCTGTCCCACCCTTTTGGGCCTCTGGACTTTCTCCTGCTTTCTGCCCTTCTGCACATTTCTGCTGCTGGGTCTTGGCCTCTTTTCTTTCACTGGCGAGCACCTGACTGCCAGCCAAGCCGTTTCCAAGGAGGAAATTGATTCCTGCTACTGGTAGCTTAGGGACAATTCTGACTGTAACAGGGCCTGAAACAAGGTCACACTCTAGGTGAACCTTATGGAGGGGTACAACACCGATTCTTCTCCCACTCCACCGATCAGTGCTTTGGCTTTTAGGGAATACTCAGGGCGTAGGTTTAAGATTCCCTCTAACATTAAGGACTGAGTGGCCCCTGTGTCCCAGAGCAGTACCGCAGACTTGCTCACATTTATGGGCCGGGTAAGGGGGAATATTGTTCCTGAAAGGATGAAACTCCATAAGCTCTCTGGGAGTTTGTCTGGCTCAGACACACAGTGCCACGCCCGCCAATGGGTAAGTTTCTGTAGCGAGAGGCTCTGCTGCACTACCCATCGGGGGAATACTCATGTGAAGCCCCACTAGGCCAACTGGTTTGTCTCGCAGTCTCCAGCATTCAGGCCTGGAATGGCCTATCTTGTTGCAATGGGAACACACCGGCCTCCAGAGCTCTCCTTCCAGGCTGTAAGGGCACTTCTCGCAGCCTCTTTTGTGTTTTCTTTTCTGGGTGGGGGGGCCTTCCCTATCTAGATTGTCCTGTTTCTCTTTCCATTGCTCATGGCTATAGTTTATGGGTGAGGTCACAGCTGTCTGCTGTGACTGCCGTGAGGATTCTCTGCTCCTCTAGGTGTATTCATAGGTTGGAGGGTAGGCAATTTTTGAATTCTTCCAACAATATGAACTCACGCAGCTCCTTTTAGGTGCGTGGGATTCTTAGGGATCTTATCCATCAGTCGAACTCGATGTAGATTTGGGTTGGCTTCTTGCGAGCATTCTGGAATTGCTGATGGCGTGCCTCTGGGACTAACTTGTAGGGAATTAGGATGGCAGCCTTAGTCTGCTCATCATTTAGGGACAACTCAGAAGGCAGCATGGAGTAAGCCTCTCGGGCTCTCCCTGACAGCTGCCCTTGAGTTAAAAATGTCCAGGTCTCTGAGGGGCCATTTTAGCTGTCCTGCTATTTTCTCAAAGGTGGTTAAAAAAAAATGACTCCATATCACTCTCTTCAAATTTGGGAAGGAATCTCGCATACTTGAGGGCCTCAGAGAGTGGTTCCGGGTTAGGGTGATAGGGGATAATGCTGGTTAGACAGAGATTTCCCCCTGCAGCAGCGAATTGTCTGCTCTCTCTCTCTCTCTCTCTTTGAGCTACTAGCTCCATTTCCAATTTTCGCAGCTGGAATCCTCTTCCCTTTGCTTGTTCCCTTGCTCTCTTTTCCCTCTCTTTATCTCTTTCCCTCTCCTTAAATCCAAGCTCCAATTTAAGCTTTTCCAGCTCGAGCTTGGCTAGGGGAGGGGATTCAGAGTCATGTTTGAGCTCTTCATCTGATTGCCCTACTGGTAACATCAGATCCAGATGTTCTACCAATGCCAGGATTAGTTTGTTTCTTTTGATTTTGCTGGGGAATTTGAACTGTATCTACTTGGCTACAGCTTTCAACTGATTTGTGCTAAGGGCTGCTAAAGATTCCCTGTTTCATTCCTTTTGCTGAACAAACATTTGGGCACCAAATGTTGCAATTCTCTTACCATTAGGACAAGGAATTTGCTGCAGTAAAATTATTTGTCTTAAAATTAGCTTCAACCACCAAATTATCCCTCTTTTGGCTTCCAATTGACTCTTTTATCTCTAATTTGGCTCATTTCTTAACTTGGACTCAGGTCAAAGTCAAATTGGTTCAATCCCGGATGAGCCCCCAGTTTCTGGAGGGGGATTAATTTAAACAGCCCTAATTTCTCCACTTACTACCTGTCCATAAACAGAAAGATGTTTTTGATCTCTGATTTCCTTTGTCTTTGCATCGAACCTCATCATTTCCAGTCTAAATAGTTGCACTCGTAGAGGCATTTCTGCTAACTCCTTCGAATTTAAGAGTGTCACTAAGGGTCTGTGGTCTGTCTCTATCTTGAAGTGGAGACCAAGAACATATAAACTTTTCAGAAGCCCATGTTGCAGCTACTGCTTCTTTCCCTATCACTACAATTCTCTGTTCAGTCTCTGTCAGTGAACAGGATGTCTAGTGGGCTGGTCTATGCTTTCTATTTGTCTAAATCTAAAGGAGTACGGCTCCCAGTCCTGTAGAAGATGCATCTGAAGCAGTGATAGTGGGTAGCTCTGGGTCATAGTGAGCTAAAATATCAGGTGATATCAGCATCTCCATGATTTTCTCAAAAGACCTTTGCTGTGCTTCCTCCCAGCACCATGTATTGTCCTGTCGTAACAGCTTAAGTAGTGGCTCATTGATGACAGCTCGGCTGGGTAAAAACTTTCCAACTTGGTTTGCCATCCCTATGAATCCTGGAGCTCAGTCACGTTGCTTGGAACTGAAAACTCCTTGATTGCTCTTGGCTTCTGTGGATCAACTCTGAAACTGGATGCAACCACAACATGCCCAAGGAACTTGACAGTAGACTGTGCGAGTTCACACTTGTTGTTGAGTGTAAGTCCTGCCTCCTGTAGGCATTGCAGCACAGCTCACATGTTCTATATGAGTGGATCTATGGATCAGGACATCATCCATGTGACATACGATTCCACCCAATCCTTCTAGCATATTTGACGTTGTCCACTAAAAGATTTCTGGCACTGATGTCTTTCCAAAGGGCTAGCTGTTGAAATGAAATCTCCCATATGGCAACTTAGACTCTTCATCAAGGGACAGTTACCAAAAACCCTATTTACATCTAGCTTTGCAAAGATTGGACTCTTTCCCAATGTTGCCTGCCTCTTGTCCACAGACGACATAGGAAGTACTTCACATTGAACCGTTATGTTCAGGTTCAATAGATCCATTGGGTTTTGTCAGTGCGACCATCTCGAGCACCAGCTTGTTGGTTCTGTCACAGGTGAAATAACCCTTTGCTGCAACATCGAGTCAATTTTCTTCTTTATTTTTGGAAAGAGTGGATGAAGAACTTTTCTAGGTATAAACAGACACATTGGCCTGAATGTTACCCTTGACAGGCGCGTGCAATCAGCGGGCCTGGGGGCAGTCGGAAACAGACCACCAACCCCAATCAGCCCCTTACTGTGATTTCATGCTGGCTGGCCAATTACCGGCCAGTGTGAAATGCATGCTTAACAGCCCAGTGCTGCTGGGATGGGGGCGGGAAAAGGGCGGGCGCAGGTGAACACTGCGAGAGAGCTCCCTGAAGGTAGACAGCTGCCTCAGGGAGCTGCAGACCTTCAACTGATTAAATAAAGGTTTAAAAAGCTGCCAAAAATGTCCATGCATCACCATCAAGCACCTGTAAATATACCTCATTAAAATGCTGTCCACAGATTTTTATTTTTATTTTTATTTTATTTCATAGCAGAGATTTCATCCCGTCCTTGGATGAGTTTTGATGAAGAATGCAAAGGCCACCTGGCCGATTCACACATCCGCCAACCGTAAGGTTCAACAGGCCACAAAATATCGGAGACAGTTGGCTTAATTGCCCTCTTAATCGTCGGCGGGCGCGCTTCTGACTTTTGCGCACGCCCGCCGAGTGAAACATCGCACAATGTCATCGGGAGGCTCGCCCGACGTCACCTCACGCGATTTTACGCCCGATCGGGTCAGGCGCGCGCCCATCTGCGCGCCCATTGGCCCATTGGATTCGTTTCAGGGCATCGGCCAGAATTTTCCAGCCCCTCATACTGGCAGGATTTTCTGGTCCCGCCAATGTGAACAGAGATTTCAATGGCTCACTGGCCCCGCCAATGTGGGGGGGGATGTGGGGGTAGTTGGTGGGGGTGTGGGAAGGGGGCAGGAATATTCCAGCCATAGCTTCAGCTTTTCTAGTCCTGTGAACAGCTGTGGAAATTCAGCTCTGAAATTTTTAGGCTGATCTTCATGACTTTCGAGTTCCTCTACTCTGCAAACTAGGTGTAATTTGAGACAAGCTTTCCTGCTTCAGAATGAACAACTCTCGTTCAGGATCACATACAGGACAGAATTTTTAGGTCAGCGTGCGGGCGCGTGCCCAGCCCAATCGGGCGCGAGGTGATATCAAGCGAGTGTCCCGACGTCACCCTGCGTTCAAGCAATATTTCGGTCAGCGGGAGCACACGACAGTCAGGAGCGTGCCCGCCAACAGTTAAGAGGCCAATTAGTATAATTAAAGTTGTAATTGTCTCCGATTTTTCATGGTCTGTTCAACCTTACGGTTGGTGGACAGGCAAATCGGCCAGATGGACTTTGCATTTTTCATTAAACCTCATCTAAGGGCGGGATGAGGTTTCCGTCATTAAATTAAAAAAATAAAAACGTATGGACAGAATTTTTTTTCACGTATATCGTCAGGTGACTGATTGTGATGCGTGGACATTGTTTTCCAGATTTTAGAAGTTTTATTTATTGGTTATAAAGGCTTCAGCTCCCTGAGGCAGTTCTCTGCCTTTAGGGAGCTTTCATTCAGCGCTCGCCCGTGCCCACGCTGACATCAATGCTGCCCTCCTCCTGCCCCCCACCCCGGCAGTGCTGAGCATTTCGGCGGGTGCTTCACACTGGCTGGCTGTGAATTCATTAAGTCCAGGGTGGGAAGGCTTGAGAATGGCCCCGCTAGGCGGGAACTCTGCAAAGCAAATCCTGTTAGGCTCCCCGGTGCTGGGGGATCGGGGGCGGTGTTCCTTGTTCAAATGCACACAGTGCCTGATTGATTGACACGGCATTAGAAAGATGGTGAGGGGGGGTCTGCTGGAAGCCACCTCCCTGCCCCTGCTGCCGATCCCCCCCTCCCCATCCTCCAATCACTCACCTGTGGCCTCGGTCTCTCGGCGGTACAGGGCCCTCGGGTGGGTGCATTATGGGCAGCAGCCATCACCCCAAGCAATGCACAGCTGTTTGCCCCGATTGGCCGGCAGCACTTGGGGACAGGATTTCCACCTCTGGGGTCCTTGTTCCCGGGGAAGGCCCGCTGCTGCCCAGTTAAGTGCCTGATTGGCTCTTAATTCAGTGGGCCTTCCCAAAAGCAGGCAACGCGGGGCTCTGAGACCTCCATCGCCACCATTAAATACTGCTCTCTGTTTCTCTCTCCGTAGATCTGCTGAGTATTTCCAAAATTTTCTGTTTTTATTTCAGGTTTCCAGCATCCAGCAGTATTTTGTATTTGTGGTTATCCCATTTTCCTGACCGATACCCCCATCTCAACCAATATTGTCAAAAAGCAGGTAAGCTGGTAATTTGTTCATTGCGATTTTTTGGAATCATGCTGTGTCTGATCATCCTCACTGACATAACAACAAGGGTAATTCATGTGAAGCACTGGATGTTTCTACAAAAATGCGATAAGACATCAGATAAGTGTAAATCTTTCCTTTTTACTTTGAGTGATGGCTATTGTGAATTTGTTCTTATCGACCCTGAGTAGAATTTATTTATTCTGACCAAGCACAGAGTGTGAATGTCCTTATTCCAATTATTTACATGCGAAGTACAAGCTACTTGGAAGTGAAGAATATCACCTCCTGTTGTGATGCATGTTGATGAAGAGTGTGATTTAAGTGCCTTTGGGTTTACTGTTCTGCAAACCAATAATGCAGCCCATGCATTGGTTACTGTCAATCACCCTCAAGTGCTGTATGTGGCATCCTCATTTAGGGCAGTGGTGTATGCAGGGTACCCTCATTCAGGGCACACTCTTCCCACAGTGTGCCATGATTCAGGACATTAATAGTGTCTGCTGGACTCTGGCAAGAAATCTTACTCCTCCTGATTTCGGGTAGTGGAACAAAAGAGCCAGAATTCCATTCAAATCATTAGGTTTAACATAATCAAAACTGAATGCAAAGTGTGAACCCAGGGCCTGAATGAGTACCAGAGGCTTCACCCACATCTAGCATCCATCAATCCGCAAAACCTCAACTTCCTCAGGCCTGGGGAGGGGTGATCAGTGTAAATGCCAATGGCAAAGTAAGAAACTGCTAGAAAACACCTCCATTTCTGATATATTATACACCCAGAACTTTACTGAGGCAGAATTAGATGGGCATTTTTCTGCAGTAAATACTAGCCCCTAGGTTTAAACAGCCAGTTCCTGAGGCACCTTCTTGAATTGCAGACATCTGTGCAGAGTGGGGTACACCCACGCTGCTATTAGGAAGGGAGTTCCAGGATTTTGATCCAGGAATGGGGGAGGCGGGGGGAGGGGTGAGTTATTTCCAATCGGGATGGTGTGTAACTTGGAGGGGAATTTGCAGGTGCTGGTGTTCCCTTGCACTTGCTGCCCTTGTTCTCCTAGGCGGTGGAGGTTACAGGTTTGGAAGGTGCTGTCGAAGAAGCCTTGGTGAGTTGCTACACTGCCTCTTGTGGATGGTACACACTGCTTCCATGTTGTACTGGTGGTGGAGGGAGTGAATGTTTAAAGTGGTGGGCGGGGTAATATATTGGGTCATATAATGAACAATGTATAAGCAGGATCACTGCTTACCACACATCAAATTTAGTTCTGTCAAATTATGATGGAACAGTGGAGTACAGGAGGTGTAAACTATATGCAAGACTTTTAATATAATATTGATGCATTATGTCAGCCACTATTTGTATAAGATAGCAATTGCATATCACCTGTACTTTGAAATGTTTCAGAATACAAAGATTCTTATTGGCTAAATTTCACATTCAGTCATTTTGCCGATCAGACTGTACAGGTACTTTAGTGGTGCAGCTAATATTAATCTCAGTTTCAAAAGGTGAGCCACTCCTTTTAAAAGAATGTAATGGCACAAGTGGGGAGGTCTTGTGGCGCAGTGGGTAGTGCCCCTGCCTCTGAGCCAGATGCTCTGGGTTTAAGTCCCATTCCAGCACTTGATGACCAAGGAAAGTGTGTTTATGATGTGACCAAACAGGTTGATTATCAACCTGTGAGGTACGTATGAGACAGACTCCTGGTCAGCCATGCTTGATGTGGAATGGTGCCCCTCAAACTATAGCCTTTGGCTTCAGGCTAGAGACCTGTTCCAGGAATGTACTTTATCTGCCTCACATGTCTCTAGAAGCAGAAAGTCTTCTAAGTCTAATGACACGAGTGTTAGTGTCCTCTATTATCAAGATTGAGATTAAGTCTTCTTGTCCTGACTAACAGGTTGTTTTGGGTTCATTTCTATGTTATTGTCGATCTATCCAAGCAGACATTTAGATAAAAGCAGATTTTAGATCCTTACATTATAGTAATGAATGAAATCCTTACTCTCTAAGGTCATGCAACATGTTGGTGTATTTATTTCTGAATGCTCCTCTTTACTTCATTGCATTTTAAAATAATTTCTGGATAATAAAGGGTTATTTGGAGAAAGTCACAAAAGCAACTGAAGGAGATTGTGAAACTGAAAAGGGCCCTGGTGAAACATAAGTTCAGTTGCATTCACCATGGCAACAAAGCAAGTTCTGACCTCTTGTCCTTTAGTGACCTGAGGGAATAAACCAGATATGAAGAAAGGTTAACTCTAGACAGCATTGATGATAGGAGTGGGCAGAAGTCAAACAACAACTTGGATTTATCTCACACCGTTAATGTTGCATAAAGATACCAAGGCCATTCACAGGAAAGGGTTGGACCCAACAGAAGCAGAAAGACTTGCGCTTATGTAGTGTCTTTCACAACCTCAGGACATCTCAGCCAATGAAGGAGGGTCAGTGTTGTGATGTAAGAAATGCAGCTGCCAATTTGCAAACAGCAAGATCCCACAAACAGCAATGACTAGTTAACCTGCTTTAGTGATGTTGGTTGAGGGATAAACATAAACAATCCTGAATGTGCTAAGGATTACACTGACAACCAATTTAAGATTATCAGTCAGGTTTGCAATGTAGTTCACTTATGCTTTCTAGAATCTGCATATATACTTACAAACATTCATACATACATACTGTCCTCTGTGAGCAGAAAGAACATATTCCGGCATTGTGTCTTTAAAAATTAAATGAAAGTATGGGGAACAATAGATGTCTGGTGCCATCTCCATAGCAATTCCTCAACAAATCAGAGCTGACTGGCCAACCAATCAGCATCTTTTTCTCATGCAGTATAAATTGTTGCTTCCTTTGAAATTTGGCATTCTTGTGTTTGTCCTGATGACAGCAAAACAAAAAAGCCTGTCAGCTTTTTCAGTAATACTCAATAAATATTGCCCAGGACACTGGGGAGAATTTTCCTGCTCTTGAAATAGCGCATGGGATCTTTCACATCCAACTGAGAGGGTAGATAGAACCTTGCTTAATGTCTCATCTGGAGAACACTTCTGACAGTGCAGCACTCCCTCAAGTACTGCACTGGAATGTCAGCCTGCATTATGTGCTCAAGTCTCTGGAACACACAACTTTCTAACTCAGAGGTGAGAATGTTATCACTCTGAAATCCTTGGACACGCACAAACTATTCAAAACAAAAGAGAATTAAATAACAATTGCAAATCTTGAATGTTTAAAATGTTTTCCCCTGAAGCATTTCTCCTGAATATTTCTAGATTATACATATTTAGAAACTGCAGAGTTGATAGTTAATTACATATTTGTGTGTGTGGGAGGGTAGGGAAGAGAGGTATGCTGTGAATGGGATGAATCATTACATTATTAAGAGCTAATTAGCTCCCAAATTGGATTGAAAGCAAGTGTGAAAAGACTTTTAAGTACAATTTTGAGACCCATAGGTAGAATGTGTTCAATGTGAATTCAGAATATATAGGAGGGCGTTTCTCTCTCCACAGATGCTGCCAGACCTGCTGAGTTTTTCCAGCATTTCCTGTTTTATTATAGGAAGAGGAGGTGTGGGTAGAAAGAGGAGGATCCTGAGCCTCCCAGATTGTTTCTGCAGAGGAGCACTCCTGCCTTGTCCAGCACCCCGCTCCCCAGTCCCCAGCCCCCAGATATGAACAGGAACTCAGCTCTCAGTTCTCAGTTCTCCTTTGGCCAGACCACTGCCCAATGCTAGTCAGATTGTGCACGGCAAAAGCTCCACACAACTCAGTCCCAAAATAGCAACAGGGGGGCTAAGTGACATCATGATTAGCATTTTAAATGAGCTGATTTAATCTGTAACCTCCTCCAGCTCGTCAACCCTCTTGAGTTCTCTGAATCCTTCTAATTCTGTTCTCTTGAGTCTCCCCAATTTTCATTACTCCACCATTGTTGTCCATGCTGTAGCTGTCTTGGCTCTAAACATCTCCACCTCTCCATCTCTCTCTCTCTTCCTTTAAAAAATACCCTTTAAACCTGCCTCTTTGACCAAGCTTTTGGTCATCTTTCCTAATATCTCCTTATATGGCTCAGTGTCAAATTTTGTTTGATAATTGCACCTTTGAAGTGCCTTGTGATGTTTGACTATGTTAAAGGTGCTATATCAATGGAAGTATTGTTCTTAAATTGGTCTACAGTCTAACCCAGTGGCAGGCCATGGTGAATATTGCCATGACCATAGCGACGCTAGCAATGGGTGGTAGACCATTGACCATCCTTTTCAGGGCACTACCGTCCCTTTCTCATTGGGCAGGAGGCCTCATCTAGGCAAACCCCTCAACCTGTTTTATTGCAAGTTCCTTCTATTTTTGTTTATAAATTGGATTTACATAACTCTTTTCACAATCGAGGGTGCCCCAAAGGTTTTACGGCCAAAGAACTACTTTCTTGAAGTCACTCTTGTAATGGAGGAAAATTACAGCCAATTCTATGCACAGCAAACTCCCACAAACAGTAATCTGATAATGACCAGGGAATCTATGTTTTATTGGTGCTGGTTTAGGCATAAATATTAGCCAAGCCCCCCCTGAAAGCTCCTAAACTCTGAAGAATGCTTTGGGATCCATTACATTCTGTCTTTGAGAGGAAAGATGGGGCCACAATTTAACAACTCATCCAAAAGATAATACTTTCAACATTGTAACACTCCCTTCATTCTGGCACTGGAACATTAGCCTTTACTACACGGGACTTGAATCCACAGCTTCCTGAACAAAAACAAAAATACCTGGAGAAACTCAGCAGGTCTGACAGCATCTGCGGAGAGGGATACAGTTGACGTTTCGAGTCCGTATGACCTTTCTGCCTCTGATTCAAAAGTGTTACCCATGGAGCCACAACTGACACCTTAACTAAAGTTCAACAATGGATAGTGGAGTTTCAATCACCCTGAGACTGGTATCTGCAGTAGCAGATCTGGCCACGCGATACCTTACTTATATCGTCTAGCTCAAGCTGCAATGTCCCTACCCAGAGGGATCGCGACACATTTCTATTGATGTATTTGTCTAAAACACTCAGGTAACTCCGGTGCAGTCTCATCTGCTGGAAGTGCATCTTGGGATATTATGTGCTGCAAGTGAAAATCTAACCATTAAATACCTGCCTCTCTAATCTGTGCTTTACTATGGCTCTGCACATTTTTAAAAATCAGTTTTGACACCACACTGGTTTTATACTCTACCTGTGTGAGACTGGGCACAAAATTCCTCTGTGGGTTTAGCAGTCTCTCGCATAACTCCTGTGGAATTTCTCAGAAAATGGTAGAGGGCTACTCTGCCAATTCCAGAAGTTTTCTTGTTGCTTTGTAATGATGAAACGTCCATACAAGGGGAGAAGCAAGGGATGGGGACTCCATATATGCCTGCTCCTCGCGTTCCAGTGGCACTCGGCAACTCTTACCAAGGCTGGTATGCTGAATGATTGGAGGTGTACTGGCCTCCACAAGGGTAGATGTAGGTTCCACTGGTAGGATCCAGGCCAAGCTAATGGTCTGGGCACCCAAAGACCAAGGTCATGAGACCATGATTGGAATTTGGTTGGGGGTGGTGGTGGTGGTGGTGGGAGGTCCTGGATGATTCTAATCTCCATCCCCATCCCCAGCAGGCAGAGGGGTGTGGAAATTGCACCCAATATGAAACTCTGGCCCCCACAATTATGCCAGGAAATCTCAAACCAAATAATTTGAGAGTTTGCATCTTCCAAGGGATCTCGCTCTGCTTCCACCCAGAATCAGATTGTTCTCAGTCTCCTCAGCGATGCTGCAAGGCATTGCTGTAAAATAGAACCACTTACAGCATTACTAGATGGCCAATAGTTCAGGATGAGGAAGCTGCTGTACAAGATACATTGGGCAGGATTTTCCGCTTGGCGTGTGGGCGCGCGCCTGACATGTCCGAGCGTGAAATAGCGCACGATGACATTGGGCGAGCATCCTGATGTCATTACGCACTCACGCAATATTTCGGTTGACGGGCACGCACGAGAGTTGGCAGCGCGCCCACCGACAGTTAAGAGGCCTATTAAAGCCATGAATCAATTAATTAACTTGCATTTTTTTGCTATCCATCCAACATTACGGTTGGCGAGTGGGCGAATTGGCCAGGTGGCCTTTGGATTTTTGAGGAACCCTCATCCATGGGCGGGATGAGGTTTTCGTAATTAAATAAAATTTAAAAAATTTTTGGGCAGAATTTTCCAAATCTACTTGTTAAGGTGAGTGAGTCCACTGTGTGGACATTTTTTCCGGAATTTTAAAAACCTTATTCATTGGTTTAAAATTCTTCAGCTCCCTGAGGCAGCTCTCTGCTTTCAGGGAGCTTTCATTGTGCGCTCCTCCGTGCATGCGCAGACTTCAGCGCTCACCCTCCTTCCACCCTTAATTGGCCAGCCAGTGTGAAATCGCGGTCAGGGGGGCCGATCGAGGGGGGGGGCGAGCCATTTCCCAACCGCTCCCGGGCCCGCCTACTGCACCTGCCCAATGACCCGAAAATCCTGCCCATCGACATAACTGTCCCTCTTGTGAGTTTTAGATCTAAGGTGTGCATTTACGCGGTAACAGTTGTGCTCTGACTTCAGACCGATACTGCAGTTATGCTGCAAATACAGCCTTGATCCTGCCTTGACCTGACACCATACCAAAAAAGCTGAATGGTTTCCCAGTGAAGGTCGTCTCGCTCTGCTTCAGGTTCAGTTCAAGCGTTAGTACTTTGCACTGTACGAGCATCAGTGGATATGAAGTGAGACTGAGCTCACTTCACCTCATTAATCTTGAAATGTGAATGCACCGGGGGTTATCAAAAATGATCATATTTAAATTAACATTGGCGGAACAATCATAGCCTTTCTCTTTGGAGCATGGAGAAAATTTCCTCTGGTCGCAAGGCGGGAGCAAACTATAAACATGGCGGGAAGGTGTTTTACGGTCAATATTCCTAGCGAAGTAAGATCCCACAAACCGGAGTGAGTTTAGAAAGATCTATTTTTGTTGAGAGAGAAACATTTGCCAGGACATCAGAAGAACACTCAGCTCCTCTTCAAATAGGATCACAACCTGAACAGGTAGACAGGGCCCTCAGATGACCACCTTTCCTAAACAACCATCATGTAGCACTGCTTCTGTACAGCCAGATGCAGGTCAGCCTCACAGTATTGGATTGCTACCAATTAAGCCATGCTGACGAATAGTGAATTTAAAAAGCCTCCTGTTATGTTTATAACGTCATTAACTCATCACAACCAGGGGAAATCATCCCCCAAATGTATATAAATTGATTTTCTCTCCTGCGCAATACATCGTTAGAATTCATGCTACTCCTACTGCAGGCATCTGTTGCAGCCGTCATTGATGCTGAAACAATGCTATAAACTAGCACATGTAACAGTCTTAATTAGCCTTTGGTATATGCTGAGGTGAAACACTGAAAATAATAGCTTGAGTGTCTGATATTTTTAAAATAATCTGTACTTTTAATAGGTTAACATTCCATTTGAGTGGCTACAACAGGATGTATTGCTGATTTAAAATCATGTTTTTGCTTCTCTCTACACTTAAACAATGTCCTGTTGGAGGACTCCCTGTGTGGGAAACTATGGTTTTCCTATGGTTGCACATTGCTAAGGGTGCCTGAGGGAAGATGCCTGTTTACCTCATTAGCGAGAAAGGCCTGCAATCTTCTCTTTTTAAAAAAGCCTGTTTCTATGGAAACAGATGAATAACATCATTCTCATAGCGCCAGCACTGTGCTGCTTTTCCCCCCAGTATTTGAAAAAAGGAATGGAATTGTGCTGTCAATGTCTCAGTTATTATCAAGACTTCACCATTTTACTGCTCCTTTGCAGAGCTGACGATGATAAATGTTGCGTGTAGGCCCTACCCCAGCAATGGGGCCTAGCTAAAGATTAGCAAGTATCAGAAGATCGCAGGCAGCATGCCAGTAATTGTCTGATATGTGCTGGTTGTGCACAAGACCCATCGGGCAGTTTGGAGCTTAGCTTCACCCTGATACACCAAAACAAAGAGCAATAGAAGTCAGTATGGATTACCCTCAATATTTTTTTGCTTTTTTCCTCCTCCCTCCCTCCCTCCTCTCCTGAAGATTTTATCTCATGTCAGGAGACAGCAGCAGTTTCCTACTGGTACCTCACTCAGTTGCCTGTGTTTAATGTGTGGAGCAGGCAGTGAGTTATTCGACCGGGATGGCATCAGAGCTGAGGCCAAGCTTCTCCTTGCCTACACTGAATTGTGATTAGGAGTGGGAGCTGATTTCTCCCATCCCAGCTCAGTGGTACTGAGGTGAATATTAGCACCCCTAATTCTCGCTGGTTGAGATCAGCTAATTGTGATCTTCCTCTGCACCTCTGTTCCACACTTGGCTGTGCATTTACCTAGTGAGCAGTCCAGACAGGTCTCTTTTGTAATTCACAAACAAAACAAGCAACCAGAAGAGTTAATAAACTACTCTTTCACTGGTTCAAATGCAGCACCACCTCCTCAAAAATGCACTGTCTTCATAAACCAATTTTAGTTTGTTGAAAAGAGAGACATGTTGAAGCTTTCCATCTTGCACTCATCAGGACAAACACAAGAATGCCAACATTTCAAACGATCACAACGATTTATAGTCCAGGAAAAATGGGTGCTGATTGGTTGGCAGGTCAACTCTGATTAGCTGAGGTGTTGCCATAGAGAAAGCAACAGGGGCTATAGGCTCCCCAAGCTCCCGGTTAGTTCAAAAAAGATGCAAGGCTTGAACATATTCCTCTTGTTTGCAGAGAATGGGTCCCTGTGAAGTAAAATATGTCCCTTCTAGCAAGTGTAAATGAGCCATGTTATGAGCTTGGCTGATTATCTTAAATTGGTTGTTAGTGTAGCTATTAGCACTCAGGATTGTTCAGCAAGTGCTGCCCAATGGCAGAATCACATCTAACAGTAGATTGTTTGTTTTGGGTTTTCAAGTACGGGCTGGTAGAGTACAGTCTGTACTCTGCCTATTATGAACAACCTAGAATAACCCTTTAAAACCCACAGTATAGAAACAGTCATGTGTTTGGTATTAATCACTGCACATCATCTGCCCCATTTAGAACTTTGATCTTTTAAAAAAGGCGTCCATGACCTCAGGACATCCCAAAGTACACTTACAGCTAATGAAATAATTTTGAAATGTAATCACTGTTGTAAGTAGGAAACATAACAGCCAATCTGCGCATAGCAGCTTCCACAAATAGCAATGTGTTAATGACCAGATAAACTGATTTTTAAATTAGGTTGCTTGAGGGGATAAATATTGACCAGGACACTGGGGAAATCCCTCTGTTCTCTTTTGAGATAGTTCCATAGGAGCCTCGGCTTAACACCTCTTCCAAAAGATAGCACCTCCTAGATTTTGTGCTTGAGATGTCCATATTTTATGAGCTTGCCTCATCTGTTGCTAGGCAATCTTATGGCTTTCTTCCATGCAGGTAACAGTTTCTGGCCAGAAGACCATATCATCTGATGTCTCACATGGATCATTCTGTGCTGATCTGCCTCTGGGACCACAAGGGGGTGTGTTTAAGTTTTTGTTTTAATACCATGCCAAATCTATGTTCCAGCACATGGTACTAGTGAAGAAGATTTATAAACTCTAGTGTATGATAGGGTTTGTCGTTTAGATTAGGGTGTGGGAAGACACAACTGGATGTTTGAAAGAGATGAAATGGAGCAATATGAACAAGTAGAATAGGATTTCAATGACTGGGATCATCAGGGAAGCAATAACAGTTCTGCAAGGGGAGGACTGGAAGGTGGGGAATGCAGAGGCCGTGGGTGGTTGACCCTTACAGCTGGGCTAATGAGGAGAGCTGAAGTAGGGAGGAAACATGTGTATTGGCGAGTGTCTCATGGGCAGGAATGGGGAAGTGAAGGAAGAAATGAGGTTTTGGAGTAAGGTATCAGGGAAGGGCTTTGAAGCAGATAACTAAATGTGTTCAACAGGTAAGTAGGAATGTTTCTAGACGGAGAAGCTTTGAGAAATAGAATGGGAAAGTGGGTAGGCAGGGAGGAACATATTGGACTTGTTCCTAAAAACACTCATACATTCTTACGAAGACAGAAATGGATCTTCTAACAAGCACCAGGCTAATTGTAGCAGCCAGGCAACAGCTGCTTTGCTTTGGGGCGATTGTTAGTTGTATCTCACTTCTGACACAGGGTTACAGCAACAGAAGGCGCAGATGCAGTTTTATACTGTTACTGTCTTCTGGGGGTCTGGAGCTATACTGCTTACAAAGTTATACTGCTAGCTAATCTAACCCTAGTTAGATTACACCCTTGTGTATCACCTAAATGTAGCCCTTGTCCACTATTGGAAAGAGGGTGGTGATTTGCTAGCATGCAGGTGATCTGCAATGTGCCCAGTATTCTCACCTAGACAGCTGCTAGTTTTCAAGAGTCCTGTCACGATGTGTTAATTTGATTTTAATCCTCATTTCCCTATTGCTCTGGGAGAAGTGACAGCTTGCTTGGCTGTTTGCTGGAGGATTAATGCATTGTCATTTTAACAAGGCTGGCATCAGTTTCCTCTGATACTGTTTTCTTGCTATATGCTTTCTGCCCAGGTGATACTGCGGACACCAATTCCTGTTGCTGACTCCATCACATGGCCTTCTGAACTGAACCTACATTGAGCTCCATCCAACTAGAAAATAATCAAAACAAATAGTCAAAAGTAGAGTGGAATGTTGACCTTTATTTCAAAGGAACTGGGATAAAAGTGTGAGGAAGTGAACATTCCGGCCTTTCCAGCAGTGCCCACATCCTGAAAATGAATTTCATTAATATTATTTATTCATTCATGGGATGTACGCAATGCTGCTAAGGCCAAAATTTATTGCCCATCCCTAATTGCCCTTGAGAAGCTGGTGGTGAGCCACCTTCTTGAACTGCACCAGTCATGTGGTGCAGGTATACACATAATGCTGTTAGTTAGGGAGTTCAAGGATTTTGGCCTCATACAGTAGAGGTGAGGTACTGATTATTCATGAGGGGCTGATTGGCCTGTTTCTTTCTCAATTTTGTCATTCACCAGATGGTCTTCCAATGTCTTGTTTGCAGGTGAGTTCTCCTATACACTCATGATAATTGTCACGTTGCATCCTTTACAGCATCAATATAAACCATGGAAACAAACATTTAACTGTTTAAGGATGGCTCTATTGTATCCTAACCAGGATTTTGCACCTCCTTGTTCTATAAAATGCAATGACGTCAGGGCACATAAACATGGGGTGTAAGGGGAGGCACAAAAGGCAAGGCTGAAAACATTAACCAGGTTCCACTGATAATCCAACCCATCCAATGGCATCAGGAGCTCCTCACTGACAATTAATTTTTAACCAGTTAGATCATTCAAAATTTTTAACACCCTTTGAATAAAGACATTTCTTTCAACGATCCAATTTACACTCATCATCTTCTACTGACCTCACTTACCTCATGTAATATCCTAAATTCACTGGATTTATACCATGGAGTAATGGCAATGTCACTAGACTAGTAATCTAGTAGGCCCAGGTTAATACTTTGGGGAAATGGTTTCAAATCCCACAGTGACAGCTGGTGAAATTTAAATTCAATTAATAAAATCTGGAATTGGAAGCTAGTCTCAGTAATGGTGAACATGAAGCTATCATTGATTGTTGAAAAAACCAACTTGGCTCATTACTGTCCTTTAGGGGAGGAAATCTGCCATCCTTACCTGGTCTGGTCTACATGTGACTCCAGATCCACAGCAATGTGGTTGACTCTTAACTGTCCTCTGAAATGGCCTAGCAAGCCATTCGAGGGCAATTAGGGATGGGTAACAAATGCTGGCCTTACCAGTGACACCCACATCCCAAAGAATAAGAAAAAATCAATACTTTACATACCTTAATAAAGTTCACCTTACCTTTTTTCTTTCAAAACTCGAGCTTAAGTTTCTGTAGTCTTTATAATTATCTTTTTAAGAGAACTGGTACCTTGTTGAATAAAGATCTGCACAAGTTATTTTCAGCCTAGATTATGTACGCAAGACGCTGGAGTGGGGCTTGAACCTACAACCTTCTAACTCAAATGAGTGTTACGCAATGAACCAAATAACTGGGTCAACTTTAAAGAGTGGAATTGGAATAAAATATAAATGTGTTAAATATCTGAACGTTACTTAACACAAACAGTAATTTCTAGATTACATAATTCTAGAAAAACGAGGCATATAAATCACATGCTGTATAAATGTGTCAATTTTGTGCTGAAGGCTAGAATGTTATGGATGTCAATATGGCATTACATGCTATCTGTTTCTAGCTGAACTCTATAAAGTTTGTTGAGCAAAAATATATATTTTGATTTCTTTGCAGCCATCTTCAGTCAAGAATTTCCTCAAATGATGCTAACTTCAAAGTAATGTATTCATAAATTATACTTTCAAATCTACTTTGATGATTCATCTACATCCCACACCATGTCTGAATCCTTTTGAAGTAGGCGCTATCATATTGTCTGAGGAGGAAGAAGTGAAGTAAATGGAGGGGGTGGACATCACTGGGAGAAAAGAAAGCAGAGAGGATGCCATCTTAATTGAAGGATCTTTTAATGGGATGTTTCATGAAAGGATGAGATAAGCTCCTCTGAAGCCTTGATAAATAAGTATATCACCTGATGTGCTATTGAATCATACAGGCTATGAAGGTCCCAAGCCTGTAATGTAGTGGTTATATTACTGGAATAGCAATTTAGGAACCTGCACTAATAATCCAGCAGAATATGGGTTCAAATCCCAGTTTGAGAATTTGAATTCAGTTTAAAATAACCTGGAAATAAAAAGCTGGTATCAATGAAAGTGAACAAGAAATTCAACTGTTCCATTAATGTCCTTTAGGGAAGGAAATTTGCTGTCTACATGTCATCTAGCTTATACGCAATTTCGATTCTACACTAATATGGCTGGCTCTTCTCTGCCCTCTGAAGTAGCCTGAGGCAATTGGGGATGGGTGAGAAATGCTGACCTTGCCTGAGACACCCACATATCAAGAATAAATAAAAATGAAACTCGTGTCTATAATTTTTGTGGGGATTGAAGATGGGCCACTGGCAGTGGCATCTGTGTCCTTGGTCATGGAGAGAGGGCAATCTTGACCAGATCACTTCTGATCTCTGTCTCTACCATTGTTGTGACTGCATGTGAGTATTACATGAGGATGTGCGCAGGATTTTGCTGACCTACACACATAGCCTGTCAACATACACTCTCTAATTCACATGAGAAGAATGGATGTTTGGTTGAGGTGCTGGAGGACATACCTTAGTAAGACGAAGCAGGAAGATTAGATGGGGGAAAATGACAAGGTTGTCGTTAATATTTAAGTCCTCTGTCAACGATTTCTACTCATGCCCAAAGTGCAAGTCAGCTTCCCTAGGTGAACCTACATTCTATGAATAAGCCTACACTTCTGTAGATTAATCTGTGCTTAAGTTCAGAAACATTATAAAAATGAATTCTCATTATTCTGCAAATAAGAGCAGTTTCATGATGCCAGTAACACAGTCACAGCTATTAAACATTACATCTTGCATGGTCTATATAGCTTGCTCAGATTGCATGCAGTTGGAAAAGCAATACATAGCTAATGAATTTCAAAGTGCTGTCACATTACGGGAAACTCATCATTATAACTGCTGACTTTGCAAGTCTATGTAGGCAATGTACATCCTTCAATAACAGAAAAAACCCAAAAGAATTCAAACGTATTTTTGAAGTGCTTTGGGATGTCCAAAGGAAGTGAAAGCAACGATATAAATACATGTTCTTCACTGTGATAACACTGGAGAGTGTACTATAGAACTAGGAGTTACTGTTTAAAAATAAGGGGTTGCTCATTTAAGACAGAGATGAGGAGAATTTTTTTCTCTCAGAGGGTTGTGAGTCTTTGGAACCCTCTTCCTCAAAAGGTGATGGAAGCAGGGTCTTTGAATGTTTTTAAGGCAGAGCTAGATAAATTCTTGACTAACAAGGGGGTGAAAGGTTATCGGGGGTAGGCAGAAATGTGGGGTTGAGGTTACATTCAGATCAGCTCTGATCTTATTGAATGGCAGAGCAGGCTCGAGGGGCTGAGTGGCCTACTCCTGCTCCTAATTCGTATTTTTGTAAGTATTTCTGTGCAATATGTTTAACAATGTATTTGAATCTTGTGGTATAATACAGTAGCCTATTTTGGAACATCAGTTTACAAGTGACTAAAGCATAAATAGGTGAACGGATGGAACCCATTTTCATACAGCATGGCGCCAGAGTAAGGTGACCTCATAAAGTTCTATTATCCTAGTCAGAAGATGGGATATCCGATGGATTTCTCTTGTCTCTGACCTATGAATTAAAAGCACTCTTAAAAATCAACCAACTGACTTACAAAGGGACTTGTGTCTCACTTCAAGTATGAAAGGCTTGGTTATTGTAATTTCTTCCATTCCAGACACCTACCTCTTTTTGTCTTGTCCAGCAGTATCAGAGCTCAACATGATTCCAGGGTACGCTGTTCCATGAGTTGTCCTTAACAACTTTGTGTTATTTTGTTACTTATTCTCAGGATGAGGGTGAAGCTGATAAGGCTGCACTCATTATCCATCCCTGGTTGCCCTGAATAATTGGTGGTGGGCTTTCTCCTTTGAATGAATTCCAGGTCGCTGACCCAGTCACAATGAACAGCGATGTATTACCAGCACAACATGGTGCATGACCTGGAGGCAGACTTGGAGGTGATGGCCTTCACACAAGTATGCTGCTGCTTTCTAGCTCAATGATAGAGGTCACAGAGGAAGGAGGTGCATCTGAAGTAATCTTGAGTTGTTGTGACACATCCTGTAGATTGTATATGCAATAGTGACTGAGGCTCTTAAAGTTGATAAACTGCCAACTGGTAATGACTGCACGTGGTTTACTTAAGGACTGCATTCAACTCAAGTAAGATTCCATGGGCAGAATTTTATGTTTGTCGGGCGGGCGGGCCCGACCCAATCGGCGGCGGGCGTGAAGCCGATCTCTGCTGGCGAAGTGGGCCACGCTGCCATTTTGAGCGGGCAGGCCAATTAAGGCCCGCCCAGCGCGTTGCAGACTCCCGTGGACAGCGGGATTTTCAAATTTGCGGTGTGCGTGTACAGACCACCAGTTCCAATGGGGAACCGGCAGTCTGTATAAGGAAAGACCAGGCAGCCTCCTTTAGGCTGTCCACCATGGCCAGCGACCAGTGCAGGGGATCTGCACAGTGGGCTCCAGAGGAGGGCAGGGCAGAGGAGGAGGGCAGGCTGCAGGGTAGACCAGCAGGGGGGCCAATGTGCCCCTCGCTTCTCTGATGCCTGCCTTGCTGCCCTCCTCGAAGAGGTGGCAGCAAGTCGGGAGGTCTTGTTTCCCCAGGATGGGAGGAGGAGGGCCCCCCACGTCACGAAGCGGGCCTGGCAGGACGTGGCGGAGGTTGTCAGCTCCCAAGATGCTGTGCGGCGCTCAGGGACCCAGTGCTGCAAGCGCCTCAATGATTCGCTGCGCTCTGGAAGGTTGAGTGCCATGTCAGCCTTGGCCATTTGACCCAGCAGGTGGCCTTAGCCTTTGAGCACCACTCCCCCCCACGTCTTAGTGTCGTTACTACATTGGGCATTTGGCGCACACTGGGTGGGCAGATAGTAACCATGCTTACATCAGCCTTAGTGGTTGAGGAGAAGAGGGGTTCTCCCTGCAGCATATGTTGGTGTTTGTCGCATTTGAGTAGTCTGGGGGCAACCTGCAGGGGAGGTAGCCAGACACATACTCAGAACTCCAACACATGTCTTATTGATGGTGATGAGATGGTGGAAGGGGAGCCTCAAGGTGTCGTGGCCAAGAGCCATCTGCTGGCCTCGGCGCCGCACCTAGTTGTGCCTCCTTGCCATGGGCGCTATGACCCGTGTGTTATTGAAAGTGATGGACGCCGAATGTGTCCAAAGTGGCCGTTGGGGGAGGGGGTTGGGAGCAGCCGTACTATCTTCTGGGGACTGATCACCAGTAGTGTGGACAGGAGCCGCTGGAGGCCTCGGATGGGCCACTGTGGTTGGGGTGCGGCGTGCACACGCAGAGTACATGAGCGAGCTGCCCCAATAAATGGTCTTCTCAGTTCTGCAGACAAAAACCAAACACAACAACCAAGAGCGTTTGCGCACTGGTGGTGGGCACTTCATGCTGCACAAAGTGAACCACTTCGAAGAACAGGCCATGGAGTTGAGAAGAAGCCAAGCGGCCAGGTCGGCAGGTGTCGGCAAGGCTGGGGTGCAGCGGCCAGATATTTGAGGCCCACAATCCTATTCACTCTGTCTTCCCACCATCCAAAGCACTGATGGTTGCTGCAATCGTTACTGCAGCAACACTGCTCATTCACAGACTGATACAGTCAGATGTGTGGGTCATACACAAAGGTCCCTTGTCCCCTTGAGGATGCATGTCTCTGGCACCTTCCAAAGTCGCCTTATCCCATTTGTGACCACTATCCCCATGGCCTAACATGCCATGGCATCGCTGCTGCACATCCAAATACTTATTGTATCTTAGGAGGGTTTGTACCTCCACCACCCTTTCAGCCAGTGCGTCCCACATTACTCTGTCCAAAAGGTCCTCAACACCTCACCTGTCAACCTCATGGCACTCAACTTAAATAAATGTCACCACATTAGTCATCCCTGCGCCAAGGGGAAATGTTGCCTTCTGTCCACCCGGTCTATGCCCCTCATAACGGTATGAAGGTCAATAATGTGACCTCTCAATCTTCTGTGTTCCACAGCAAATATCACAAGTGTATGCAATGTTTCCTCATAACTCCAACTCTCCAGGTTAGCATGCATCCTGGTTAGGAACCTCTGCACTCTCCCCACTCCAGTACCATCCCTCCCATGAAGCGCAGGTCACAACTCAACGCAGAAGTGTAGCTGTGGCCTCGACAGCGTTTTCTGCACTTGCAACATGACCTCCCTTTTCCTACATTCTATTCCTCGGCTAATAAAGGCAAGTCTGGCTTTTACCTTGTTAAACGCCTTATGTTCCTGTTCTGCTACCTTAACGGGTCTGTCCAGCAAGGTCCCTGTAATCGTCCTTACTTTCCACGGTCCTACCATTTCTTTTGTATTCCCGTACCTTGTTTCTCTTGCCCAAGTGCTTAACCTCACACTTATCCACATAACATTCCATGTGGCACTCCTTAGGCCATCTGACCAGCCTGTCTGTATGTACGTGTAATGTTTGGGCTTCCTCTTGAGTACTTACCACCCCACCAATGTTCTTCTCCTTAGGTTCTTGAAGGTTGAGCACATTATGAGCCTAGGGGGGAAAGGGATGAATTGTGTTACTGACTGAACACTAACTGATCCACTGTCCTTGTTGTTAATTTCAGCATCACCACCACATGGCCGCCAGGAGGACGTCCAGAGCCCCCCTTCCACACCTGAGGGGCATCAATTGGCACTAGCGTCATATCATTTCATCGAGCCAGGCACCACTGCAGCAACCACCACTTCGGTGGGGAATATAACGTCGGCTAGTGTCCCGGGGCACGGTGGAGAGGGCACTTCACAATCGCTGGAGGAGATGGCACGGACAGAGAGTGCCGATGGCGCCAGCAGCCAGAGGACTGCAGGGGACCAGGCACATGCTGAGTCCGGCAGTGATGATGTGCCTCTGGAGATGTCAGCTATGCAGCAGCTGCAGGATAAGCGGCAGGGTGCGCGGGAGCATCTGGCAGGGTCGCATGAGGGTGTGCTTCACTTGGTCTCTGTGGTGGAGGAATCCAGGCAGAGTGTCAGTGAAGGCATGAACCTCAGGACAGAGCTTCAGGCTTCCTCCATTGAGAGATTTGCGATTCTCATGGAGAGGGGCTTCAATCGGATTGAGAATCATCTGATTGGGTTACACTCTGACCTTCAAGCCCTCACAGCGCTAATGGCCACAGGCGGTCATTCGCAATGTGAGAGATGTTCTGGGCACCAAGTGTCGCCGCTCGATGCCCATCCATCTGCGGTGAGCAGGGAGGTCCAATGTCACCTCACGTTGGCGCAGCAGCTGCCTGTCGTCGCTGCGGGCTCCGCTCAGGGCACTCCGGGTGAGGGCAGCAGCACCTCTGCCCCTCTGCCAGTGACCGTTGCATCCGTTGAGGCTGCGACAACTGGGGAGGTGCCAGTTCTGGAACTGGCCACTCCCTCCCAGGCGGGGCCAGCACAGGCTCCGCGGGCCAAAGGACGGCCGCCAAGGTCATCAAGGCCAACAGGACAGCAGAGTCAGCAGGCTGTCTCACAAGCCACTCTGAGCGATGGGGCGGCACCAGACGTAGCACCTGCAAACGTAAGCATAAGGCACGTTAGGCACTCCACGGGTTTGTCACTGGTGCTTTCCTGTTGGCCCAAGATTAGGGAATTTATTTTTGTCAACGTCGGAGTGACGTTTTGTCATGTTTTTGGTGGCACCATCTGATGGATGAGAATAAAGTCCACTTTTCTGACCATGGTTGAGGGTATTTCCTTTGTGCTGCATTTGTCTGTTTCACAGACATATCATGAGTGTTTGAGTGGACATTGATGTTTATATACTAAGCCCTTAGTTGCAGCTGATGAAGTGGAAGATGTAGCACTTAAGTGCCGCGTATGGATGTGCCAGACAATGCTGGTCCTGCAGTTCCATAAGTGTCCCGGGTGTCCCTGCCTCCTTGGTGTAGTAGTGGGTCGGCGTGTTGCCCCTCATCATTGCCCTGTGCTTCCTCATCCTCTGAGGCACTGCTGGATTCATCATGTGCAGCCTCATCCACTGCGTCAAGGTGTTCATCGTCAACTGCATCCCCCCTTTCCAGCGCAAGATTGTGCAGAGCGCTGCATGCTACCACTATCACAGAGACACGATCTGGGGGGTACTGAAGTGCACCCCCTGAGATGTCCAGGCATCCGAAGCGCATCTTGAGAAGACCGATGGTTCTCTCCACCACAGACCTTGTGGAGCCCTGGCTCCTATTGTACCGCTGCTCAGCTTCTGTTCTTGGATAGCGGAGAGGCGTCATGAGCCACCTTCTGAGGGGATAGCCCTTGTCACCCAGCAGCCATCCATCCAGCCGGGCTGGAGCACTGAAGAGCCTCGGCACCTGGGAGTGTCTGAGGATGTAGGTGTTGTGGGAGCTGCCTGGGTACCTTGCACAGACTTGTAGAATCAGCATCCTGTGATCACAGACTATCTGCACGTTCATGGAGTGGAAGCCCTTCCTGTTGACGAAGGCACCGGGCTCACCTGCTGGCGCCTTGATGGCCACATGTGTACAGTCTATTGCACCCTGGACACGGGGGAAGCCAGCAATGGCCGCAAAGCCTCTGGCTCACTGTGTCTGACTTGTCTGATCGCAGCGGAAGTGGATGGAGATCAATGCCCGTCTGAACAGAGCGTCTGTAACCTGCTTGACACAAGTGTGGACAGCTGATTGGGAGACACAGCAAAGATCACCCACTGAGCCCTGGAAGGAGCCAGATGCATAGAAGTGGAGGGCAGCTGTGACCTTCAGAGCTGCTGGCATGGGGTGTCCACCCACACAGTTAGGGGAGATCTCAGGGCCAATCATCTGACAGATATAGTTGACTGTTTCCCTTGACAGTCGGAGCCTCCTTCGGCACTGAACCTCAGACATATTGAGGTAGCTGCTTCGCCGCCTGTAAACCCTGGCAGCAGGATAGTGGTGTCTTCTGTGGCCCCTTCCACCTTGGACAACCTCTTGGCCCTGCGCCCCTTGTGCCTGTGCCTGGCCTCCCAAAGGTGGCTCCCCTGGAGGCTGATTGTCCCGTCCTGACCTCCTCCTTATTCTATCCCTCCCTTCCTCCTCAGAGGAGCTGCCTTCAGTGGAGATGTCAGAACCCATACCCAGGCTAAATGGAGGCCTCCAGAAAGCTGCAGGCCCGATGAAGATTACTGTCTGCAGACTGCTGAGCTGAAGCTTCAAATACATAGAAAGCTGCTAGAAATCAATCAGAACTGCTACCGATCACACAGGCAAGTTTAAAACACTTTCTGCAATAAATACTTCACATAAAACAATGGCAACCCCACTGAGCCCACATATCCCGCCCGTGGATGAGGTTTGTTCAAAAGTCACTTACCCGCCTGCCTGTTGGGCCCATGCGCGGAGCTGAAGATCGCACGGGTGCCTCAAAATCCGCGTCGATTGCCGCATTAAGGGCCTTAACAAGCCCTTTAATTAATGGCGGGCGCGCGTCGCACTTCATCGCATGCCCGACCAGCTAAATATCGCGATGGCGCGCGCTGACGTTGGGACGCTCGCCCGACGTCAGTGCGCGCCATTTTAAGCGCTGACGTGCGGGGCCCACCACCCACACGTCATCCAGAAAATTCTGCCCCATCAGTGTTTATGAAGTACTGTGCTTGTGAATAGAACGTAATTATTGTACATAGTCTCTGCTGCAATGGATTGTCAATCGTTCAATAATCAAGGAAATAAGTGTTTGTTACAAAACGAAGAGTGTTGAGATATGGAAAAGTCCAATCTAATACTGATTGGAGAAGTGTGTAGTGCTGTCATGTGGTTGCAGACATTCAGAAGCCTGTTCCTGAATTAAGCTTGGAGGTATGGTCTTCCCTTTTGTCAGTTGTTGAGAGGATTTAAGTGGCGTCAGAATTGGTTTAATTGATTTAATGGCAAACTCCTTCAAGATAAATTCAACCCATAACACTTCATTGAAGTGCGCCAGCCTATTAAAAGCACAGCAGAAATAACATCTTTGAGGCTCAAATATATTTTGCTCCTATTTTTGTGTAGCTTATCTTCAGCCTATTAGGCTTTACATTTTTATCTTACTAGGGAGCCTACTGGGAAGGGTTGAAACCCATGGCAGAGGACACCAGTAAGTTTGAAAAGAGTTGGAGAGAGGCCAAAGGAGAAAAAATACTTAACTAAATGCTAAGCTTAGCCGAGGCCCTTACTGCCCTCTCAGGTGAACGTTAAAGATCCCATAGCCCTATTTGAAGAAGAATAGGGATGCTCCCCCCAGTGTTTTAGGCAATATTCACCCTTCAATCAACATGACTAAATTAAAAACAGATTATCTGATAATTTATCTCACTGTTGTTTGCGGGACCTTGATGTGTCAACAAATTTGGTGTCATATATCCTACATTATAACAGTGACCACACTTTGCACAGCACTGTCTGTGAATTGTTTCAGAACATCCTGAGGTTGTGAAAGGCATATGGAAATGCAAGTCTTTTCCTTCACACTCGAGTACTCTTGGGCTTTGAAAACCTATAGGTTGTAGAAGGAACAGAATACTTTAGCGATGAGGTGGGGATGGGGGATGGAATTCCAGGTTTGACATCCTGGGAAACAATGGGTTAAGTTTGGAGATGGTGCAATGCACCTGGGGAGGAGTAGGGAGGAGAAACTCCTGAGCCAGGAGTGCAGAATCAGGAACATTCTTGACTCCGCAAACCTGACTCAGGAGAAAGTCCTCCAAATCTTCGAATTTTCTTTCTGGCGGTGGGAGTTGGGGGCGGGGGAGGGGGGGAGTAGGGGTGGGAGTGGGGGAGGGAGGGGGCTGGGGTGGTGGGCGGGGGGGTGGGGGGGAGGGTGGGTGGAGATGGCGCAGGGGGGTTGGAGGGTAGGTGGCGATGGCGCAGGGGGGGTGGAGGGTGGGTGGCGATGGAACGGGGGTGGGGTGGAAGGTGGGTGGCGATGACACAGGGGGATAGAGGGTGGATGGTGATGCCACAGAGGGGGGTGGCGTGGAGGGTGGGTGGTGATGGCGCGGGTGTGTGGATGCTAACTGGAGTCGGGCTGGTCGACCCCAGAAAGAGTTCAGAGGTAGTCTCAAGGGCTGCTGGGTGTCAAGGTGAGCTGTTCAAAAGGCCTGCCTTGGTGCTCTGCGACTTTGTTCCAGTTACAATAAATACAACAAAACAAAAATCAGTCCTCTAGCCTCACCCTCACATCCCACACACACCCCATGCCCCATCCATGCCAACTCATGCCACCTCATCCCCCCACCCATTCCCATAGCCCCTCATACCCTCCATGCCAACCTATGCCCCTCCACCCAGTCCCCATATGCCAAGATGGTTCCAACTTATACCAACCCATGACAACCCACTCATCCCCATGGCCCATTATAGCTCCATGCCAGCTTAGTGCCAACTCATACCGACCCATGACCCCCATGTGCCACCCTTTGCCCTTATACTGTCCATGCCAACTCATCCAGTACCCACCAAGGGCAGGCCTCAGGAGCCATTCTATTTCAGGAGATGAAATAAAATAGAGTCATCACAGACTTCATGAGATTTAAATAAAGACATTCTCACTGATAATATTTAAGCCCATTCAAGTACTTAATCTCATATAAAAACAAATATTTCCTTCAAGTACTTAACCCCTTATGAAAACATACATTTGTATTCATAGCTCCACATCAAAGAGAGCTAATCTGTTTCTAACCAGTTGGAGCTGTCAATCAGACTGTGAATTTACAGGGACCCCATTGTGATAATGATAGGTTGTGGCAGCAGTCAAGCAGCAACAGTAGCAGCACAAATCCTTATGTCAACAAACAGTGAAATTACAGGCACCGATTTGTTTTTCAACTGTAGGCTGGTTGTTTTATTTTGAAAAATTTAAAGGACCTGAAGATTTAAATGACTTGACAGCCCGACAGTTCCACAGAGTTTATTGACTTCTTACACACATTCATGTCTGCTCTTATCAAACCATGACCTCTCCAAAAGGGGCACCTGACCTCTCCAAATAATTCAGGCAGCTTTAGGCCTTTTCCTCAAATGTCTAAAGCCCACCAGTCATGTTTTGGAAATCCCAGTAATGAAAATTGGATCTGTTTGAAGTCAGCTTCAGTTGGACATGTGCAGCTACCTCCATGAACCACAGGTATGCAAATTACATCGGGCCCCCTTCCGCTACCTCTGGCAAAAATACTGAGTGCCAGACTTCCAGAATTGGGGCTCTGGCACCATTTTGGCTAAGGTGCAAACCCCTTCCATAATTCGGTTCAACATCACAGTTGGGTAGTTTCATTATCTTGAAACATCCTGGTATTTCAGAGACCAATGCAAAAAAGTCATATTTTGAAAATAGGAGTTCAAAAATCCTAAGGTTTCTCCCCTTGTCTGTGTGTGGTTGCAAATGGGTTAACGTTCAACATGAAGAATTTGATGTAAAATTCATAACAAACACTTGTTTCTTTGATGTGAAATATGGCTTTAAATGGATTAACATGTTTGATGGAATATTCTAGAGGAGCAATCTAATTTGAACATAATTACAGAGATGAAGTGTGATTGATGCCCCATATTATATATTCTGTTTATTCATTTTTTTAAAAGAAATCTGTTCAAATATCTAATTCGCTGATCTGTGTTGTATGATAGTATAAATAACATTTAATTACAGCTCATTAAACTTTAAACAGTATGATAAATTTGACTTTTAATAAGCACTAAAGTTCTCAGTGACACTTTCGCAGGATCACAAGATAGGCTCAGCTGAACAAGGCCCCACAGCCTACTTGATCTCATTTCTCTAGAATACCAACCCTACCATCTGGCCATTGCAGCATCTGTCTATTTTTCTGATATGAGTTAAGTACCCAGGTAATCAGCCATCTTTCCTGGCAACATCTCTGTGCAAAAAATAATTCCTGACATCTGGCCCTAAACTTGTTTTTCACAATTCTTCCCCTTCTTGTCCTATGGCCCTGACGTATTAGAGTCACAGGATTGTACAGCTCATCATATCCATGACAGCTGTTTTTAAAAAAGCTCCCCAATTAGTCCTACTTCCCTGCTCTTTCCCCATAGCTGTGCAGTATTTTCCCCCTCAACTACTTATCCAATTCCCTTTTGGAAGTTACCATTGAATGTCCTTCCACCACCCTTTCAGGTGGTACCTTCCAGATGAAAACATCTCACTGTGTAAAAAAAAATCCTCATCTCCCCTCAATTTCTTGTGCTAATTGTCTTAATAAATCTGTATCCTTTGGTTATTGGCCTTCCTGCCAATGGAAATTATATTTATTGTTCTAGGTTTACTTTCTCTATCCAGCTAAATATCTCACATGCCTCTGTAAGGTCCCCATAGAATACAATTCTCAAAGCTGAAGTGCTTTAGCTCCTCAAGTTGTTCTTCAGAATTCAGCCTCAAACTTCTGACTAGATGGATTCCCTATTTCAGGGTGACCAGAAACTGGAGTACTTCAGTTGTGCACTAACCAACCATTAAAAATAATAATTGATGATAGATTCCACCCAGAAACATTAACCCTTGCTAAATAAATCAAATTTGTAGTTCCTTTAATAGCTCAATGGGTGAGGCAGTGCCCAATGTTGCACCAAGTCATCTGGATAGAATGTCCCTGGTTAGTTTCCCAATCAATTGCTAATCAATCCATTTCAGCAGTTAGGGTATTGGCCTCAGCATCCCTGGATTAGGGAGTAGAAGAGACTTGGGTTTGATTGCTTTCAGTGACCCCTGCCTGCAAATAGAAACATCTTATGTGATTTATTCTAATGCGTTTGATTAGCATCATTTTTTTGCACTCAACCATTATTTAAATTCGCTTCGTCCCAATTATGTTGCTAAAGGTATTTATCAACCTGTCTTCCTAAATTAAAAAGTCTGTCTGAAGCTCTTGCAGAGATAGAAAGTCAAGCTTGATAGCTTCCATTGATGGTGAGATATAGAAAAGATGTACTTTATAAGAATATTAATTATATCAAGGCTTAATACAGCTGTCACAAAATATTTTCTACTACTTGAACAGCTTAACAACAAGTAAACTATATCTTGTGCTACTACTACTATTTACTTCATCTAACCCTGTTCAACAAATTTACTTGGCAATAAAACCTGTCAGAGGGTAATTCTTGCCTTAAAACAGGTGATAGTGAGTTAGCAACCATTTTACATCTCTCCTGATTGAAGTTAATGAAAATAAAAGTCGGGGGAGATGTAAAATGGCTGCTGACTAACTATTTATTGCCTGTTTTATACTAAAATCTACCCCATTGATTATTGTAATGTTATTCTGCTTCCTTCGGAAGGCAAGGAGGATCACATGACAAAACCAGGAGCAGAAATGACCTGTTCACACTACAGATTTACCTAGACATCTGAATATATGAAACTGAGGATCACCTTCAAGAGTTTTCTGAAATGTGTGGCGGGGCTTGGGCTTTTCATCTCCATGGGCAGAATTTTACGCTGGGGGGATTTCCTGGTCCGGCCAAAGTCGATGGGCTTTTGAATGGCTCACCGCTTTTTGCGGCCCTGGCCTGCCCACCCCATGTGTAAATTAGTTCTAAATTGGTTAGTGTTGCTTCAAAAACAATCTGCATCCCAATTGTTAAAATTACTCAATTTTCTGGTCAAATCTAATTTTTGTAATTATTCACAACTCCAGGTGCGAAGTCAAATGGGTTTAGTGTTGACACTATTGGTAGGAGAGTGTGCTCTCTACTGTGTAAATCAACTTTCCAGGCATGGTGAGAATGAAAAGTGATTGTCACAAAGAAAGGGACAAAACATTTAGAAAGACCCCATAATGCGTAAAGCGCTATCTCAAACCATCTGAAGGCACTGGAGATTAAGGAGTTCAGGCCATGGTGAAGGGAATGGAACTGATGACTGGGAATATTGGATCATTGAATCACCACAGAGACCATTGTCGCTTCGTCAAGACTTCTCAAAGTGTTTCACACAATGGATCACTTTTGGAAGTCAGTGGGCGGAATCATCCCAGATTTGCACTAAGTGCGGTAGCGGGTGGGAAAAAGCACGTCTTGTCCGCTGGCTGCATTGGTGGCTTTTGGCGCTGTATCATCCCAATTCCACCTCATTAATCATGCATTCCCGGGAAACACACCATTTCGATGGTGGGCGGGCTCTGATTCGCCCGCCACGCTATCACCTCGCTGTTTCGTCATGCCGGGCATCACATTTAAAGTGCAGCCGCACACACACCTCTCAGTGTTTCCAGCCCAGGACTCTGCTGCAAAGAAGACATGGATCCAAATGGCAAGAAGACTGCAGCCCCTCCCCTCCCTGTCTGTCTCGCGCCTTTTGTTCACCATGGGGGCCTGCAGTGAGGTCCTTTATCCCCGCTCTGGCTGCAGGAGGGGCAGCTACATTACCACTCCGGCTTGGTAGGTGATGGCAGTGGTGATCAGTGCCAATGCTGCATAGAAGAGGTTGGCCATCCAATGCAGATAGAGGATGAATGCTCTCATCCATGCTGCCAGGGTAAGGCAACCATTTCATCACTCTAAACTCTCACACTCAATCCCATCACACATTCACTGGCATCTCGCTCATGCCAGCTCAAGAGACATCACCACTCACTCTCTCTCTTACACATACCCTCACATGTCCATCTGGCCCAATCTCCTCTGGAGACTGCCTCCTCAGCCCTCACCATCTTGAGGCCACTTGCACAGATCAACATGTGCCCCCACACAAGCCCTGGGATATCCCCTTTCCCCAGTACATCCTTTGCCCTGCAGCCTCTTCCCTTGCCTGAGGCTGCTTCTCCCTCTTCCCCAAGCAAGGCCTTGCCCTGCAGTCATTGAAAAGCCTCCCCTGCCTTATGGCTGATCTGGTAGGCAGAGGCAAGCCTGTGAGCCCTCCTAAAAGTGATGTGGTGCTGCCTGCGAAGCCTGGTGCTGATGACCTCAAGTGCTGCCCAAAGCGAGATAGGCAAACAAACCTCGATTTTTGGCCTTCACGCCATATTGTCCGCTCACGCTGCCAAACATGCCCAATGCCAGCAGGCACAGAAAATTCTGCCCAGTGACTATTATCAAGGAAAATGTGGCTGCCATTCCTAAGGAATACTGTTCAGGACACAATGTGCCAAGAAATGTTCCAGATCCAACTTAACAAGTGACAAGACTGTGGTTTAAAATCTCTTTCAAAGAGCAACCCCCACTAATAGTGCAACATATCCTCACCACTGCTTTGGAGCATCAGCGTAGGTTATAGTTCTGAGTGCTTCTATCAGTGAGGTGTTTGACTCTTCTGACCTGGGGTGAAATGACAACCAATTGAGCCAAGTTAACAAACTGCACAAAAGGCCAGGGTTTTCTTAACTTCATGGTGGGGCTTAACACAGCTCTATGCTTATTAGACTTTTCTGTTGAAACAAACTTCCTCAATGGCTCAGTTGATAAATAGCATAGAGTGGCTATTCAATGATGGACCTTCAACAATGAGTTAGCTCAGGCTGGTTGCAATGGCAGCTGGATTGCTAGAATTGGTCTTAATATTCCTGGGTTAGCGAGTGGGAAAAAAACAGCCAGGGTTGCCACCCTGGCCACTCTCCAGTGTATGCAGATTAGCCGAGGAAAGGATAACTTTGTTGTCTTGTCTGTTCCCACAGGCAAATATTCTGCTGGTATTACAGGGCAAATATTGAGAGGCTCTGCTGCCACAGCTTAGTGTGACCCATGGTAAATGTTAAGTCACTAAACACGACAGGGCTGCTTTTGTGGCATATGCTGGGTGCAGAGGAGGTATTGTGGCACAGTGGCTAGTGACCCTGCCGCTGAGCCAGAAGCTCTGAGTTCAAGTCCCACTCCAGGACTTGATGGCCAAGGCAGGTGTGTTCATAACATGTAAATACTTCCAACACACGCCAATAGCAGGTGGTAAGAACATGAAAGATTCCTGATCAGCCATGTGGTGGAAAGGAAAATTGTAGCCTCTACGATCACTATTCATAGCTCTGGGCCACAACACGCATGTAAAGTGTATGTTGCCACAGGAACTCCAGACTCCGCAGGATGGTGCCAGCAGCATGGGGTTTGATCCCCGTTCTGCCTGGACCTGCCAACTTGCCCTACCCATGGTGGAGATGGCAGCACTGTGGGTCAGACCTGCCTTTGGGCAGAGGACTCAAGAAGAAAGTAGGAACAGAGTATCTACCAAGATCACCCCTTTAATGTCAACAGGAAAGGACTTGCATTTATAATAGCACCTTTCATGGTCTCAGGACTGCCTGAAGTGCTTTTCAGCCAATGAAGTAATGAGATAAGTTGGTCACTTTGATGAAGTGCAGTGCATCTAGAGCCTGTGACCTTGGTGGGGGGAGGGGGTGGGGGAAGAGAAAATTGGAATGGAAGCCAACTCCCCAAAAATACAGATGTTGATTATCCATTGAAAGGGGTGATCAAAAAGATGCAGCAAGGGAATATCATATGGTTAAGTGTTGAATTATCTCAAAGTGACAGGTTTCTTTCTGATCTAAATCTTATACACAGCACATGAAATAGAACCTTAACTCAAGGAAGGACTATCACACCTAAAGACAAGCCTTCTAAACTCTACACAGTAGTGATAGATGTTTGTGTGAACTCAAGCATGAACCTCTCTGGGATGAACAACAAAATCTCTCTCACACATTGGGCAGAATCTTGTGTCCTCCCCTACAGTGGGTTTGGTGGTGGTGGGGCATTTAATCAGGCAGGAAGGTGGTGGATGGGGACTTCACCATCCCCACCCCGATTAAGTCCATGGCAGGAAGGACTGTGGATGCCCTTCCCGCCCCATTGCCAATTGAGGCACTTATGCGGCCAATTAGTGCCCACTTAAGGGCCTCATCCCACTGCTATTGGTATTAACCCATCGGCGGGGGTGAGGGGAGGCTCACCATGCGGGGAGCATGAAGAGCAAACCCTGGTGTGTTTGTTTGGGGTCCCCCAAGGGATATCTGTCGTTCAAAGACATTCAGTGCCTGATCGAGAGATCTACCATTGGAAAGGGGGGGGTGGTACCACTGAGAGCCAACCCATGCCCTTGCTGCTGTCCTCTCTCCCCCTCCCCGCGACACCAAACCTATGAACCCTCCTCCCCCCACTACTCACCTGAGCCTGGGTCCCTCCTCAATCTGAGGCCTCAGCTGGGTGTAGTATCAGCAGCAGCCACCATCTCCCTGGAGGTGCTGCTGAATACAGAAGGGTTCCTGGTGGGCTGGACTTCTGCCCCCGGGGGTCCTTGATCCCAGAGGAAGGTCTACCATTGGCCTGTTAAGTGCCTGAGTTGCACATAGTGTGGCGAGTCATTCCAAAAAGAGGTGACGCAAAGGTCTTCTCAGCTCTCCAGCCAGCAGCTGAGAATTCCATTGCCTTCAATAGATTTCACCTGTTAGGTTTAAGACTGTGATGTCTCCTAGTTTGTAGATAACATCACCTCCTAATGAAAGCACTGTGCAAGAGGAAGAGCTCTCGAACTGCATTACTACTAATCATACTGCTGTTACCGTAGTGATGGGATCTGCCTGGTTTCATGGTGGAGTGGAGTCACTCAGGAAAATTAAAATAGTGGCAGGCCAGAGCTCAGTTTTTGGGGACTGTGCTGTGAATGGGTCGGTACGCTCTGATGATTTATAATTTTGAAATTCCCATAGCATTTTTTGGTTCCAAAACCACTTGATCCCCATGTGACCCTGTTGATGGTGTGGAGGATTTAAGCTGTTCTGTAAACCCTTACTTCCCAGTTTGTACTCCAGACTGTCCTCCTAATTCTGCAGCCTCTTTAAGTTCTAAGTGAACTGGCAGCTGGCATGAAACGTCAGGGGAATATGTGGGATTCTTCCCCTTTCATCCACTCTTAGTCCTTTGATTCTCTTCTGCTTCAACAGCACAACACAGATGTCACAACAATAAAAAGCTTACCGACCAGTGAAACTCAGAGTCAGACAGAGCAATGATTAAAATGTTGCTTTCTCTTGTGTTCTCATTGTGTGCTGAAATAAGGACTGACCTCACATTCTCTTTAAAAAAAAAAATTGATCCCTCTTTATCCCAAACATGAATGTTTCTTCTAACCTTCAACCTTCCTCTCTTTAACACCTTTCTTGATTTGCTGCGATGAGGTGAGAATTGTTGGATCTGATGTTCTTTTCTCCTCTGTTCACACCCTACCATGCCTACATCTTCTCAAGATTTTACAAAACTCTGCTTGCCAGTATCCTCAGTTTCACCTTACATCAACTCAATTCATTCAGAGCCCTACTGACTATGCGCTATCCTGTAAAAATAGAGCACACCTCTGATCCCTTACCTGACAACATCCAGCAGGTTCATAAAACAAAAGCGAAATATTGCCGCTGGAAATCTGAAATAAAAACAGAAAGTGCTGGAAAAACTCAGCAGGTCTTCTTCGAAGGGTCATATTGGACTTGAAACATGATTGACTCTTTCTCCAAGGATGCTGCCAGGCCAACTGAGGTTTTCCAGCACTTTCTGTTTTTATTCCATCAGTTTCACGTTGCCCAGTCCATCAACTTTATAAACATTGTTCTCTTTTTCAAACCCCTCTGTGCCCTTGCTGCATGATGACATTGCAATCTTCTCCCGCTTGTACCCTTATCTCTTCTGACTGAGTTCCACCATGTATTTCCCAGTCTACCTGCTCTCTGGGTGCACTGTCAATGGCTGAGCCTTTGACCACCAAGGCCCTGTCTACCAACATTTTCTTTCTTACCCCATATGGTAAGCTACTCCTCTCCCCACTTTTAAAGGCCTCCCTAAAATTATCTCCTTGACCATAAGTTTAACCAATTCTCACACCTCGTCTCTCGCTTTCTGTCTTCTAATCTCCTATAAAGCTCCTGCCAGGTGGTAAGCATATCAGGCAATATAGTAGCATTGTTGCATTTCAGAGGAAACTAGGTAAGTGCATGAAGGAAAAAGCGCGAGAGGATATGCAGAAGGGTAGATAAGCAGAGTAGGAGGAGGCTCATGTGGAGCATAAACACAGGTTTAAATTAGTTGCCCCGAGTGGTCTGTTGCTATGGTGTAAATTCCACATATAAGCTATTATTTAAGAATCAAATGATGTCAACTGAAGAACGGACTTTTTTCAAAATACAACTGAATTCAGGTTAAGGTTTACAGGCCTGCTGATTGATGACAAACCAGCTTGCGCATGCATTGTATGTGTGTATCGTTGCTGCTCCTGCAAGGTTTAATCCAAGTCTCCAACTATGACAAAAGCAGGCCAGTTGGACGAGTCTTCTGCAGAGCAGCTGTTGCCCAGGGAACCATTCCCTGAGCATCAATCAGATCAAAACAATTTTAAATATTGTTTGAATAAATCAAATTCACCCAACAGTCTTCAACAACATTTCATGTCTCAAGTTGTTAACGCGAGGGAATGATGGGCTACTTTAAGTTGTCATGAATTTAACTAGAAGAATCTGTGCCAAAGGAAGTTAATGGTCCACTTGTTCCACAAATGCAGTGGAACTCCAATAATTATATCATCTTCACTTGGTGATAGTAAAATCCTGATCTTTATTATGCTCTTAATGAAGGAGAGATGAAAAGAGTGGTATTTCAGTCTGTTTCCAAAGGTTGGGAACCTTTCAAGGGATTCAGTCTTATTGAACTGATAGTAAATAAAAGCTGCATTATAGATTTTAACCCTATGGAATTAAACAATATCAAATATAATATAGAATATAAGCACAACAAACATGGGAGGACTAATATTTCTGGTCATTGCTCTTAGCATAGAAATTTGCAGAAGCCAGGTGAAGACTGAAGAGAGAGCTTGTTTCATTTTGGACACTCACAAAACGTTGCAAACTAAACAATATTGATGCCATCCTTGAGTAAGGGTCACTGCTTGAAAAGGATGGTTCAGGAAGTCTCTTGAATAAATCGCTGATATTGGATTTCTGCAGAATGAAATGATGATTTCTGCCATTTATTCCCCACAGAGTCTCCTGATCCCAGGATGTCCCCATAAATAACTCGATTTGTGGGTGGAATGACAGTAAACAACTTGAAGCAATTTCCTGAAAAGTGTTTAAATGCAACAATTAGCAATTTTGATTAAATTTTGCTCACACTTTGAATATTTTTTCTTTGAAAAAACAAAGAAAAAATATTCAGACTAATGCCAATATAAACATTATTTATCCCTTTCATACGTCTAGTCATTTATCTTTATCAATGTATGTATTACTTTATTGATCAATTTTCTATTCATTTGTCAATGAATTTCCTTTTTCCATCCATCCATCTATTTATTCTCAACTTATACACCTTTTTTAAAAAAAATTATTTCATGGGATGTGGGCATCACTGGCAAAACCAGCATTTATTGCCCATCCCTAACTGCCCATGAACTGAGTGGCTTACTAGGCCACGGCAGAGGGCAGTTAAGAGTCACCCAATTTGCTGTGGGTCTGGAGCCACATGTAGGCTAAATAGGGTAAGAATGGCAGATTTCCCTTTCCTAAGGGATATTAGTGCACCAGATGGGTTTGCACAACTATCAATTTCAATTTATTAATTGAATTTAAGTTCCACCAGCTGCTGTAGTGGGATTTGAGCCCTTGTCCCAGGCTTCTGGATCACTAGAGCAATGACATTACTACTATGTCATCGTCTCCCCATATGTCTATGTAACCATCAACTAATGTGAGTCTATATATGTGTACATCTATTACCTGTCCATTAATCTATCAATCTATCTCCCTGGATTTCAGTACTTTTCTTTATTTCTCTCGAGCTCTCTATTGTACTCAATATACCTGTTTACTTATAGCTATCTCTCCAGCTCTTTCCCAACTCTCTGGCAGTGCCTTTCTTCCTATGAAAAGCTAGAAGGGAATTAACAGTTTGTACAATTGGCTGGTAAAAAAAACTGTCGGAAGATTGAAGAAGAGAAAGAATTGGGGCAGAATATTGTGCTTGTCGGGTGGGCGCACGCCCAGCCTGAGCGAGCGTAAAATGACACGTGATGATGTCGGGCGAGCGTCCTGACGTCATCGCGCACTCGCGCGATATTTCGTTCGGCGGGCGTGTGCGGGAGTTGGCAGCACGCCCGCTGACAATTAACAGGCCTATTAAGGCCATGAAAGTTCTAATCAAGTGAAATTTTTCGCTGCCCGTCCAACCTTATGGTTGACAGGCAGGCGAAAAGGCCAAGCGGCCTTTGGATTTTTTGCGAAACCTCATCCACGGGTGGGATGATGTTTCGATCAGTGATTTAAAAAAAAAAATTTCAAACTAATTTCTGACTTGTCCCTGCTCATGCGACAGAGTCACACGAGGGGACATGTTATTAACATTTTTAAGTCCTTTATTTTTTATTTTCAAAATTCGTCAGCTCCCCGTGCCAGCTCTGTGCCTCAGGGAGCTTTTACTATGCGCATCCCCACGCATGCGCACACATCCACGCTCGCCCTCCTCCCACCCTCCCACCCTGGCAGCGCTACAGTGCCCGTTAATTGGCCAGCCAGCATGAAATCCATGTCGGGGCCCGAATGTGGGCGACGGCCGGCTTTGTGACCACTCCCAGGCCCGCCCGCCGCACCCACCCGACGAGGGCAAAATTCCGCTCTTGGATTCATATGACACCTTTCATGATCAGAGGACATTTCTGAATGCTTTACAACCAATGAGGCACTTCTGAAGTGTAGTCACACTTGTAAGGTACGTAGGCCACACGGCAGCCAATTTGCGGATAGCAAGCTCCCATGAACAGCAATGTGATTATCTCCAGATAATCTGTTTTTGTGATATTGATTGAGGGACAAATATTGACTAGGACACCGGGGATAACTCTCCTTCTTCAAAATAATGCCATAGGACCTATACATCTAACAAAGAGGGCAGAATGTTTAAGTCTCATCCAAATGCTGGTGCCTCTGACAGTGCCGCACTCCCTCATTGGGGTGTCAGCCTTGATTTTTTTAATCCTCAAATCCTGGATTGGGACTTGGGGCCCACAATTTTCTGATAAATGGGTCTTGTAAATGATATTCCCATCCCTTGCAGAATTTGGAAATTACATGTGTGAAAAGATGTGAAGGCGAGTTTAGTGAAGTGCTTTCTCGTGTCATTATCCTATCTGAGCACTATCTATTCATCTGTAAAATATATTTAGAACTGAAAAGCATGTCTTCTGTTATTGTCAAGTGGAAAGTGCAGTAAGAATCAAACCTAGAAGTTACTGTTACCATAACACGTCCTTATGACATTGCTCTGTCCTTTCAAAAATCACTTCAGAAATAGATTGTGCTCCTTCATGATTTTGTTGCCTCTGGGTTATGGTGAGAAAATAAATCAGCAGGGTTCCTGCTTCTGACAACAGGCCATTGACCTGAAATGTTAACTCTGCTTTACTCTCCACAGATGCTGCCTGACCTCCTGAGTATTTCCATCCTTTGCATATTTTTGCACATTCCAGCATTTTCTGTTTTTACTTTGGATTTCCAGCATCTGCATAATTTTATTTTGCTCCAGGGTTTACATTACTGATTGCTATCCAGTGACCCCTGCAGGAAAGTGTAGGTGTGGCTATCAGCTTCGAATGAGACCTGGCTTGCCCTAGCCAATTGAGTAGCTCACTGTCAAACCTCACATATGAAGAAGAGCCCCTTGAGAGAGTACCCGTGTAACTGTGTCTCAGTGGTAGCTCGGCATCTTCAGAACACAAGTATAAATTGGGGAAAGGGGAGGGTAAAATGAATTCAGCCGATCGCTGGTCTTTCACTTCTTGTGAAATTCTTTTGGAGTCAATCCTCACCTGCCATATATTTAAAAGTAAATTTCCAAGTCCCTGCATGTGGTGAAACAATTTGCAAACAACGCATGAGTAATCACAGTCCCACTGCCTTTTGATTTAATGGGTGGAAGATTCTAGATTGTGGTACTGCTTCATATGAGAACTCTTTAAAATCAAATAAATTCAAATATATGTAATACCACGAGTGTGAAATTCGCTTAACTCTGTCCTAGCTTTTAATAAGAAATGCAGACATTGGAGAATGTTTCTGAGTATAAACCTGAGGATGCTGTGCTAAAATTACACTGTCCCTGCCAGACCACGGACAGAATCTTGTTGCAGCAGCCAGTGTCCAGACGGCAGGTCTGGAAGTGGGCAGGACTTCCGCTCAGACGTGGGATGGCTAGCCTTGCACAATCACACAGTGGCCAGCTAGTTAGTTATGCACAGTCGAGAGGTCCAGCCGACTGTGCAGTGGGGGCGGGCAGGAAGTTATTGTCATCCCCTCCCCATCTGTCACACTTGGAACCCGGGAGCTGCAAGCCATCACCCTGCACCCTCCCTCAGTCACCTTTGACCTTCTGTGCATCATCCTCAGCCCTTCCTTCATCACCCAGCCCTGCCTTCTGTGCCATCCACCATCACCCTTGGTCATATGTCAACACAGAGCTGCCCTCCTTCACCAGTGAACTGTCCCCCAGCACCCTGGGCCTGCACCCCCATAGCACACCCCCCGCCCCCGCAATAGCACCATGGACCTCCCAACTGTCATCCTTGACCCTCCCTCTATTACCCTTGACCTGCTCTCAGTTACCCTCGACTCTCCCAGCCTCATTGTTGACTTGCCTTCAATCACCCTTGATTTCCCTTCTACCATGCTCATCAGCAGGAATCATCCAGCTCCCCCCAGCCCCACCCACCCCGTTCCCCATGATCCTTCTTAGGGCTGTTATGACCTGAGCTCCTTCCCTCAGACAGCCATGCGCCGACCTCCATGGACAGCTGCCACACTCCCTTCGACAGTCAGACATACCCAACCTTCCTGAGCAGCTGCCACCTGAGCTCAGTGCAACAGCTCAGCCTCCTCTCTCTCTCTCTCCTGGTCCAACAATGTTCCCTGTACAAGAAAAGCAGCTCCTACTCACTCCAAATCCACCAGGAAGATGACCTCGCCTGCTGTACTTCACTTCTAACCAGCCGTGAATGCTAAGATATGTGCTTTTCATTTGCTGCCGATTTAATTGCAAAGGTACAATTTAACCTGGTGACCATGGGTAGAATTTTCCCGTTGGCTTGCGGGGGCGGGCCACACAGTAAAATGACTCACGGTGACACCGGGCGAGCGTCCCGACATCACCGCGCGCCATCGCGATATTTAGGAAGGCGAGCGTGCTATAAGTTCAGATGCGCGCCCGCCATCAATTAACGGGCCAGTTAAGGCCTTTGAGACAGCCAATTGATCTCGATTTTTCGCAGCCCGTGCAATCTTCAGGACTTCGCTTGTGCGCAATGGGCAGGCGGGTAGGAGACATTTGTATAAACCTCATCCACGGGCGGGATAAGAGGGGTGAGTGGGGCTGCGAATGTGATCTTTCAGGTATTTAAGTGTGAAAGTAACTTTTATTTGCCTGAGTGAGCGGGAAGACTTCAAAACTCATACCAGCTGCTCAGACAGGAGTAAACGCCTTAGTCAGGGCTCTACAGTAGAAATCATTTCAGGCGCCTGCAGCTTTCAGGAAACCTTCCCTTAGCCTGGGAATGGGAGTTGTGCTCTCCACTAGACGCACCTCCTCTGAGGAGGAGGGGAGGGCCAGGAGGGGGAGGAGGCCAGGAGCCCACATTCAGCCTCCAGGGGAGCCACCTTTGGGAGGAGAGGAACTAGGGGCACAGGCGTAACAGGAAGTGCAAGGCGGGAGGGACCCTAGAAGACGATGATATCCTGCTGCCAGGGTATACAGTTGGTGAAGCAGCTACGTCAATATGTCTGAGGCCCAGTGCTGAAGGAGGTTCCGTCTCTCAAGGGAGACAGTCACCTGTATCTGTCAGATGATAGGCCCCGAGATCTCCGCAAACTGTATAGGTGGACATCCCATGCCAGTGGCTCTAAAGGTCAGAGCTGCCCTCAACTGCTATGCCTCCGGCTCTTTCCAGGGCTCGGTGGGTGATCTCTGCGGAGTCTCCCAATCAGCTGTCCGCACTTGTGTCAAGCAGGTGACAGACCCTCTATTCAGGCATGCATTGACTTTCAACCACTACCACTGGGATGATGCCAGCCAGACACAGTGAGCCAGAGGCTTCACAGCGATTGCTGGCTTCCCCCGTGTCCAGGGTGCTATAGACTGTACACATGTGGCCATCGAGGCGCCAGCAGGTGAGCCCGGTGCCTTCGTCAACAGGAAGGGCTTCCATTCCATGAACGTGCAGTTAGTGTGTGATCACAGGATGCTGATTCTGCAAGTCTGTGCAAGGTACCCAGGCAGCTCCCACGACGCCTACATCCTCAGACACTCCCAGGTGCCGGGGCTCTTCAGTGCTCCAGCCCGGCTGGATGGATGGCTGCTGGGTGACAAGGGCTATTCCCTCAAAAGGTGGCTCATGACGCCTCTCCGCTATCCAAGAACAGAAGCTGAGCAGCGGTACAATAGGAGCCACGGCACCACAAGGGCTGTGGTGGAGAAAACCATCGGTCTTCTCAAAATGTGCTTCCGATGCCTGGACCGCTCAGGGGGCGCACTCCAGTACGCCCCCCAGATCGTGTGTCACTGATAGTGGTTGCATTCTGCGCTCTCCACAATCTGGCACTGGAAAGGGACGATGAAGTGGATGAGGAAGACATGGACGCAGTTGCTCCGGATGCACACTATGAGTCCAACAGGGAGTCCGAGGATGAGCATGCACAGGAGAATGCTGAGGGGGTAGACGCTGATCCGGGCACACTCCAGGGAGGCAGGGACACCCAGGAGGCTTTAAACTAAAGAACCTTCAGCTAGCCCACCACAGATGGACCTGCAACACACGCCAGGGCTGCAGGCTCCACACTCGATACCTGAGTGCTCAATCAGCCTGGATACTAACATTAACTAAGGCCCTTGTCAATAAAGCTCAATGTCAAACAACTCACTCATAACATCATGGCTTCCCGTCCACTTGCAGAAGTAAGGAATCACCCTGAGGCATGGCAACATGTCAAAACTTATTGAGTAAACAAATGTAACTTCATAAAGCAAAACAAAAACGGTGTTGGACATCACACCAAGTTTTTGAATAAGTGCTATGAGCCTACATAAAAGCACCAGTGAGAAACCGATGGTGTGCCTAAGGTGCCTTAAATTTACGCTTTCGGGTGCTACGTCTAGGAGCTGTCCCCTCGCTGGCACTGGCATCTGAGACAACCTGCTCACTGTGCTGCCCTGTTGGCCTCGATGACCTTGGCAGACGTCCTCTGGCCCGTGGAGTATTTGATGGCCCCGCCTGGGAGGGAGCGGCTAGTTCCACAGCTGGCTTCTCCCCAGTCGCCGCAGCCTCATTGGATGCCACAGTCACCGGCAGAGGGGTGGAGAAGCTGTTGCCCTCATCTGGAGTGCCCTGAGAGGAGCCCACAGAGACGACAGGCAGCTGCTGCGCCGACGTGAGGTTGCTTCAGATCTCCCTGCTCACCGTAGATGGATGGGCACCAAGCTGGGATACTTGGTGCCCAAACCATCTCCCACACTGGCATTGACCAGCTGTGGCCAATGCCACTTGCAGGTCCAAGCGCAACACCAGGAGGACCTGATTGTTCTCCTGGAGGCGTCTCTCCACAAGAGTCGTCACTCTCTCCATGGAGGAAGCATGGCACTCAGCCATGAGGCTTATTGCATTGGTGATGCTCCGCGTGGACTCCTCCAGCACGGGCACCGTGCCACTCATAATCTCATGTATCTCTGCCAAATCATCCCACATACCCTGCTGCACTTCCAGCATTTGCTGCCTCACAGACGAGTCCAGAGGCACATCATCAGCCACCAACCGAGCATGTACCTGTTTCTCAGCAGTTCTCCGACTGCCGGTGCCCGGGGCACTCTCTGTCTCTGCCCGCACCTCAAGCAAATGTGAACCCCGCCGTGCCCCGGGACACTAGCCAAATATCTAATTCCCACTGAGGTGCCTGCCTGGCTGAGACGGTGTGACATTGGAGAGTGCATTTGCATTTGCATTTGAGGCCCTCTGTCTCCTCCTCCCGGCCCTGCTCCGGTGATGCTGAAAGGAAGAAAAAGGACATTTGATTATTTACAGTGCAGACAATGTCAATTTGCATGCCGCTCCCCCAGGTCATTATGTGCTCATCCTTCCATAATCAATGGTAAACCCATGTTGCTAACTTCAATCATGGAGCATTCAGCAATGTCATGGCTTCTGTGACGCACATGGTGACCTGACTGCTCGCCAAACATTCCTCCCCGTGGCACCCCAGCCTCACCGTCACTGGTGGACCTGGGGGGCATGGCGCCTCTCCAGATCCATGGCCTGCTGCCCAAAAGCCGTTAGGACGGCCAACTGGGTCTGCCCTCCACCAGTCCACATTCGTTTTGGTGCATTGTGTGCAGTCTTTTCCTAAAAAGGAGAGAGGAGAATTGATTAGTTCAGCCTGCACATGAATTCCCATCGCATCTCTGCCAACTCAGCCAGATTGGGACATTGCAGGACTCCAGTTCTTTGTCACCCCACAGCTGCCGCACACTCACCCAAACAAGCCAGGACTGACCCCCCACCCCATTGGCTGAATGCTGTCCCCTTCACGTGTGGCACCACACAAAGTGCCACTTTGCTAAGCAAGGAGGCACAAGTTCATGGAGCGCAAACACCAGAAGATGGATTGGTGCCCCGCCAACTGGAAGCTTCCCTCCCAGCATTTTAGCGCCCTGACTTTGACATGCTTCCCAGTTCCAGCACTCTGCCTAGGTGCAGACCCTTGACTTTCACCCCCATTCTATACTCTGGGTGTCAGTGTCACACATGCTGCGGATGCAGAACACATCCTAGCTCAACCCTCTCAGGGTGAACTGGGCATGGGCAATATCTGCTGGCACATCCAGCGAGAGATACACACCTTGAGGGATTCAATGACCTTACTGTACTCAGAGTTGCTAGGGGGGGCGGGGGGGTGGTTTGGGGGGAAAGGGTAACGCCTGCATTAAGTGACTTAAGGCAACATGGTACTCACACTTCCCGAGTGCAGGAGATCATTGAATCTTTTGCGGCACTGAAGCCATGTGCGCCGCATCACATCATGGAAGCTAACACCCTCAACCACCTCCTCCCACGCACGTTTGGTCAGGTCGGGGGGGGCCTCCTCTTCCCATCCCTCGAAAGAAGGACTTCCCATCGCACTGTCACCTCCTCCAGGAGGGCAGCTAGGCAGTTGTGTGAAAAGCAAAGGGCACACTGCCCCGATGGCCTACCCTCCGGCCTGGACTGCCCTGATGGCCTACCCTCCGGCCTGGACTGCCCCGATGGCCTACCCTCCGGCCTGGCCTGCCCCGATGGTCTACCCTCCGGCCTGGCCTGCCCGATGGCCTACCCTCCGGCCTGGACTGCCCCGATGGCCTACCCTCCGGCCTGGCCTGCCCCAATGGCCTACCCTCCGGCCTTGCCTGCCCCGATGGCCTACCCTCCAGACTTGCGTCACGCACGTTGCCCCTCTGATGTGCTCTTCTCCCGGCCATTATGAGCAGCCTTCCAAGGCTGCCAGGCTTTCATTTATACAGGCCGCCGGGTTGCCATTGGACCCGGCGGTCTGAGCGTGCCTGCTGCCACCTGCCCACTCCCGCTATGCACAGGGGTCGTGAACTACGCTGGGCAGGCCTTAATTGGCCCGCCTGTGTAAAATGGTGGCGCGGAGGGTGGCGATCGGGTCTGCGTCCGTTCCCGCATAGCCCGCCCGACATGGGGAAAATTCTCCCCCATGTGTTTTAATGAGTATGCATGACATGCTAATGCTTTAAAAATAGGTTCCGCTTCTTGCTGTCGGGAACTTTAATCTGCCTCCAATTTACAACCCAACTTTCATCCCGTTGGCAGGAGGTTGACATTTTACCTCCTGCACAACTAAGTGCCACTGCCCACCTCATTTCCCATTCCCAAATGCCCACCCCGCATCTTGAGTATTGTGTTCAGGTCTGGTCACTGAGGCATTAGAGAAACATTCAAACAATGGAGACAATGCTGAGAAGGGTCAAAAGGTTGGTCCTTGTTATTAAAAATTATAAGGAGACTGAAGAACCTGAGCAGGCCTTGAAAGGGTTTGACTGAGAGAGGATCTTTTAGCAATACAAATTATATTCAACAGCATGGATATTTTAGATCTGGAGTAGTACTTCAAAGAAAGTAAAGACACCATAGAGTAGAAGTTCCACAGAACTTCAGCAGCAGCTCAATGGAAACCCTGGAGAAATGCTGTAATGTCCATTTCTGCCCAAGGTACAGTGGGAGGATGCAATTACACCCACACATCTTCCAGATGGGGAATAAGAGGACATTAAAACTGTTCAAAGGATAATTTGGGACAGATGTCAAGAAGAACATCTTCATGTGAAGAGTTAATTGTTGGAATTGTTTTATGGGCAGGGTATTGGAGGCAAACACCTTAGATTGGATCAGTCGCGAGACAAAAATGAATGGTTTTGTGTATTCACAATTGATTTTCAAAAATTCATTCTTGGGATATGGCATCTCTAGCAAGGCTGACATTTATTGCCCATCCCTTGTTGCCCTTTAAAAGGGGTGATGGGCCTTCTTGAATCACTGCAGTGTATTTAGCAAATGGGCTTCCACAGTGTTGTTAGGTGGGGATTTCCAGGATTATACCCAGCAATGATGAAAAAACGGCTGTGTGTCCAAGTCAGATGGTTCATGACTTGGAAGGAAACTTGGAGATGGGAGAGTTCACCTGCTGTAGAACGTGGAATTGAGAAGTGTTTATGAAGAAGCAAAGATGACCCAAGAGGGACCAAGTGGCCTTCTCCATCTGTGCTTATTTTATGGTCTCATAACGTATTCAGGCTGTAGGACAGAACCTGCCAAATGCTAAACATCTAGGGATTGGAAGACAATCTGCATAACATCAGGCATATAAATAGAACTAGTACCAGGTTCCAAGTTTGATCAGACAAAATAGTTTTAAAGAATCAAGTTAATGCTGTCGCAATGGGGCTTCCATATCATAATGATATGAACAATAGCAGTATTAATCATGGGCTAAACTTAATTACATTATGTTAATAAGTTAGTATTCTATTGATCTTTGTCAATGATAAATTCACCATAGAGGTCATAGCTAATCAAGCACCATGTACTCCAGATATCATAAGAACATAGTAAGATAACAGGAGCAGGCATAGGCCACTGAGCCCTTCGAGTTTGCTTTACCATCCAATACGATTACGGCTAATCTTCTACCTCAATTCCACCATCTAGCACTATTCCCATACTTCTCAGTTTCTTTAGTATGCAAAAATGTATTGATCTATCACTAGAGAAAAAGTACTAGGGCAGGTCACCTTCACCTGCTGGCCTGCATCCTAGGGCCTTAAAAGAAATGGCCGCAGATATAGCAGATGCATTTGTTCTAATCTTCCAAAATTCCCCACATTCTGGAATGGTTCCAGCAGGTTGGAAAACCACAAATGTGGTTTATTCAAGAAAGGAGAGAGACAGAAAGCAGAAAACTACAGGCCAGTTAGCCTAACATCAGTCCTTGGGAAAATGCTGGATGCAGGCTTAAAAGAACCGGTAAAACAATTAGGGGAAGGTGAGAATTATTTTTTAATGCAGGTAGTTATTATGATGTGAAATGCAATGGCTGGTGGTAACAGGTTCAGTCGTAACATTCAAAAAAGGATTGGATATATACCTAAAAAGGAAAAATTTACAGGGTGGCCAGGAAAGAGCAGGGGAGTGGGACTAATTGGTAGATCTATCAAAGACATGATGGCACAATGGACTACATGGCCTCCTTCTGTGCTTTATGATTCTATAATAACTGTACCATGATGTACTTACAAGTATCTACACACACGTGCGCACACATATATACCATATATATGTGTGATATTAATTGATCTGGGGTAGCAATGCTCACAATGAGTCAAAGGATATGTTGTTTACTACTAATTGGAGATTATAGCTTGTGATGCACAAGGTCCACTTTCAGCCACTTTCCTTACTTTTGAATTGAATGTTCTCCGTCACATCAATTCTTATATGCTACTATTTTACATTGAGTCAACCTAGATGACTATGGTGACTGATGATCTGTGATGCTTATAGGAAGCATTGTCGCTCAAAACTGGAGACCATAAATATCGAGACAGTAATCAATAAGTCAGGAGAAACTTCTTTACCCAAAGAGAAGTAAGAATGTGGAATTCGCTAACATAAGGAGTTGTGGCAAATAGCACAAAGCTACATTATTGTCCAGCTCACAAGCTATTCACAAGCTCCCCAGAGTTTTGTGAAACTACTGCTGAAAGAACAGAAAAAGAAATTCCTAGTATCAACACATTTTAAAGTTTAAAGAAAATTAATTCTGGAAATCTGAAATAGATGCATAAATACTGGAGGCACACCACAGGTCAGTCAGGTTCTAAGTGAGGAAGGCAAGTTAACATTTGGCAGACAATATTTTCTGTTGCTATTTTGGCAAATTTTTGTTCTGCTATATTCTCACTGAATTATAGGAAAGCAGAGGCTGGTGTTTATATAGCACCTTATCACAATGTCAAAATATCTCAAGGTGCTTCATAAAAAAATCAATTATTTTTGAAGAGAATTGTTTCTCAGAAGCGTGTTAAATCCTCAGGGGTGTATTAGTATGTGCACGACGTCCCCAGGAGTTTATTAATATACAAAAGAGATTCCAGGAATCTGATAGTATATACAGGAGCTCCCCAGGAACATGATAGTATGTACAGAAGGTGCACAGGAGCATGCCAGTATATGTAGGAAATCTCTGGGAGTGTTTTATTGTTTACAGAGAAACCCTGGGACTTTGCAAGAGATCTGGGGGGGTGTGGGGGCGGTGGGGGGGTGGTGGGTGGGTAGGCAGGCGTGCATTTAGTATTTGCAGCTGCTCCCTACATAGAACCTTTTGAAATCCTCTGTTTTAATGTATGCTCTCTGCATTTTCTTTGAGACAGCAAAGAGACTATTCATTATGCATGTTTTTCTCCAAATATATGTGCCCTTTGAACTAACAACATCAGTTCTACTCAAAAATAGATTGGCAAACCTTTGTTTTACAAAAGGTTCCATTTAAGCTTATGGTTAAATGAATTTTATAGAATGGCTGGGTGGTACGGTAGGTTAGATATTGACTTTTCACTGCAGAAACCTGTGCTCAAATCCACTCAGAATAATATGATATAGTCTCTGCTGTTTTTTGATTGTGAGATTTCTATGTGAAATGAGTTTGGACATTCTCAGTTCAGCTCCTTAGTTGAATTCCTTAATCTTGCTCAGACCCTGGTTCAAATGGTGCAATAGGAGCTGCGGCTGAGACATGAGGTGGAAATTTGCATGAGGGTGGCGGGGGAGGGGAGGGGTGTGGGGTGGGGAACAGGGTCTTTCCCAGCACCTGAATGTGGGTATGCTTCTTGCCCACCCCATTGGGGCTTGGTAGGCTGGTTAGCACTGTAAAAAGGGGTGTGGTGCAGCTAAATTAATCAGCCATATCATTTTAGGAAAAGGAACATGAATCTGCAAAATGAAAGGTGGAACTCTGGAATGAAAAAAGAAAATGTTCTGATGAAGGGTGCGCACCTCAAACATCATGATCTATCTTTTGTCTTTGGCGATGCTGACTGGCTCGCTGTGTAACTCCAGCTTTTCCATCTTTACTCTGCAGTTGACTCCCTGGCCTGGGAGTGCCTGGTGTTGGCAATGGTCGTCTGATATCGCAACATGTTCCACTTTCCAGCAATAACACCTTTTCTCCCCTCAAAAGAACTTTTTAAAAAAAAATACATTTTCCTTTTTGTTTTCCAACGGTGTTCACACAGACTATAGCCCTTTGGAATACATGAGTGTGCACAATATCTCATATCTACTGCCCTTTTAAAGATTGTATCTGGGGCTGGGGTATCACCCTGAGAAGGGCTGATTGTTACTAATTGCTATAGTCTAGGTTATCAGGGTTAGGAGCAGTTTCATTGTCTATTTTAGCTGACCCTGTATAATGACCGTAAAGAATAAATTCTCAAGTGCGTAAATTACAGATGGCCCGCCCCTTTTCACCTGCTGCCGTGAGGTCACACAATGCCTCTGAACATCCAATGCCTATTACATGGTCTATAACATGATACATGGTCCATTTAGCAAGTACTTGTCAGCCAACAAGATGCAGTAACTCATCTGAAATGAGTCAGCAATGGAATGAGACCAGAACCTTGAGCTAAAATAGAATTTCTTTAGCTATACCTCAATAAAATGATGATATCTTTTAAAGAAAGAAGCTAAGTACCAGTGTCAAAATATTTCTTCTGTTATTGTGCTTACTGTCCATTTGATAAAGATTATGTGGATGTCCCAAAGCGCCTTACAGCCAATGAAGTATTTTTAAAGCGTGGCCTTCATTGCAATGTAGGAAATGTGGCAGCCAATTGGCACACAGAAAGATCCCATGAACATCAATGTAATAATGGCCAGATTTTCTGTTTTAGTAGGTAAAGTTGGTTGAAAGCTAAATCTTGGTCAGGACACCGGAGAAAACTGCCCTGTTCTTCTTAAAAATTGGGCAGGGAATCTTTTACACCCATTTAAGAGGGCAGACGGGTCCTCTGAAAGACGACACTCTTACAGTGCCACACCCGCTCAATACTGCACTGGAGTGTCAGCCTGGATTTTGTGCTCGTTGTTGGATGGGACTTGAAGCAATGGCCAGGATTTTCTGTGACCGTTGGCATCGGGCGTGTCCGGTGGTGTGAGCGGACAATATGGCGTTATTAGTTTCACCACGTTATGAGACCAGTTTGCGATTGGCCGCTCAGCCTGTTGATGGCGGGTCACATTTCCCATCATCAGACATCGGGATCCTCATTGTAATACATTAGCATATCATTATAAGACCAGCCTGCCAGACCCATCCCCACTGCTGGGTCGCCTGCTCATGTTAGCGGAAAAACACGCTGACGTGTTTCACAACAGCACATAAGACGTGTACCTGGCGGGCTGCACTTCACTCGGGACTTCAAGGTTTGTTTGCCTACCTTGCTTCAGTCAGCACTCTCAGTCATCAGCGCCAGGCTTCACAGACAACACCACTTCTAGGGGGGCTCACGCGTAGGTCTCTACCTACCAGATCAGCTGTATGTGGGTGCCTTTTCAATTGCTGCAGGGCAAGGTCTTGCTTGGGGAAGGGGGAGAAGTGGCCTCAGGCAAGGGAAGAGGCTGCAGGATGAGGGCTGCACAGGGTGCGTGTGGGGGCACATGTTGATCTGCACAAGTGGCTTTAAGATGGTGAGGGCTGAGGAGGCAGTCTCCAGAGGAGATGAGGCCAGATGGACATGTGAGGGTATGTGTGTGAGAATGGGTGGTGATGTCCCTTGAGCTGGCAGTGAATGAGAGGTCAGTGAGTGTATGATGGGCTTGAGTGTGTGAGTTTAGAGTGATGAGATGGTTGCCATACCCTGGCTGCACAGATGAGACCATTCATCCTCTAGCTGCATTGGATGACCAACCTCTTCTTTGCAACATTGGCATTGACCACCGCTGCCACCGCCTGCCATGCTGGATTGGTGATGCCACTGCTCGTCCTGTAGCCAGAGCTGGGTTAGAGGACATCACAGCGGGTCTCCATGGTGTAAATTGGCATTCCAGTGATGCATCATTAAATCTAGGGGCTGCAGTATTTTTGCCTTTTATGGATGTCTTCCCTGCAGTAGCCGTGGGTTGGAAGCACTGAGAGGTGTGCACATGGCTGGACTTTAAATATGGTGCCTGGCGAGTTGAAACGGCAAGATGATGGCGTGGCAGGTGAATGGCAGCCCCCTCGCCATGGAAACGGTGTGTTTCCCACGAATGCATAAGTGATGTGGAGGGTTTGGGACAATGCGGCCTGAAAACCCACCATCGCAGCCAGCGGTTAAAACACCCTTTTACCCGCCCACTACCGCACTTAGTGCAAATCTGGGAAGATTCAGCCCAATGTCTTTCTGACTTAAAGGCAGGAGGGCTGCCCACTCCAGTGAAGCCCGATGCACAGCTGATATAGTGACACAAAGATGAATCCACATTTCAATGGTCTGAGCAGGATGGGGTCATAGGGGCAAGAAATTTAGATTCATTCAAGAGAGAGTAAGGTGACATGATGAGGAATGTAATAAAAACAGAAAGTGCTTTAAAAACTCAGCAGGTCTGGCAGCATCTGTGGAAAGAGAAATGGAGTTAACGTTTCAAGCCCGTATGACTCTTCTTTGGAATTGGAGAGGGGTAGAAATGTGATGGCTTTTCTGCTGTTGAAAAAAGTGGGGAAGGTTCAGGTGGAGCAAAAGGGAACATCAGGAATAGGAAGGTCTTGCGGACTTCCGGTCGCTTGCCATTCAATTCACCATTTGCTCTCAGGCCCACATTTCTGTCCTGGGTCTGCTACAATGCTCCAGTGACCCTGACGCAAGCTGGAAGAACAACACCTTGTCTTCCAATTAGGCACTTAACAGCCTCCTGTACTCGACATTAAGTTCAACAATTCAGACCATGAACTCTACCCTCCATTTTGATTTTTTTTCTCTATCTCAACTGCCATTCTTTATCTTGTTTTTGCTTCCAGATAGCAGTGACCTTTATTCTGCTGTTAACACCTACTCTGGATCAATGCTTCGTTTCTTGGCTGCATTTGCTGCCCACTTGGTGCACGCACAGTTGTACTGTTTTACTCTGTGATGTCATTGCGAGTGACGGAGATCAGAATTCATGTCAATTATACTTTTCAGTTGCTTAGACACTCATGGGCCTAATATTTTTTATTTGTAATGAAAAATAAATGAATGCAATGTGTTTTTAAATTAAAACGACAGTGGTCATCCATCCAGTAAAGTAGCAAATCTCTATGTAATTGCAACATTTTCTAAATATTTTTTAAAGACTGGTTTTGCTGGTACTGTGTCTCTGGCCAATGATGTCGTTGGTTTTCTGTGCATGTGTGTACAAGTGTGCACACGCAGATGGGTATCAGCAGCCATCTTGTGTGGCCATCTTGCATTAGCAGAAGACAGTGTTGTTTTTTTACCACTCACCTTGCTTTTTGCTCCATAACACCTTTGTCATTTAATCTGCCCCGCCCGTTAATGTATCCCCTGACCTCTTTTGCTCCACCTGAACCTCCTCCCTTATTTCAACAGCAGAAAACCCATCACATTTCTACCTCTCCCTAATTCGGAAGAAGAGTGATATTGGACTCGAAATGTTAACTCTGTTTCTCTTTCCACAGATGCTGCCAGACCTGCTGAGTTTTATCTGCACTTTCTGTTTTTATTTCAGATCTCCGGCATCTGCAGTACTTTGCTTTTATTTTGAAGAGGCGTGTAGTTTTTATATTAGGGTTGAGCTACGGCTGGTTGAATGGCTTCCATCACCTGTGTCTATCCTGTAATTTTGCATCGGATTATATAAAATATACAGTACAGAAACAGGCTATTCAGCCCAACAGGTTCATGTTGGCCCTTGTTTCTACAGCAGTATCTTCCCCACCCCTCCACTTTATTTAACCCTATCACTTTGGTTCCTTTCTCCATCATGTGTTTAGCTAGTTTCCTCTTCATTACATCAATGCTTTTGCTTCAGCTATTACTCCCTGTGGTAGCCAGTTCCATATTCTAACCACTCTCTGGCTAAAGAAATTTCTCTTGAATTTCTGATTGGATTTATTAGCAACTATCATATTTATCATCCCTGGTTTTGATTCCCCCTTTGCCCTATAGTAGAAACAGCTTTTCCACTTCACATCAAAATCTTTTAGAATCTTAAAAGACCTCGATCAGGTGATATGTTGCCACGATTGGATTAATAGACAGTGGGCAGGTAGGGCGTTGGGAACGAATGCTTCACTCAACGCTTCTCTCGTCCTATCTTGGAACACTCATGAGAAATGCCAGCTCTGGTGTTCATCAGCGCTCCCAAGACCAATTTCCACAGTAAGTGAACAGGGAAAGCCCTGTGAATGAGTGCGAAGTGCGTTTCCCGAGCATGCGCTTAATAACATTTAAGGGAAAAACTCCCCTTTAGCGTAGGTTTGAGCTTCACCCTATTCCACCACCCCCTTCCTACTTGTCGTGACTCCACAATTACCAATAAACCTTGTCGATTTCCTGATTGCAACCGAAATAGAACTTGCGAAGAGAGAGAGAGGAGGGGAATCACAAATGTCCGGGTTCGTCCCCGGTGCATTTATTTGGATACACGTATGTGTACGAAATGAATGACTGAGTGATTGTAGCGATTCGAGTGAAAGCGAGGAGCTGCTGCTCAGAAACGCGGTACGTGTCGGGTTGATTCCAACGGGATGGATCCCTGTGCGCCGCTCTACTAGTTGGGGGAAATATTGGATCTGCGATTTGTTATCTGAAGGAGATAAAGGCGGCTGACCGTGGCCAGCTGGAGGTCTGCAGAAGCTGAACTAACTCTCTGGAGGTATGTTGGTATGCTTTTATCTAAAATGTCAACAGTTTCTCCTTTCCCTCCCCTAGTTTGCGAATGGTTGTGCAGAACTATTTTTTGCACAGGGGAGAGAGATTCCAACGTGAAGTTCTGGGAAATGAAATATTTGAATGTATTTTGGAGAGGGTGGGGGGGGGGAATGACCGCAAATTTTTGCTCATTTCAGATTGCTGGGAACTGTTTTGAGAGATCATCGGCCCCTTCCAAAAAATATATCGAGTGCAGAGTTGATTCAGCAAATTTAAATTCAGGCAAACGACCAGATAAATACATTTTGCTTTTATCTTAGATAAATACATCTTGTAATGTCTTAAAATAATAGACAATAGGGCTGGAAGAGGGCAGTTGAGAATTTGTAGGAACAGCAGATATTGCATATTAATGTTCACCTCTGGAAACAATTGCAATTATAAGGTAGCAATATTTATTGAATAGAAAATCATTTGGAATTTATTGAACGTTCACGGTATTTAAATGTTTTGAGTTTTCAAACTGAAACGAGCCTTTCTCTTTTGTCCTCATTATTTCCAGTTATTAATATTTCATTTTTTTGTGCTATCTTATCCACTGTGGAACTCCGCACCCTTCAGAAATTAAATGAAATTAGCTGGATCAGTTACACCACCCCCCCCCCTTACGCGTGCCCGAGCTCGTGTGCGCGCGTTAAGCTGGAAGGCACGCCCCCGGATCAGCCTGGTTTTCACGGTTATTGGTCTTGAGGCTCGTGTCCGCGGTTTTCGTAAACGAGTGCGCGCTCCGGTAATTTGCGAGAGTGCGCGCGCACCAGGCAGACCGCCTTCCCTTGGTTGTGGTCCTTCCATGACTGGACCCATCTGGACAGGTAAGGAACTGGTTAAAGGGGACCAGGCCTCTTGCTCCCCCTCCACTCTTCTTCAACAGTTAATAAGCAGGTAAATAATTGCATTTGTTGTGATTTGCACCAGATGAGTGCAAATGGGAAGAATTTTATAAGACAGGTGCCCACAACCATCCACTTGCCCTGTTGCAAGGAGGATGAGTGCTTTAGGTTGGTGTGATTCGCTGATTCATAGTGAATACCCTTTCATTCAGAAATCTATAATCATATATGTTGATTGCTTAATTGTAATGTCTACTGGCAGACCAGAACTGAGGTTAAGACCTCCCAGTCCAAATACTCCTCATCCAATCTAGCCCTGGAGTTGATGATTTCTACTTTTGGAAGATTTCACTACTCCAATTCCAACCTTCTGCTCCCTGAACCCCACTCCCCCGCCCCTCACGGACACTTCTGTTATTTCCAATCTGCATCCTTGAGTTCCACCTTACGCAGCAAATTCCAAGTCATTGTGGAGTCCACATCCTTGCCTGTACTAAGTCCGGCTTACTCACCACTCCAGATATCACTGCCGTCTACAGGAGCTCGTTCCCTTGCCGGATTGATTTTAAAGCTCTTTTCTGTGGGTATAGATCCCTCCCCGGCCTCACCCTACGTTAATCTGTAACCTCTACATCCTTCCTAGCACCTTTCTCAATTATGAGCCTGGACTCCTCTGCAGCCACCCTTCCCCTAACTTCATTAGAGTATCAGAGGCTTCATCTCTGGAATCCTCTCCCTATATCCTCCTGCCTTGATACATCGCTACCTTCTTTCAAAAGTTCCCTCAAAGTCTGCCTCTTCAAACATGCATTTGGTCATCTTCCTATACCACCTAATTCTGTTTGCTGTGCAATTAATACCTTTGTGAAGCAGCTTGAGATGCTTTGCACTATTAAAGGTAATATATATACATTGGAATTGATATTAAAGTTATACTTCCCATTGCAGCTAGCACTGAAGTTATTACAATAAAGCACATCTGGCACTGAATCAATAGCTTCCAGTCTATGACATTGAGTTAATAGCTCCCAGAGCATCAAACATTAAAGTTAATATCTCCCAATGCATGAGACACTGAGGTTAACTCTTCCCACTGTATCAGACTGAAGTTAACTCCTCCTTGTACAATGGAAATCAAAGGTAAAAGCCAGTTGCTGAAGTCAATATGTTAATTCCTCAGTGCAATTGGTATTGTGGTTAATAGCTTCCAGTGAATCAAGGCTGTAATGTTGGATCTGTCATGTTGGGTACCGGCTTCTGGCAACAAGCATGGTTAGTACTCACTGGCATCTCAGGTTGCAATTTTGTATTGAGAACCATGGGTGATGAGTCAAGGTACGGAATGAAGAACAGCCCTGAAGGGGAGAAGAATAAAAGGGAAGGAAAGAAAAGTCAGAAGGGAGTAACACCAAGCTCAGGTTTTCATTTTAGAATGGAAGAAAGACTGAAGCAGGTAAGGAGGTTCGGGCAGAAATGAGTAGAAGATGGTACAATAAGTCTTTGCTGCAATACATTTGAGGAATCAAGGATGATTGTGAGATGACACAGGGTAGAAGGTGAGATTGGTCAAGCCACTTTATGGTCCTGGGGTTAACATTCAGGTTGGAAGATGTCTTACTCGATCTTTTTAAGATCTCTGAGGAAGGAGGTTTCAATGGAGTTGTGACCTGAGGCAAAAACAGAAAGAGAAAATGAAATCAGTGCTCACCAAACCTTTGCTTGAAGTCGGTGCACTGAGTTGTGATGATGAGACCCTGAGTTGTGATGTGTTATTGTGTGAACAGCTGTGTTTCGACATGGAACTCACCAGCTAGGAAACACCTGCTTGGTTGGCTGGTAGGAGCCATTTGACAGGTTGCATTAGTCATTGTCACTGGGACAATGCAGGCTCTGCCTGCAGAGCACATTATGCAAAAGCTGAATGGAATACTTTCTGATGTAAAAGACACTATGTAAACTACTGTGGGCATCCCTTGAGATGTACATGATGGGATACTGTATAAGTTGTCAAAGCAAATCCTTGAGGTATTATTAAGGAAAGCTGCAGAGCGATACCACTTTGATAGCCATTGCAATATACGATATAAATTGTTCAGGGTAGCCTTCTCTCTATGTATACTGTGATACTATACAAATTGTTCAGGGTAGCCCTCTCTCGAAATGGTTTGGGTGCTCCTCATTTATAAGATCCTTTTGCCTGCCTGTTTAGCCTTGTTCCTCACAAACTGTGTATTAATTTGATCATTGTCAGCTCAGCTGAGAGCAGCATTTCAGAGTGTCTCTGGAGATAAGTGCACAGTGTCTTCAGTGCTTGACTCTGGGGATTATTGGCTATGGAAGAGTGTTTCTGGCTGAATTCCAGTGGAGGGACGGTGTTGAATGGGTGGAACTGCGGAGTTAGCTGATTGATCAGCTGTTGCAGTAGCTTCTGGTTTTGTCAAGGTGATGAAAGAAGTGTGTTACTGGACAAGAATTGGGCAATGAAGTCATTGCAATGAAGTGTACAGCCATCTGAGGACTTTCAGTTATCTGTCAATTGCTATTCTCTGCTAGTGCAGCCCCTTCCATTATGATGGATAATTGAAATCCCACTGTAAACTGCTCAATATACCCCTTGCTGGGTAAAATATACTGCTCAGGGCATCCTTAATCCTGTCTATTACCAGGTACTGTATAACCTGCTCAGGTGATCCTCCCACTCTGTATATTACCTGTAATACCTGAGTATGTTATTGGTTAAACTGATAGGCCACTCATCATGATGGTTAAAATCCTTTTAATGCATCTGGTTCTGGTCACCAAAAACAAAGTAGTCAATCAAATGATTAGATGCCTTGAAGAGTAAGGACACAAGGCTTCTGTCGAGGGTCTGATTCATGAGGGAAAAATGAGAGAAATTTGGGCTTTTCACCCTGGAAAGGAGGAATTAGTCAGGTGATCTTGTATAGGTAGATAAGATAGTTAAGGGAATGGAAAAAATAAACCCAGAATTTTACTTGGCAATAAATTGCCAGAGTGGAATGAGGGAGCACAGACTCGAATTAGAAAACATTAGAAGTCACAAAAGGCTTAATGCTGCAGAAAGCCTAGAGGGTATAGACCGTACAGGGGTGAAGTAAAAATGGAAATTAGGAAAGCAAAGGGAGGATACAAAAAAATATTGGCAGGTAAAATCAAAAAAAAATCCTAAGATATTTTACCAGTACACTAAGAACAAGAGAATAACTAAGCAAAAGGCAGGCCCTATCAGAGATGTACATGGTAACTTGTGCGTTGATGCAGAAGATGTGGGCAGGATTCTCAATGAGTACTTTGTCATGGTCTTCACTAAGGAGAGGGACATTCTAGTTAAAGAGGAGGAGTGTGAAATATTAGATACAATAAGCATAATGGGAGAGGAAATACTGGAGAGACTGTCATCCTTGAACGTGGATAAATCACCAAGGCCGGATGGATTGTATCCCAGGCTGTGTTGAAGGAAGCCAGGGAGGAAATAGTGGATGTTCTGAGGATCATTTTCCAATCCTTACTAGATACAGGTGAGGTCCCAGAGGATTGGAGGTCTGCAAACGCTGTTCCATTATTTAAAAAGGTGCGAGGGATAGGCCAGAAAATTATAAACCGGTCAGCCTGACTTCGGTGGTGGGCAAATTATTGGAACCAATTCTGAGAGACAGGATAAACTGTCACTGAGAAAGGCTCGGATTGGTCAGGGACAGTCAGCGTGGTTTTGATAGGGGAAGAACATGTCTTAGTAACTTAATAGAATTTTTTGAGGAAGTAACGAGGAGGATTGATGAGGGTAGTGCAGTGGATGTTGTCTACATGGATTTCAGTAAGACATTTGACAAGGCCCCACATTGCAGACTGGTCAGGAAAGTGAGACTTTATGGGATATAAGGGAAGGTGGCAGGTTGGATCCAAAATTAGCTCAGTGACAGGAAACAAAGGGCAATGGTCGGTGGATGTTTTTGCGAATGGAAAACGGCTTCCAGTGGTGGTCCACAGGGCTCAATGTTGGAGCCCTTGCTGTTTGTTGTATGTATTAATGATTCAGACTTAAATATGGGTGGCAGGATTGGAAATTTGCAGATGACACAAAAATTGACCATGTAGTTGATAGTGAAGAGGATAGCTGTCGACTCCGGAATGATATCAATGGTTTGGTTGAATGGGCGGTGAAGTAACAAATGGAATTCAATCTGGAAAATTGTGAGGTGATGCATTTGGGGAGGGCAAACAAATCAAGGGAATACTCAATAAGCAGGAAGTTATTGAGAGGGGTTGAGGAAGTGAGAGACCTTGGCGTGCATGTCCACAGGTCCTTGAAGGTGGCAGGATAGGTGGACAAGGTGGTAAAGAAAGCATATGGAGTGCTTTCCTTTATTGGACGAGGTATTGAATACCAAAGCAGGGATGTAATGATGGAACTGTATAAAGCGCTGGTTAGGCCACAGCTGGAATTTTGTGTACAGCTCTGGTCACCACATTACAGGAAGGACCTAATTGCCCTGGAGAGAGTGCAGAGGAGATTTACAAGAATGTTGCCAGGGCTCGAAAATTGCAGCTGTGAGGAGAGATTGGATAGGTTAGGGTTGTTTTCCTTAGAACAGAGGAGGCTGAGTGGTGACCTAATTGAGGTGTACAAAATTATGAGGAGCCTAGATAGGGTAGACAGGAAAGACTTGTTTCCCCTAGCTGAGGGGTCAATTACCAGGGGGCATAGATTTAAGGTGATTGGTAGAAGGGTTAGAGGTGACATGGGGAAAAACCTTTTTTGCCCAGAGGGTGGTGGGTGCCTGGAATTCACTGCCTGAGTTGGTGGTTGAAGCTGAAATGCTGAACTCATTTAAAAGGTACTTGGATCTGCACCTGAAGTGCTGGAACCTGCAAGGCTACGGACCAGGTGCGGGAAAGTGGGATTAAAATGAGCGGCTAGCTTTTTTTATTTCTTCTCTTTTTGACCGGTGCAGACACGATGGGCTCTAAGGCCTCTTTCTATACCGTAACTTTTCTATGGTTCTATATATTCTAATATTAGAATTGATATCAGGAAATTCTTGTTCACACAGAGTGATCAACATGTTGAATTAAACCTCCAGACAAAGCAGTGGAGAGAAAAACCTGGACTCTTTGAAGGGACAATTGAATTCTGTGCAGGGGGACATTAGGAATCTTCTGGATAAATGAATTAAGATGCCTGAATGGCCTTCCCCACCATAATCATCTCGTGTACAGCAGCTGTTACGAATGGCACTGTCAATATTGGACACCTTGGGATGTGAAGTTTGAAGTTGAGAGTCATTTACCATTGACAAAAGTGACAAAGTGAGTCCATGATTTGGAACTCCAGGAAAAGCTGTTGTCACTATACCTGTGGGTAGGTCGGCATTAGTTTAGTCTTAGTAGAGGGTTTTTAACTGAGCATTGCATTCTGAGGAAGCCCTATCACCATTCCACACCCTATGCTTGGAATAAATGCCAGCACAGGTCACGCAGGCCCACCATTCACAGGAGATAGTGATCCTAATGAAGGAGGGCTAGAGAATAAAACCTCCTGTAAGAGGGAATACTTATTGCTTGCTTTTAATTCCTAGTTTCCTGCAATTATGAAGAACCCTATACAAGGTCTACAGGAAAGGATTTCCTTTATTTATTTTTTAAAAAGAATTTTTTAAAAATCTGCAATGCTTGAAAAGGAATTTGAAAACATACTCCTGTTAAAATAGGATTCTGACTAGTTGGGTGGTTCAAATCCTGTCTGTGCTGGATCTTTCAGCATGTTAAAGGATGAGCCTGCTGAAATCCTCACTCTCGCTTTTGTTACCTCTAAATGTGACTATTCCAATGACCTCCTGGTCACCTTGGCTGCCCAAACCTGCATCAAGTCCCATTCAAGCATTACCCTTGTGCTTGTTCATCTACATTGGCCCTTAGTGAAGCAATATTACATCTTCAAATCGCTGCATGGCCTCATTCCCTCCGTAACGCTAATCTTCTTCAGCCCTACAATCCTCCAAGAGGTTTGCACTTCTACAACTCTGGCCTCTTGCGTATCTCTTATTATAATTGCTCCACCATTAGCGGCTGTGCCTTCAGCTGCCAAGGCCCTAAGCTCTGCAATTTGCTCCATAAACCCCTCTACCTAGCTAATTCGCTTCCCTCCTTTAAGTCGCTCCTTAAATCCCACTTCTTCAACTGTCCTAAAATCTTCCTTTTGTGGATCAGTGTCAAATTTTGTTAGTTCACATGCCTGTGACATGCTTTGAGATGTTTTAATGTTAAAGGCACTGAAGTTGTTATGAAAAGGGAGACTGGCCACATACCGTGATACTGGTTCATGCTCACGACGATCCACAGGAAGAGCTGTCCGATTCAAAGGAGGTATCTGACGGAGAAGAGGAGCTAAAACTCATCCCCAGAAGGAAGGCCTTAAATCAAAGATTGTCAGCACCAGCCCCCTTATACACTCCCTGCTGGTCAGTTGTAGGATAACATGAACCCAGAAAGGGTGAAGGCCAGATTTTTCTCTTGAATGATTCCAGGTCTTCTAACTCGACCACCATCAAGAACAATATCTTTATTTCTGAACTATAGCCATCGTTTTTCAATATGCATGCATTGAGGAGTAATAAGAGGGGGAAAAAGAAAGATTTGCATTTATGTAGCACCTTCCGTGAAGTTCAAATTCTCAAAGTGCTTTACATTTTAAATATCTTTTAAGGTGCAGTCACTGTTGTAATATAGGAAAAGTTGCAGCCAATTTGCACCCATTGAGGCCCCACAAACAGCAGTGTGACAATGATCAGATAATTGTTTTAAGGGTGTGTGGAGATTTCAATGATGAATCTGTCCTTGTATAAAAAGGAGTGAACGCTGCTGACATTTTTCTAACGAGTTGCATTTTATTTTCTCTCCCGGCTTTGCGCCATACTTTATTCTTAGCTGAGGAGGTGGGCAGAATGACCTTTACTCAGTCCTGTCAGCCAGTGCCAACTGCAGTGTCAGGTACTTGGAGGTATACAAGAATAGCCACGGTTAACAAGAGACATCAAATTTTACAGCACAGCAGGATACCATTTAGCTTTGAAGGAGCAATTCACTTAGTCTCATTCCTTGACATTTCCCTTGTAAAATTGAAAAAGTCATCTTCAAATATTTATTCCTTTAACTTTTAAAAGCAATTTGACTGCTGTTTCCATCTCTGCTTCTTATGGGGGATTACATATCTTAATAACTGTGTAAAAGAACTCTCTTAATCTCTCCCTTCATTATTTTGGTGTTCTTCAATTGATCTCCTGCAGGTATTAGCTTGTTAATCAGCTGAAATAGTTTCTCTTGATTTACCTTTATCAGCACCCTAAATGAACACCTGAACACTTTCATCAGATCACTTCTAACTCTCTGATCGAATGTAAAGGTCCTCAATTTCTCCAGTCTCTCTTTGTAATTAAACTCTCCCATCTAGGAACATAAGAACAGTGGGAGGCTATTCAGCCCCTCGCGTCTGTTCCATCATTCAATTAGATTGTGGCTGATCTGCGTCTTAACTCCATCTGCCTGCCTTGGTTCCACATTCGTTAATACTCTTGCTTAACAAAAAAAGAGCAGTCTCTGTTTTGAAACTTTTCATTGACCAAGCCTCAACAGTTCTGTGGGACGGACATTTCCACTCCCCTTTGTGTGAAGGAGAACTTCCAAACATCACCCTTGAATGGCCTTGCTGTAATTTTGAGGTTATGATCCCTGCGCACACCACCAGATGAAATTGTTTTTCTCTGTCCATTCTATCAACTCCTTTAATCATCTTAAACACATTAATTAGAACACTCATTAATCTTCTCTGTTCAAGGGAATAAAATCCTACTCGGCAATCACGACTTAAGCCTTTTAGCCCAGGTATCATTTCTGGGATTGTTTTTTTATTTTCTATGGGATGTGGGTGTCACTGGCAAAGCCAGCATTTATTGCCCGTTCCTAATTGCCCTTAAAGACAATGAAATCTCATATCATTGCCCTTGACATCCTTTCTGAAGCAGGACACCCAACTAGCTCTTTCCTCTTTCCCTGTGGTAAATAGCTTGACCTCTGTTTTCTGACAAAAGCATGCCTGGAAGCTCATGAGACACTCTGATCAAAGCTCCTGCGTGCCATCCCTTGGAACAGTGCATTGGAACTCAGCTCCTGTGCTTCAATCCCTGAGTGCAGTTAAATAGAGGACTCTTTTATTCCGGCTTTTAAAATTGATCTTTGTCCTGGCTATGGGGCTGATAGTAATGGCTTCAAACCTGATTTTTATAG